>NC_034612.1:39574338-39584427 GCF_900095145.1 Mus pahari
TACACAGAGCAACCCTGTCTCGAAAAACAAAAACAAAAACAAACAAACAAAAAAGGAGTTGATTGAGGCTTATGGTTCCAAAACGTTAGCGGGCATGTGTGACAGCAGGCAGCTGGAGCAAGAGACTGAGAGATCACATCTTCAGCCACAAAGCCGAGAGGGAAAACCGGAAGTGGGCTAGGCTCTAACTCTGAAAGCCCACATATCCGCAGAAATGAGCTTCCTCCAGCTAGTATGCATCTTCTAAAGGTTTCATAACTTCTCCCGAACAGTGCCACGGAGTGTTGAAATATCCGAGCTTATGGAGGACTCTGTTCCTCCCAACCACCACAGTGACTGAGCCGAGAGGACGGCAGCTCGGTCTTTCATTGTGGGATTGATGGGTGATTGATATGCGGCACGTGCTTGTTCTGTAAGCCGATTCCACTTCTGAGACTCTTGTTATCTCTGTTATCTCTGCCGCGCAGGAAGGCATCACGTCACCCCAGACTCAGTATTACTGTTAGTACAAAGGCTACAAGGATCATTGTCCATCAAGGGAGGCAGCGTCTCCAGAGTTCTAAAGCTGCTAACAGCAGTTAGGTCGAAGAAGTTATTAATTTTCATTCATAGAGCAATAAAATGTTTGTTAGACTTACAGCAGTGCAAAGCTTCAGGATTCTTAATGTCTGAGTTGTTGGATGTCCCACTGAGCCGGGGTAGTTATCACTCTCCCCTACTGAGGAGTACGGCAGGTCTACAGGCACCGACAGATGTCCAAAGAGGGACCATTTGGGATGAAAGAGAAAACCAGAGATATTCAGTGCCTTTCAATTTCACATTTTTTTTAAAAGTTTTCATAGTTGCTAAGGATTCTTCTAGCCCAATCTAAATACTGATGTTTTGAGATAAAAATTTTAATCATTCCCATTGGGGACTTCAAATACCTTAGCACATTAATATCAACTGGGATCCTTTCCTAGTTCATTTGCTTGGCCATGACTATATATGACATATGACTTTGGAAAAATGAACTCTTTTTGCTAATTTATTGTATTCCTTTGCTGCTGTTGCTGAAACCCAGAGACTTAGGTAAGCAACCTACCCCTGAGCTGCAACCTAGCTCTAATTCTTATTGATTGATTGCCTGCATGTATGCTGCATGTATGTATGGCATGGCATGCATGCAGTACCCACAGAGGTCAGAAGAGGGCAGTAGATTCCCTGAAACTGGTGTTGCAGACAGCTGTGAGCTACCGAGAGGTGCAGGGAGACCAAGCAATCCTTAATAGGAATAGCAAACGATTGATCTTAACTCCTGAACTGTGTGTTCTGTCCCCCTTGGTTTTGAAATGGTCTTACAGTGCAGCTCAGGCTGACGTGGAACTATCTAAACAGCCCAGCCTAACTTTAAATCTATCTCCTGTCTTTCCTCCCAAAGTTGTCTTTTTTTTTTCCTTCTTAAACGCTTCACTCCATTTGAAAACGTGCCCGTGTTTATTCCTCACTTTTTAATTAAAATGCAGTTATATTATTTTACCTCTTCCTTTCCTCCCTTCATTTCTTTTCATGTAAGCCCCCCACCCCCATCTTTCTCTAATTCATGGCTCCTATTTATGTTATTTCATATTTATATGTATGAGTGTATACATATACAATACACATATACATATATATTCCTAAATATATAAACACAACCTGCTTAGTCCATATAATGCTGCTTGTATTGTACATGATTTCAGGGCTGATCACTTGGCATTGGAAACCCTTTGGTGTGCATTTCCCTGGGGAAGATATTTCTCCCACTCTCTGTTTTCTTTACCTGTCTGCAGTCCTTCGCCTGGGGTTGAGGCCCTATGAGAGTTCCCTTTTCCGTCTTAGCATGTCTATCGGTGTCATCCATGGTCGGGTCTTGTTTAGGCAGCCATGTTGGTGAGACTTCTGGGTGTAGCTTCGTTGACATTCCTAGGAGATGCAAGCTCACAGCAAACTTCCCATCCCTCTGACTCTTGCAATCTTTCCACTCCCTCTTCCACAGTTATCCCTGAGCCTTAGGTGCAGGAGTTGTACTGTAGATGCATCAGCTGGGGCTGGACACCGCGGAGTCACTTGCTCTTTGTGTTGTGATTGGTTAGAGTTTTCTGTAATGGTCTCTGTATGTTGCACATATTTCTTTGATGAGAAGTGAGATTTATACACGAAGATATGGAGCTTGGAACCACAGGGAGAGAGCAGGCAGTGTTAGTCTTTTGGGGTCAGAGTTACCTCACCCAATACAATCATTTCTAGTCTGTGCATCTACATGCAGATCTCATTGTCCTTTACAGCTGAAAAGTGGACATATTTAAAGCTGTATATGTAGCACATATACACTGTGGAATACTTCCCATATGCCAAATGTGGTATATGCACCAAGTTTTCATTATCCAGTCTCCAGATGAAGGACATTTAGACTGTGAAAGCAATTTATCGATCGCCCTATTACACTTCTTCGTAACTGGATGTATTCACAGAAAATAAGTTTCAAGCATTATCCATGACCTAAGGAGTTCAGCTATCAGTTATTTTAAGCACTAATTGCTCAAAGCAATATACGTCTGTATATTTATAATGAAGGTAATGATTAGTAGACTTAAAGTAATTTTAGAGGGATACATGTTAATGAGACAAGGAGCTCATGCATCCAGCCTCCCATGCTGTGAGTTTTAGGGTGACAGGCCCCTGGGCGTCAACCGCCTTCTGCCTTTGTTTCTTTCTCCAGTGGACAGATGCTAGTGATGAGAAAAGTCGGCCATCTATGAACAAGCAGATTGTCAGAAAGATCCAGGGCCAAGGTGTCATTTCGATGCCAGAAATCTCAAGGGGATTGTTAATGACCGCTCTCTGCTGGTGACTTGGTGGGGGAACCTAGAGCATTTTATTGAAAGCAAATGGCATACCCCATCACCCACTTAGTCAGTCCCCATGTTACAGACTGAGAAGTACACAGTCCTCCTGATTGGACAGCTGCTGAGTTATGTCGATTGATCTTCTACTTGGATGTAACCCTTTAAGATGTTACCTAACTCAAGACGGACTTGGAAAACAGAACAGGAATTTTGACAAATGCTTTTGGATACATATTTTGAGTGTGTTTTTATTTTATGTGTGTGAATGCTTCGCCTGCACTTATGGCGGTGTCCCACATGCTTGCGTGAGGCTTCAGGAGGCCAAAAGAGGGCTTTGCAGGTCCTGAAACTGGAGCCACAGATGGTTGTGAGCCATCATGTGGGTGCTGAGAATAGGTCCTGGGTCCTCTGAGAGAACAGTCAGTGTTCTGACCACTCAGGATCTCTCCAAACCTGACAGAGATTTTTTTAAAAATATATTTATTTATTTTATATATGTATGTATGAGTACACTGTCATCACTGTCTTCAGACACACCAGAAGAGGGCATTAGATCCAAATACATATGGTTTTGAGCCACCATGTGGTTGCTGGGAATCAAACTCATTTACCTCCAGAAGAAGAGCCGGTGTGCTTAACCACTGAGCCATCTCTCCAGCCCCTGATAGAACCTTTAAAAGAAAAGCTTTTAACTATCACAGATTTAAATACATTTTTTTTCTAATTCTTGGAACTAAAATTTTAATTTGTATGGTTTATACCATCGTTGAATATTTGGTAAAGGCAGGTTTTGTTGCCAAAGATGCAAAGCTATACTTATTTCCCATCGAGATGAAATCTACCTACATTTATTAGTCACATAAATGTTGTATTTAAGGAATATTTTAAAAATTGAAAAATAATTTTTTTGATGTGACATGCCTTTAATCCCCGAGGCAGGTGGATCTCTCTCTCTCTCTCTCTCTCTCTCTCTCTCTCTCTCTCTCTCTCTCTCTCTCTGAGTTCAAAGCCAGACTGGTCTGGTCTACACTGTAAGTTCCAGACTGTACAGGACTACATAGTGGATCCCTGTCTCAAAATATGCTGTTATACAGACCACTGTGCTAAACTTCTGAGAATAAATAGCAACTACACTTAAAAGTCAGAGCCAGCTAGGCAAAGCGGCTTATGCCTGGGATCCCAGCATTTAGGAGGCTGAGGAAGATGGCAGGTTTGAGGTCAGGCTGTGCCAAACACTAAGACTCTTTTGTCTCTGTCTCTGACACCCCCCCTCTTTTTCTGTGTGTTTGTTTCTCTCTGCCTCTGTCTGTCTCTGTCTCTCTCTTTCATAAACAACTTCATCGATTTATGGCACAAACTACGTTGCAGTGAACATTACAGGCTGTGATTAGCCTAAACAGTAGATTAAGATACCCTGTTGGACAATGAACGCTAACTCTGAAAAGCACCGATTCTTATGAACCGGTTTTATCCAGCAATCTTGAAGCATATGATGGCCCAGAAAAGCCTAGTTCTATTTAAAGCGTCATCGGCAGCAGCTAGTGCGGCTTCCCGCGTTCAGACTGCTTTCCTCCCCAGCTAATGACATTTCCCAGGAACTTATTTTGTACGCTGAAAACCAAAAATGCTTATCTTTAAATATGTGAGGAGAAGAGACATTTAAAGTACCCTACATGCTGTCTTAGGAGCCTCTCCCTAAAGACAGATGAACGTTTTGTAACGTTTATAGGAGACCGGGGGACCGACATCACTGAGCCAGGCTGCCCCAGGCATGGGAATCGAGGCATCCGGCTCAGCCTGTGATACCCAGGCCCGGCGATACCCTTTTACTACATAGAAACATCTAGCACAGAAGGTGAGCCTAGGGCAAGCATGGAGCCCGAGTGACACGCAGGAATCCCTGAAAACTCTCTACTCAGGAGTCTCCCAATGAGTCTATTCCTCTCTCTTTTGTGCATTTCCTATAATTCAATAAACTAAAGATTCCAGTTGATTCATATTTTGTATATGAGCAAAAAATAATAATATTTAATGTGTGGTGAGATAAACATCCAGGAGTACATAGTATCTGGTGGTAATGTCTCATGATCATATCACATGGGAGTATTGCCTGGTGGATGGTGGCTGGAGATGGTGTCATCTAGTGGTGATATCTGACGATAATATTTGGTGACTTATTATTTCATGGGCATTGGTATTTGGTCTGAATGTATGTCTCTGTGAAGGTGTCGGATCCCCTGGAACTGGAGTGACAGTTTTGAGTTGCCATGTCGGTACTGAGCATGGACCCACAGGTTCTCTGAAAGAGCAGCTAGTGCTCTTAACTGCTTTGAACTGTGAGTTATTATTGGCAACATGTATTTCAGTGGAGACTTGTATATTGACGTAGAACATCCAGGGCTAGTGATATGGCTCAGTGGTTAAGAGCACTGGCTGCTGTGCCAGAGGACCTGGGTTCTGTTCCCACCACGCACATGGAGGCTCATAACCATCTGTTCCTCCAATTCTCAGAATCTGAGGCCTCATCAGGAATCAGGCTTTCATATGGCTCACATACACACACACACATACATACATACATACATACATATATACATGCAGGTCAAACGCCCATACACATATACCAGTAAAAATCTTATCTTTAAAAATGTTTAAAAGATAACCAATATCCTAATTCACATGTCTTTCCCTTTAACCTATAAGATCATCTCTCTGGAGAACTGCTTTCATTCACCAGCTATTCAGATGCATTGAAATAATCTTTGTAATAAGAATATGCAACTCTTAAAAAAAAATCACTCAGATACATTTTAGATTGTTATTCTCCTTTTCATTTTATGTCTTGTTGTTGTCCTAACTTAAAGAATTGATTTTATTAAGGGAATCTGAATATTCAACAACATCTGGCATCAAATCTTAAACCAGCAAATCTTCTTTTAAAATTTTATAACACAAAAAAACAACTTGACATGAGTATCACTGTGAGATTTTGTACTTGGTCTCTTTGAAGTTCTCAACCTGATAATTTCTAGACTCGCCTCAACAACAGGTCTGGGGTATGCTTGCAAGGGGATTATACATTGATTGCATTGATGGAGGTGGAAAGGCTCATCCACTGTGGGTGGCACCATTCCCCTGGCTGAGTTCCTGAACTGTGTTATGGAGGATGGGAACTAAGCATTCATTACTCTCTGGTTTATGGGTGTTGGTTGCTATGTGGCTGCCCGCTTCCAACTCCAACCACCTTGACCTTCCAAGAGGAATTGTGTTCTTGAACTGTGGGGCAAAGGAGACCCTTTCTCCCTTGAGGTTTTTGTCAAAGTATCTTGCCACTATATCTGGAAAGGACACCAAGACCATCCCTTACTCTAATTTCTACCTTTTGTTTTTATAGCCCAAAGAGCACCAGAAGATTAGGATTCACTTATTCGATTAGTGATCCTATTCTGAATGAGTCCCAGTACCACGATGAGTATACCTGGAAATTATGTTCTAAAGAAAATATGGTAAAAAACGGGACTTCAAGAGGAGTAAGGAACCACAAAGCTCACCCTGGTCAAGTAAGATACTAGCTACTTGTCTACTGGATGTAACACCATCTTGAGCCTGTAAGGACCTCGCAGAGTCCATCCATCTGTCTGCGGTGCTAAGAGGCACACTTCTCAGACTGCCTCTTCTTTTTTCTTTTTTCTTTATTTTATGATTTATTTATTGTTATATGTAAGTACACTGTAGCTGTCTTCAGACACACCAAAAGAGGGCATCGGATCTCATTGCAGATGGTTGTGAGTCACCATGTGGTTGCTGGGACTTGAACTTGGGACCTTTGGAAGAGCAGTCAGTGCTCTTACACACTGAGCCATCACACCAGCCCCTAGACTGCCTCTTCTTTACAATCTCACATGCCCCTATTTCTAGTCCCTAGAGTTTGTCTTATAAACTTAGCTCCTACAATGCGAACAAGTCAACAGTGTTTGGCACATGAGTGTTACTCTGCTCCTACCTCTCTGTACTGGATAGCTTTGTGTCGACTTGACACAACTGGAGTTATCACAGAGAAAGGAGCTTCAGTTGGGGAAATGCCTCCATGAAATCCAGCTGTAAGGCATTTTCTCAATTAGTGATCAAGCGGGGAGGGCCCCTTGTGGGTGGTGGCATCTCTGGGCTGGTAGTCTTGGTTCTATAAGAGAGCAGGCTGAGCAAGCCAGGGGAAGCAAGCCAGTAAAGAACATCCCTCCATGGCTTTTGCATCAGCTCCTGCTTTCTGACCTGCTTGAGTTCCAGTCCTGCATCCTTTAGTGATCAAACAGCAATATGGAAATGTAAGCCGAATAAACCCTTTCCTCCCCAACTTGCTTCTTGGTCATGATGTTTGTGCAGGAATAGAAACCCTGACTAAGACACTCTCCATCTTGTATTTTCTTCATCCCAGAAGGAGACCCCGCCCATTAGAGTGACTCTTCTTTCCTGTTCTCTTACCCTCACACCCACCAGTCTGCTTTTTAAGGGAAGTATGTATTTTACGTGTATGAATGCTTTGTCGTTATTTTGTGTGCTGTGTGCATTCCAGGTTATAGTTGGTTTGGAGTTTCCATGTAGGTGTTGGGAACTGAACTCAGGTCCTCTGCCAAGAGCAGCCAGTGCTCTAACCACTGAGCCGTTCTAGATATTATCCATGAGAGACCATGCTGTGTGACTTTTGTGTCTGGTTTCTTCCAGTCAGTATGACTTTTTGGGTTTCCCATGTTACAGCAGCATCAGGACATTTCACAGTTAGGTAATACTACACAGTATGCCGCAGTTTTCCCATCCATCTATCCAGCGATCCACCTTTGGGCTGGTCCTACAGTTTGGTTATTGTGCATAGTGCTGCTATGAACAGGCATGCACAAGTGCTTGAGGCTACGATCATATCTTGGACACGTAAAATCTCCTGTCTTTTATCATTATTGCTTCTCTTCAGAATTCCCTCTCCTACCCAAAGGGAGCTCAGCCCAAAGAGATATCTCCAATTGTCTTCCCCAGTGGGTGGAGGGGGATGGATCCTCCTGTTGTTTGTTCCTGGTTTTGTCTGTTCTAACAGGTTTCATTCACACAGCTGCCATCTGGGTTGGAGCCGCCAGGGGGCGTGTGGCAGATGACGAGGTAGTAGAATGGATGCTGAGACAGAAAGAAAGAAAACACTCACTTTCTAACTTGTATGTGTGGTACTGATGCTGCAGCCTGTGGTGCTGATGCTGCAGCCTGTGGTACTGATGCTGCAGCCTGGGCAGGAACCTTCGGAGGACTCTGTGTGATGCTGATGCTGCAGCCTGGGTTGGAACCTGTGCAGGACTCTGTGGTGGGGATAGGCATGGGAGGAGATGGGAAGGCACAGCAATTGGAAGTCTGTCAGCAGGTAAATGCGTCAGAGGATGTAGATTCGAGAATCAGAAGAACATACACCATGCAACACTTGATTTGTCTTCTCATGGCTTCCATGGCCTCAGCCATTAAGAGCACTTGATGCTCTTGCAGAGGACCTACAGTTCAGTTCCCAGAACCCACATGGCAGCTCACAACCATTTATAATTCCTGTTCTAGAAAACTGGATGCTTTCTTCTGGCCTCTGAAACACCAGATGTGTGTACACACACACACACACACACACACACACACATTCATACACAGGAAACAAAAATAAGTTAAAAATAATAATAATAAAGCAGGATTTCTCCGTGTATCCCTGGCTGTCCTAGAACTTGTTCTATAGACCAGGCTGACCTCAAACTCAGAGATCTGCCTGCCTGGGTCTCCCAAGTGCTGGGATTAAAGGTGAGTGCTATCATGCCCTAGCATCGATAAATACATCTTAAAAAAACAAAAGCAATGCAAAATAATTTGTAATTATTGTAAATGTATACACATATACAGATATGAAATTTCCCTTTAGCTGAAGTAGTATTAACGACTTTAAATGTTTGGTTTTTTTTAATTTTATGTGTGTGGATATTTTGCCTGTGTATCTATGCAACATGGTATATAGCTGGTACCTATGGAGGTCAGTAGAGGGCGTTAGACCTGGAAACTGGAGTAACAGGTGTTTCTGAGCTGCCATGTGGGTGATGGGCATCAAAGCTGGGTCCTCTGCAAGAGCAGCCAATGCTTTTCATGCTGAGCCATCTCCCAGTGAGAAAAGTACCTGAGTCAGTACTCAGATTATAGCTTGTAAGTGCTGGGCCCTCTTGCCACGGTCCCTGATGGGCAGCCACCGTCGACCGCCCGCCGAGTGGTCGCTGGCTATAAAGGGTCTGGAGGAATACGGACATAAAACACTCCTGTGCATTCTTGACTAGAAGAAGTGGGCCTGAGTTGGGTTCCCACTAAATCCGTGCTTACGTCGACAGGAATTCTTTCAGTGGACACACCCTAAAGGAAAACAAACCCACAGGCTCCCTTGGATAGAGTCTCCTTCCAAGGAAAGCGTACAGAATGCAATAGCCAATCAGTTCATCTCCTGTACCAAGAGGGACTTCGTGGACCTGACTCAATGTAAGCATTCTTCCCTTTCCCTGGGCGTGGGCCTGGGTCCCACCACGACTGTGGCTAGTGGCTCAGAGGTAGTCTTTCTCTTACAGGAACTCCCAAGCTAGTGTGGGACAAGAAATTTTACCAGCAAAACCCGTCAGTTATAGAAGGGTACGTGCTGTAGGGAGTGGAGCCGGCTGGAACACTGTTCAATGGTAGTGGTTACCCAGAAAGTCTAAGGTCCTGAGATCAAACCCTAAGCATTGCAAAGCAAATGAGCAACTAAGTAAATATATGTTGCTAGGAACATCTATTCTAATGGAAGTTAGAGGCTAAAAAAGACTCCCATGAGCCAGGATTGGTAGTAAATCTTTGGTCATTAACGCAAGAGGACTCAGACATGAACAACCTGACATGTATACAAGACTGTTGAGGTTTGGTCTTTTGCTATGAATTATAATGCTAAATATGAGCCCCCAAGGTTTGGTTGCCCCAAGGGGGTGAGGAAATCCTCACATACACCAAGGGATGCTCTGTAACCTTGCTTCTTAATTTTTTGTTTGTTTGTTTGTTTTGTTTTTTGTTTTTGTTTTCCGAGACAGCGTTTCTCTGTATAACCCTGGCTGTCCTGGAACTCACTCTGTAGACCAGGCTGGCCTCGAACTCAGAAATCCACCTGCCTCTGCCTCCCGAGTGCTGGGATTAAAGGCATGTG
>NC_034612.1:39584682-39617596 GCF_900095145.1 Mus pahari
AGAGAGAGAGAGAGAGAGAGAGAGAGAGAGGGAGGGAGAGAGGAGAGAGAGAGAGAGAGAGAGAGAGGAGAGAGAGAACACCATGGAGTAAGGGATTATGAGAACTGGTCTCGAGAGCTGGCTAGTCAAGAGTAGGGGCGACCCAGGCAGAGTATGGCAAGTCATATTGCAGGGTTATTGGTAGGGAAATAGACATAATAGCATAGAGGGTAGATATCTGCCTATTAAGGTGCCCATTAAGGATTATTATAAATATAAAAGTTTCCTGTTCTTTATCTGGGAACTGAATGATTAAGGCAGGGAAGAAACCCCCGGTTGAGATTAATGACTGCTGTAGCTGACTGTCTCAAAAAAACGCTAAGCAAGGAGAAAACAAAGAGAAGAGCAACTGGGGGGGGGGGGGGAGAGAGGAGAAGGGCAGCCGGGAACAGGAGGAGGGGAAGGAGGGGGGAAGGGAAAGAAAGCCAGACCTCCCTCTCCTGTCCCAGTGGCTGGCAGCTGATTTAAATGAGTGATTAGGGATCATGCTTAGAAGAGAGTACTTGTAGAATCAAAGAGCTAAGCACAGGACCACTGAGATTCCAAGAGTGGGGATGGTGAGAAGGGTCTAGATCTTCCTGGCTGGTGGTCTTCCTCTTTTCCCAGTCCAGCATCTCACCCTTACCTTCTTGAGTCCTGGGTACACAACCTCCTTTGATTCAGCTTTGCAGAGAATGCCATGCTTGAAGAAAAGTCTGGGGACTGCCTGGAACATTTGAATAGCTACATCATGAATAGCAACAACAATGCTTGATGTTTTTTTGTCTGAGTTCATTACAATGAAATGATTTATATATCAATTCTTTCTTTTTCTTTTTTTTTTTTAAAAAAAAAAAAAAAAAAGGGAAGGCCTGTGTTTTCTACTGCAGCAGAATACTGCTATGAGGGCATTGTTGGATGTGAATATATCCGTACAGTACAGCTCCTATGTTGAAGGCTTGGTCCCCAGCTGGTAGTGTTATTTTGAGAAGTAATTGAAGCTTAGGAGGTAGGGGCCTGGCTGGAGGAGGTAGGATCAATCCTCGAGGGTCTTTGAAAGGCAGGTCTTATCCGGAACCACCCCCTCTCTGTTTCCTGCCTTCTGGGGGATGGGTGAGAATCTTGCCTCCACCCTGCCCTCTCTGGCATTATTCTCTGCCTTACCAAGGCACAACAACAACGGATCCAGCTGACTAGAAGTCAAAACCTCTGAAAAATGACAGCACGAAATAAATCCCTTCTCCTGCAAACTGTTGTCAGGAATTGGCTCACCCGTTATTACAGCTGACTAGCACAGTGAGTAATTTATAAACAATAGTTTTTACGGTGCTGGAGGCCCATGGGTCCCGGATACAGGGATATCTGCTGAGGGTCTTGGAGCCCTCAGAGGGTAGAGGCTCGAGATGTTGGGTCTCCCCGAAGCTGGCATTACAGGTGGTTATGAGTCACCTGACTTGGGTGTTAGGAGCCAACCTGGGTCCTCTGCAAGAGCAGTGAGAACTCTTAACAGCTGAGCATCTCTCCAGACCCTCTTATCACCGGCTCTTATTGTTTGCTGTTGTTGTTGTTGTTGTTGTTGTTGTTTTGATCTTTCATATTTAGTGTAAGACCCCTCTTCACAGGCCATGTTCACTCATGGCCAGCAGAAGGCTTGGTAGCCCTAGGTGGAGTTTGGGACATACTTGCTGAATGACAGAGAGTATGGAAAACACCATTTCGGAGTTAGACGGTGGTGAGATCAAAGGACAATGCTGTCTGAACAGAGATACCGGGGGCCACAGGAAAGGACCCCGCTGTTCTTTATGAAAGGCGTGAGTTGCTAGTCTGCTCACCATAAGCTAAGCATCACTGCCCCATGGGCAGGCAAAGACTTCTTCCCAAGTCTCGGATTCTGTCCATCCCTTGCCTTCTTGGTTCAGGGTACCAGTGTCTTTCCTTGGATGGCCTCTTACCCAGCTCTCTGCCTTGGTGGGCTAAAGGGGTTTGATTGATGAGCAAGTTGACGTCAGCTCTGTCTTTAGACCCTTGGGGACACCCGTTGCTCTCAGGAGGAAAGCTGAATGCCTCTGCTGGGGTGATTTGTGTCACGTGACCCTTGCCTCTCCATTGTTCTCCCCGTGGCGCCCACCCGCGAGGAGAGACTACTCAGCTGCTCATCCCACAGACGCAGCAGACCCCCGCTCCCTCCTCCTGTCTGTACATCCCACAGCCTTCCTCTTCAGGGCCTCTCTCTTCATCTGACATCTAAGGCAAGGCATTGGCTTCATTTCCATCTTGGAAGGCTCTTGTATTCTTAACTCAGTGGCGTGTGTGTGTGTGTGTGTGTGTGTGTGTGTGTGTGTGCTCATGCATGTGGTTCTCAACTCGGTGGCTTGTGTGTGTATGTACATGTGTGCATGCATATGTGCATGTGCTCCTGTTTGAGTGTGTTTCCTTATGACAACGCTTAAGGATCTACTACATACTGCTGTTCTATTGTGCGTTCCTTTCTTTAATAGTTTAAGCTTCTGAAGCCTAGAGACTGTGTCTTGATTTTGGGTGCTCGCTGGTGAGCTAAAGCGAATGAAAAGATGCACTAAAAACTGGCTGTTTGCACACTCAGGCATGGAGAACTTGGCTTTGATGAATTGTAACAGCGAAGAGAGCAAAACCAGTTCCCCCTTGCTATAGTCTGGGTGTTGGCGGTGCTGATGACTTTGAATGGTCATCTGTATTTGCTTTGAGATCTTGCCTTTCTGCAGAGCCTTGGTTCGTTTTGCTTTTGAGACCCCTGGTTAGCTACCCTATAGCTCGCTGTGTAGACCAGACTGCCCTCACACTTGGCCAAGAATCAATCTTTCTTTCTTTCTTTCTTTCTTTCTTTCTTTCTTTCTTTCTTTCTTTCTTTCTTTCTTTCTTTCTTTCTTTCTTTCTTTTTTTCCCAATCACGGTTCCACTGGGACTCGAACCTAGGACCTTCAGCATGTAAAACGGGTGTGATTGTGGGATTGCCGCTCTACCGTGGAACACAAAGTGTGGAAGAATCCAGAGGGATTTGTGTTCATCTTAAGGGGAGCCAGCATCTTGCTGGGCATGGGGTTGGCATGACTGCCTGGTAATAGTGTCAGAGTTAACAAGGGAAAATAAATCTGAGAAGCTCACCACTACGCTTTAAAGAAGACGGGGGTTTCTGACTAGGTCAGAGTTGCTTTTCATCCACAAACTTCCATCTTATAAAAAAAAAGCCCGAAGGAGCCAAATAGCGTGACCCCAGATGATATATACATATGTATGGCTGAGGAAAACTGAGCCCACATTATGGAGGATTTTCATGGAAATACTTTGAAGAAATAATAATGCTATTGTCCAGTAATGACAGTGATGCCCCTCCGCCCTCTGTCAGGAAGGGGCACACTTTGAACAGTTCATTCCTAGGAGTGAGATGCCATTCCACTTAGGGCTGTGAAGCTCAGCAAATAAGAACAGCAGGCTGCCCAGTTAAAATGGACTGTGATCTGCATCAGATAATGAGCATCTATGCATTAGTCACACTAAAAGAAAAGTTATCACTATTAACGTGGCATTCTGACTTAACTGGGAATCTTGATTTATACGGCCATGTTGGCCATACCCAAAATCTCTCCCTCTTGTTTGCCTCTCGAAGGCCAAGGACGACCCCAGCAGAGTCACCAGTGGTTTTTGTCCCCAGCACCGTGCTCCCAAGGACTCACCTCAAATGCACGGGTATCTAGCCATTCCAAAACTACTTATGGTGAACTGAGCGTCTAGTGCCAGGTCTGAGAGTGGAAAGTAGTTTCTTGGTTGGAGCACTCATAGGAGTACACTGACTATCCCTCCAAACACGAGAAGAGTCCGTGCTAATGGTGTGCACTGTAGCTACTGGCCAAAGCACGATTCAGTGACAAGCTACTCAACATGGCTCACCATGGTAACCATTGCCTTCCCTTCTCACCCCAGCTAAGAAGACCATGAAAAGATTCCCAAGGCCCCAGGACTGGAAATCGCTCCTTCCCCGGCCTCTGGACACTGAATTTCGATATAATTACCAAATCCCAGCTCAGATTCCAGAATTGAAGGATTTTAGTTTCAAATATGGATGCTACTCAAGCCTGCCTGTTGCCTCCCAGGGTCTAGGTAAGTGAGCCTTTGGATTTGACAGCTGCGTGGGGACCCACAGGACTCTCGGCCTGGTGCCAGAAGCTAACGCCGTGGCGCAGACTTCTGAAAAGAAAGTTTTAATGTTAACTGACAAGGAGGGGAACTGTCTCTAACATCCATGAAACAGAGACTAAAGTGCAGGGGTGAGGGATGAGTGAGCTAGAAGCTGGGATTTTGGGGGGGGGGGGTTGTTGTTGTTGTTATTGTTTAATGTGTATGGATGTTTTATCTGCATGTATATCTGTGCATCACATATGTGCTTGAGGAGACCAGAAGAGGGCCTTACATCCCCTGGGACTGAAGTTACAGGTAGTTATGAGGTGCCATGTTGGTGCTGAAAATTAAGCATGGGTCCTCTGCAAGAGCAGCCAGTGCTCTTAATCGCTGAGCCCTCTCTCCAGCCCCAGCACCTAGGACCTCAGGTCTGCGCAGGTGTCCAGCATGCAGATTCAGTTGTGAATTGTACCTACACTGCGACTGGAAGTCTCCTACATCTTTGCCACTCTGGCTCACCCTGCCTGGCTTCTGATGAAGATCTCTTGAGTATTGTGTCTCCATCTTCGGGTTCCCACCTTTGGGTTTGAGCCCTGATATTACAGTTTGCACAGCAGTTGTTTTTGTTTTATTTATTTATTTATTTTGGTTTTGTTTTGTTTTTTTAGAAACAGCGGTTGCTACGATGGCTTGGCATCGCTGGCTCCTCGCTCCTGAACTAATTGACATAGAAGTCCCTGGCAGACAGTTTTGATAATAGCCATGCAGAATGTCCATGCTACTATAGCTCCCAACCTCAGGGTGAAGGAACAGTGAATCCCAGAAGGCTGCCAGCTTATGCCTTAAAGAGATGGCACTGTGGGTACCTGGGTGGAGCAATGATGGAATCAGGAGATGCCCTGAAATGACAGAGATTAGACGGGAATCATGTTGGACTTGTCACCACACAGCCTCAGGTTTAGCTGTCTGAGTGTTCTTTCATGATCCTGATTCCTATCCCCTTTGATAGGAATGTTTTAAAAACTTCTGTCACCAGGCAACCTCTAAGCTATTTGTTAAGAAAATAACTAGATGGGCTTAGCGGATAAAGGTGCTTGCAGCCAAGCCTGATGACCTAAGTTCAGTACTCCAGGCCTGCACTGTAGAAGGAGAACACAGACTTCCCGTCTAGAGCCTTGGGTCATGTGTGAATCTCAAGTGGTAGCAGAGGGGTGGCTCATCTTTGCGGATCACGTAGGGCAATGTTCCACACTCCAAGGTGGTAGCTTCATTGTCGGATAATCCAACTGCTTGAAACTTCTTACAGCTGGGAGATTTCTTCCTAAGTGTATAACCACTGATTCTGTTTCTCGAAGGAGGTTAATGAGTAGAAATCTTCCGTCCCATGGAAACCACTGGTCACTCCTCCTAAGTTTTCTTTCTCACTGAAAGCTGTTTCCAGACTCTACATGGAAAGGACCACTGAGGTCTTTTCTCCAGCCTGTTCCTTACACTTGATTCCTTAAAGGGGGACACCTGGAGCCTGAGGCAGTATTTGAGGTGTTAGTGTTTTACAAAAGTTGGACCGCTTACTTTTTAAAAACATCATCCTTTTAAAACATCACGTCTTCCTTTTTTTTTTTTTTTTTAAATTATAGCCCCACAGATCCTGGCATCCACATTAACTGAGTCATAACTCAAATATGAGTGGTTGGGGTTGCCTGTGTCTGTGACTGCTTCTAGTCTGAACAGCACATGCTTGCTCAAGTGCTCATCCTAAGGCTTCCTAGGTCACTCACCAGAAAGGGGTCTCTTCCCGTGTCCCTCCGAGGATGCACAAAGTCCGTGTATTCTTAAGCAGTGGTAAACCTTACACTTATGTAAGCGCATAAGACATGAAGGAAGAGCTGGTCTTCTGAAAATGGCTAGCTACCACACTCGAGTCTTTGGGTCATGTCTCCCACCCCTTCCACTTCCAGCCCCCAGCAGTTTGGCACCACCCCTTTGGTAGGATGACTAGATAGCCCCGGGTAATGATGCTGAGTCGGCTTCTGGCTGGGCTGGGGTGGGGATGGGGGGGTGAGGGGTGTGCTTGAACAGCGACAGCCGTTCTCTGCTTGCTGACAGCCTGTGCTGCCCACCCTGTACCACTGCAGTGCCCTCTGTGCTGCGTAGCTATATTCGGAACGAGGAGCGCACAAAGAAGCAGACCACTTATGAGTGCGACTACGGGAAAGCTTGCCTGGACTTCTTGACGATCTTAGACTCATTCACGCCCTCCCAAGTCCATGAGTACCTGAAAAGTGTTTCCTACAAAGGTAAGAGGCCATCACTTCATACATTTGTCAGGATAGCGAATGCCTTTCTGAATATGCTGTTCCTATTGCTAATAAGCTGTTCATAACAGCTGGAATCAAATAGAAAAACAAAATAAAAAAACAAAACAAAACAAAACCCCCAAAGACAAAGACTACTTTGAAAGAAAAAAAATCCCATAGTGCCATGCAAATCTCAACGTGTTGAAAACTTACTTTCCTAAAAGGCATGCCAGAGACTCCATTTCTGCTTGTTCACATAGCTCTAAGTGTTAGGTGCTCGTCTCGCTTGGCCCGTGGTTGAGCTGTGTGTGCGGGAATGCCTTCCCATTTCTCAAACAAAAGTTGGCTTTTGTACTGTTGAGGAGTTTTGTTTACTCTCTGTTTCCTGTCTGGCTGTACGTTTTTTTAGTGTCAGGCTGTTCACACACAAGGATCCCTGTAGTTCACACCCACTCACACACGGGGTCGAGTGTAACGGGCTGATCGGGAACACCTTTGGGATGTGCGGTCATCTGAGAAAGTCAGCAAGAGAACAAACAAGCCTGTGTGTGTGTGTGTGTGTGTGTGTGTGTGTGTTCACGACCCAGCGTAAGTGCACAGATGTGCTGTGACCATTGCAGAATACTCCAGCCTCAAGAAAAAAGTAAGAGAAACATAGGAAGAGGGTCTAATATTTTCACGCTCCCTAAGATGGCTCCTAGACACTGCACAGGGCGGTGTGTGAGCACCAGCCATGTCCTTTTCTGTGCCCAGGCTTGTGCTCCCAGTTGCACAGCGGCCCTTCAGCTATACCCTTCCCTCCACCTTACCCTTCTCTGTGCTATACCCTTCCCTCCACCTTACCCTTCTCTGTGTCCCATCAGGCCCCAGTCACTGCTCCTCATCCGTCCCCACCTCCTATGCCACAGAGCTGACTCTAAAATGAATTCCACCCCTACCCTGCCACTGAGCTCTCCTGCTCCAAACAAGACTGAAGGCCCTACTGTGTGCTTGCACGTGGAAGCTGAAGGAAGGAGGCCATCCTCACTGGGGGTCTGAATGTTCACTTTCCTTCTTGCTCTTCTTCGATCTGGAATAAGAAGCTCGGCGTTTGGCGGGGTTGACTGACCGACAAGCTCTCTGGGAGCCATTTGTCTCTGCTTCCCAGTGCTGGGATTATAGGCACTTGAAACCATGTCTGGCTTTTTTATATGGGCAATGGGGATTCAAACTCACATTCTTATGTTTGCAGACAAAGTATGTGGTCTTACCCACTGAGCCACTGCTTTAGCCCTTGATACTCCTTTAAGGATGGAAAACATCCTACACACATACACACACATACACACAAACACACACATGCATGATCACTCACAAACACACATGCATGCATGCATGCACACACATGAACACACACTCAAACTCACAAACACACAGGCCCACATGCACAAATGTGCACACACACTTATGAACACACACACATCCCAAGAAGGTGAAATAAGTTCCTGGATGTTGGGTGCCGGGGCCAAGCAGCTGCTTTGCCTCCTAAGGAAACAGAAGTGTGTTTCCTCCTGGGATCCTCATCCCTTTCAACAGAGGCCTCGGGGCCAGGCTGTCTCTTCAGGAAGAACCAAAAGGCTGCCGGAAGCCTGCTGCTTGCAAGTCCCTGAAGACGCAGCAGAAGCCAGAGGCCCACCAGCAAAGCCAGGCTGCCTGCCTGTTCTCTTCACCAGTTTTGGTACAAAATGTGTAAAACCACCCTCTGCGTTTGCAAGGGCTCATTGGACCTTTAGGAGCCGATTCCCTTGGCTCCACAGAAGGAGACGTCATTTTGCTCCCTGCAGAAGCCGTTGACATCTTCCCAGGGACCAAGGACTGGTCATACCAGACGCAGCCATCACGCTAGACGCAATCTGGTCTCCTACACTCTGTGAGCGGTCTTGGCCTTGATTCCCAAGACTAAAAGCCAGAGACTCCTCTGCTAACTGCTGTTAACTAGACATCTGTTCTCGCCAGGGAAGATGAACTCTCTAGTCAGTGAGATTTATCTAGCCAGTCAGGATCACCTCTTCCAGATGCCCCAGCAAGCCAAGTTTCTTCTTGGTGCCCCAGGGATGCACTGGAGGGCAGGTACCAGAAGGCACATGACCCAGAACTTTGCCAGACTACTAAAGAAGCCACCCTGTCCTCCTTGCTTTGATGTCCTCATCCATGAGTTCAGCTGTGGGGGAGGGGGGAGGGGGGCAACTGGCAAGCAGGAGAGTCCCTTAAAGCTTTTATGCAGCCAACCTCTTGTCATCTCCTAGTGTCAGGGATGATGATAGGAGTGCCTGTCAACTGTGGAGGATGCCAGAAGCATTTCCACACGGGTAGGGTGGGGGGGTGGAGGGGTGGGGGTGGGGGAGGGGTGTTCTGCTGGCTTTCAGACCAAAGAGACCCGAGATGTCTCAGACACTGTTGTTACTGACTTCACCTTGGATTATCTTGCGTAAGTAGCAAGCTTCTGTGGAATAGACCAGAGCTGTGATATTTTGATGGAAAGAGAAAGGTAGGGAGGGAGGAAAGGAATGAGAGAAGAGAGACAGGGAGGGGAGGGGAGGAGAGGGGAAGGGAGAGACAATGGTCTTCCCACCCCAGTCAGGGTGAAGAGCAGGCAGGCTGAGGAAGGGACAGGGGGAAGGGAGGCTGTGAGATGGAGCCTAGAGAGGCGCTGAGAGCCGCCCTCTGTGTCCATGAACTCTCTGTTGACCCCGTTTGGTACAGACATCTCTACAGTGAAATCTGAAACCCTTCGAGCACCCAGGGGACCACAAGTGAAGAATTCCACACCTTACTTCACACCAAGAGTCACAGCCAAGGCACAGACATGAGGAAGATGTTGAGTGCAATTATCCTTGGCTTGTGGATACCCGGTGGATTCAAAAGGCAAGCGAGTTCTGTGTTTAGACTTGGATCCAATCTCCAAGAGACCTCACCATGTCCGTGCCCGTATTCCCAAACCCAAGAGACTATATCTGAAACATGTTGAGTTCTGAGCCTTTTTGGGATAGGGACGCTTAAACCCACATTGAGTTTGTTTCTACCTCAAGACGCCTGGTACTGCGTCCTTAGTGGCCAGTCTATGTTCAGAATTCTTTTCATTCCCGAGTTTTATTCAGGAGCTCCTGCATATGCTATCTGCTGGTAAACTCTCATCTACCCACTCTCCTTCCACTTGAGCGATAGAATTATTTTGAGCCTGGTTTTCTGGGTACCTTTTCAAGCGTTGACTCCCTAATTTGTCCAACATAAAATTTACAATGTATTTCTCCCAAGGCTGTAATTCAGAATGCATAGATTGGGGCTGGAAAGATACCCAGTGGTTGAAAGCACTGGCTGCTCTTCCAGGGGATCCAGGTTAAATTCCCAGCATCCATCTGGCAGACCCAAAGCATCTATAACTAAAGTTCCAGGGGATCTGACATCATACTCTGACCTCTATGGGAACTGCATGCATGTGGTGCACAGACACACATGCAGGCAGAACACCCATAGACATAAATTTATTTTTAAAAGAGTGCATGTCTTTACCCACTTAGCAAGCTTCATTGATTGTATGTCTATCATGCTAACTTAATACAAGTAGAAATGAAAACAAATCCATCCGTTCAAGGAAATCCCTGTCCAGTGTAGAAGGCGGTGATGTAAGCATAAGGACACACGGCATGATTGAAAAAAAAAAAATCTTTGATTCTAGGAAGCACCCGTGTGAGGTGTTGTTAGTCCTACATCCAAAGCAGGTGAGAGATGGGTTCTCTAGCCAATGTGGTCCTCATATCAAGAAGTTACAGGGCTGCTCCAGCAGAGGGAACGGCATAAAGTCCAGAGGACACAAACCGGAACAACAGAAACAGAATATTAGTACAAAGGGGGATTGATTAGATTGCTGTATATGGTAGGGGCTGCATGGTCCAATGATGGCTATCCGGAGACATGGAGAACAAGATGGCTGCCCAAGCCAGGAAGTTCATCACTCTCAATCAGGAACCACATTAAGCCCAGACATTCTCTGGAGAATCTTGGGATCCACGGAGGCCAAGAAGGTCAGCACAGCGAGGCCACAGCAGAGACAGACAACCCCATTTCGGCCCAGGCTGCTTTCTCTTTGGATTTCTTTTATCCAAGACATCCTTCGAAAGTGCTGCCCACATTAAGGTGCCGCTCTTCCTCGCCTTTCCATGAGCTGATTGATCATCTCTGGAAGTACCCCAACGAATATACAGCCGCGTTCCAGTGGTCCTAGGCATAGCTGACTCCTGTCAAGTTGTCAGTCAGGATCAAGCACCGTAGCATAGCCAAGAGCAGCCGGAGAACTGCGGGTGGCCTTTTGAGCAGCTTGTCTGCTGTTTGATGGCCACTGGGCCACCTCTTTTGGATAACAGGTACTCAGCTTAATTTACCCTCTGCGTGTCTGCGTTATGAGAAGGACGCTTTCTGCTTCCTATTCAGTATAAACTTCAGAACTACTGCAAACGGGACGAGGAACAGGTGGGTGGCCGCCGTTGATGATGACACAGAGCATTCAGAATTCCCACACTGCAAGGAAATATCAAGTAGTGGAGTCGCTCTGGGAAAAGCTCTGAGGCCCCTTACAAAGTTAAACATATGCTATGTCACGACTCAGAAATTTCATTTCTGGATATTGGCCCTCAGGAAAAGAAGGTGTACAGCCACGAAAGAACTTGTATACAAATATTTAAACAATTTCATTCTTATTATCCCAGAGCTGGAAATGGTCCCTGTACCGGCTGGTTTTGTGTGTCAACTTGACACAAGCTGGAGCTATCACAGAGAAAGGAGCCTTCCTTGAGGAAATGCCTCCACGAGATCCAGCTGCATGTTTTCTCAATTAGTGATCAAGGGTGGGAGGGCCCCTTGTGGGTGGGGCCATCTCTGGGCTGGTAGTCTTGGTTCTATAAGAGAGCAGGCTGAGCAAGCCAGGGGAAGCAAGTCAGTAAGTTATATCCCTCCATGGCCTCTGCATCGGCTCCTGCTTCCTGACCTGCTTGAATTCCCTTAGTGATGAACAGCAATTTGGAAGTGTAAGCCGAATAAACCCCTTTCCTCCCCAACTTGCATCTTGATCATGATGTTTTGTGCAGGAATAGAAACTGCAACTAAGACAGTCCCCATTTCTATCATTGGGAAAATGGATGAAGTGTGATATTTTAACAGCTTGGCAGTAAGAGGAGCTCACTCCTGATGTATAAAACCAGGTGTACAAGCCAGGCATGGTGGTGCACACCTTTAATCCCAGCACTCGGGAGGCAGAGACAGGCGGATTTCTGAGTTTGAGGCCAGCCTGGTCTACAAAGTGAGTTCCAGGACAGCCAGGGCTATACAGAGAAACCCTGTCTTGAAAAAACAAAAACAAACAAACAAAAAACAAACAAACAAACAAAAAACAGGTGTACAAACTCAAAAGATGCTGAACAAAAAAATCCAAACATTAAAGATGAACCTCTGTGTGGTCAAATTCATTTGAAGGTTCATAGCAGGCAAATTTCATCCCTGGTGAAAGAAACCAGACCAGAGGCTGCCTTGGGCCAACAGCGTTGGCTGGGAAGCATCGAGAAGGACCTTCTCGGTGGTGGGAATAAACTTGTCTCCAAACGGGTGTGACTCGCCTGTGTATGAAAGTCAACTGACACACATTGCACGTAAGGTCAGTGTATTTGGTTCTGTGGGAGGCACATCTGAGTTTTAAAGGGATCAAGGGAGGTACAGGGCAGAGTAGGAATCGCTCAAATAAATGTAACGATAGAGAACACAGAGTACCCACTTACACACTGTAGAAAGAGACTGGGGTATCACAAAGAACCAAGAACAAAGCAAAAGTAGCCTTGCAAGGTGATTCCTTTTGTAAAAAGTGGAGGCCATGACCCAAACTGAACTAGCAGGGTCCAGATGGCCTCTGTCTCTCACCCCTAATACAAGGGGAACCTGGCAGTTCCTCCATGGCCGTGGTTCAACCTCACACCCCACTCCTGATTGGAAAGGGGCAAGAAGGAAAGGAAGGAAGGAGTGAGCTACTCCTGGCCATCAGATTCTGGGAATTCAGCAGGAGGGCTTCTCCATTAACAAAGTTTTACCAGGTAAGGCAATTAAAAATTTTGAACTCTGGGCTGGAGAGATGACTCAGCCGGTCAGAGCATTGGTTGTTCTTTCAGAGGTCCTAAATTCAATTCCCAGCAACCACATGGTAGCTTAAAACCATCTGTAATGAGATCTGATTCCCTTCTCTGGCATGTAGGTGCACATATACAGTTGAGAGCACTCATACTTTAAATAAATTAATTTATCAAAACATTTGAATTTCTTTGCACGAAAGTTAAGGTGGGAGAAATTTATGGTATGATGGTCCTTGGTGGGCTAGCTATGTTTGATAGAAATATTTTTTCTTAACACACACACACACACACACACACACACACACACACACACACACAGCCTTGATCTATTTGCCTCTGCTGGCATTTGTGACATTGATCAAGAGGATAAATGCCCAATGACAGTGCTTGGAATTCAGAGTTTGACAGTCCCACTCTATATGAATGTTATCAAGATTGGACAGCTACGGCTGTTCAGAATCACACAGGACTCTGCTTCACAGAGCTAGAGGCCGGACTGAAGAGCTTCCCAAAGGTACACAGTTACAGCTCAAGGCAGCGAAGCCTACCAATGCTGGCTGGGAAGAAAACAGCCCTGATGTCTGTCTACAAGGTGTTCAGGGCAGGTCCCAGTTCTCCTCATCACTGTAGAATACTGTGCACTCGATAAAGGTGGTTGCTATTTCATTAACGTCACACATCAACTTAATATGTGACATCGCACACATAGTATGCTTAGTCCTTCCCACGATACAAGGTAAGTACTGCGATCTGCATCCAGAGGCAAGAGACAAAGAAGCAAGGGGCATTTGGGGAGGTGGCAGTGCAAGCCGTTAATCTCTGCACTTGGAAGGCAGAGGCGGGCGGATCTCCATGAGTTCAAGGCCAGCCTGGTCTATAGAGGGAGTTTGGACAGCCAGATATTTGCTTCCTCCTAGGATCCAGCTGGTTCATAATGAAATAGGAAACCTCTACTCTTCTTCATTTGCAGACCGACAAATTCTTGAGCGCTTTATCCATTCTCACTGTGACATTAAGGCAAAGCCTAATGAGAGACAGAAACAAAGCCGCAGGAAGAGACCCTGAGACCGGTGGACAGACGCAGCTCCAGTTGTTTTCTGATAATCAAGAAAAAAAATAGGTGAAGTTTCTCCAAATATATTGTGCTAGTATGGACATGTATGTTCTATGTTGCTAAAATGGAAGGATTTAAAGTTCCAATTTCCCCCATGACATACCTTTAGCTTTGATGTCACGACTTTTTTTCTTCTTCTTCTTCTTTCATTTATTTTTTATAGCTTTTTGTTTCAATCTTGAGTTCCTCTTCAGAGAAATTTCAACTTCCCAATAAATAAAAAGATTTTTAAAAGACATTTCCATTGTTGATTTTTGTTTTAAATGCTAGAAAGAAAAAACAATCTTTACTTTGGGGAATTCATCACAGCTTCCCTGTATGTGGCTAATCCAAGGGATGATTAATTTCTACTTTACAAGAATATATGAGAAAAAAATCATTTATGTGCTTCCAAAGTCCTTCTTATTGTTACCTTAACTGAATTCTTGAACTATCAAGTTTTGAAAAAAAAATATTTTAAAACCTCAAACAATAAACACAGTCTTGGTAATCTCCCCATGCATCTTTGGAATTGATTTTTATTTTTAAAAAGATTCCTTTTTATTATACATGTATAGTTGTTTTGCCCCTGGGTATGGAGCGCTCATATACAAGCAGTGTCCTGGAAGCCACAAGAGGGCTCTGACCCCCTGGAACTAGAATTACAGGCGCTACCACGTGGGTGCTGGGATCGGAACCAGGGTCCTCTGGAAAGAGCAGCCAGTGCTTCTAACTGCAGAGCCATCTCTCCAGCCCACACTGCTTTATTTCTGACCAGTGGATTTTGTAAAGACTCTCCACTGACTAACTTTCTCATTACACTGTCCTTTTTAAAACTTGGTTAATTGCTTTCAGGTTAGATTGCATTTGAATCACAATTAACATCACACTGATCTGTTTCTTCTTATTATTTTTTTTCTTTGCTTCTACTCACTGTGTTCCCCTGGCACACACTCCTCCCTGCCTCCGTTTCAAGTCTTTTTTCTCCCCTTTTTTAACTTTCATGTGCGTGGGGGTTCTGTCTAAACATATGTGACCATGCGCATGCTTGATAGCCTGGGAGGTCAGAAGAGGGCAACAGATCTTCGGAGACTGGAGTGACAGACAGTTGTGAGCAGCCATGTGGGCGCTGGGAACTGAACCCAGGTCTTCTGCAAGAGCAGTCAGTGCTCTAACCACTGAACTACATCTACAGCTTTCAGTCTGTGTTTGTCTCTCATTTTCAAGGGCTTTGCCTGGTTTTTACCTCGTCTAACAGGGCAGACAGTGTGCTCTGATGATGGAGTGTACTCGACCCCACCATGATGGCGAGCCACCTGGTTTGGGGTTTTCTGTACCATGATTGCTGTTTGTCAATCCTCCTCTTCCATTTCCCAATTTTCTCTACCTTTTTCATTCTCACTCTTGATCACACATTATTACTAAATTTCAGTTCCTCCCCCGAGATATATATGTAAATGGTGCAATCATCCCTATATTCTCTCCCTGAGTTGTGTATGTAAATGTCACATCCCTATATTCTCTTCCCCAGATGTGTATGTAAATGTCACAAATGCCACATCCCTATATTCTCCCCCCAGATGTGTATGTAAATGGCACAATCCCTATATTCTCTCCCCCAGATGTGTATGTAAATGGCACAATCCCTATATTCTCTCCCCCAGATGTGTATGTAAATGTCACATCCCTATATTCTCCCCCCAGATGTGTATGTAAATGGCACAATCCCTGTATTCTCTCCCCCAGATGTGTATGTAAATGGCACAATCCCTATATTCTCTCCCCCAGATGTGTATGTGAATGGCACATCCCTATATTCTCCCCCCAGATGTGTNCAGATGTGTATGTGAATGGCACATCCCTATATTCTCCCCCCAGATGTGTATGTAAATGGCACAATCCCTATATTCTCTCCCCCAGATGTGTATGTAAATGGCACATTCCTATATTCTCTCCCCCAGATGTGTATGTGAATGGCACATCTCTATATTCTCTCCCCCAGATGTGTATGTGAATGGCACGTCCCTATATTCTCCCCCCAGA
Source organism: Mus pahari (assembly GCF_900095145.1). Taxonomy (NCBI): domain Eukaryota; kingdom Metazoa; phylum Chordata; class Mammalia; order Rodentia; family Muridae; genus Mus; species Mus pahari. Next base: position 39,600,435 of record NC_034612.1, read on the forward strand.
TGTGTATGTAAATGGCACAATCCCTATATTCTCTCCCCCAGATGTGTATGTGAATGGCACAATCATCCCTATATTCCCAGTGCCTTATTTACTCAGTTCTTCCTTTGTCTACTGGGAAAAAAACAAACCATTTTATTTTCTCATTTCATGTTTTGCTTCTAATTCCATTCCCTGCGCACACAGCGGGAGCTCACTCCTGTTTGGATGCTAAGATCATTTAGAGTTTGTTGTATTAGAGATGTATCCCCCCCCCCCTGCCATTTAAAATTAGAGTCATAGGCATGCTATAGATTGTCAATAACTTATTAATACATTCCATTATACAGAGCAGCTTCCTACACTCCCTTATTTCTCTGCACCACGATCTCCATGCTCTGACTTACACCCAGTCGGTGAGAAAACTTCCCATTAAGAGCAGGGCTCCAAATCCTTACTTGTTCAAGCAATCATAGAACTCGCTACATAGCGCAGGCTGACCTCAGACTCACAGAGATCCGCCTGCCTCTGCTTCTGGAGTGGGAGAGTGATTTGGGGCTTTTCTATTGCCCCCAGTCACATGGAGACCTGGTATGTTTACTTAAAGCTTTAGGTGCTAAGATGGGCAGGTTCTGAGCTGTTCTAACCAACCATGTGCTGGCCCGGCCTACTTCCCAGTTGTGTGTCCCATTGCCTGACATCTTGGTCTTACCCTGGCCTCCTCCTTCATCTGTGTCCTCATGGCGACTCTGGTGATCTGTTCAAGGCGAACACCTCGTGGTGAGTCCCTCATTTTCTGGTCCTAGATCCCCTCATTGGGATTAGAAGTCCTGCCTTAGTCTCCCCTGCCCAGCTATTGGCTAATCAGCACTTTATTAACCAACCAGAGCTGATGGAAGACAATTTTTTACATGACATTGATACAAGAATGCTTGACAGTGCCAGTGTCTGGACTGCCACCACATCTCTGGGCACAGTAATCGGCCTCTGACTACACAGTGCCCAAATCCATCACCCAACACTGGAGTGCTGGGATTAAAGTTTTCTCACGTGTTGACCACGCACAGTTCGTATTTTAATGTGAATGTTTCCTTTTTTCCTGTCTCTGGTTGTTTTGGTTAATCCATGTTATTTTTTTTTTAACTATATCATCTTCACTACCAATTTCTTGTTTGTATTGCTTTTCTATTGATTAGTTGCCCCAGTTTTTCCTGTAGCATCCAGAATTAATCAGACTTTGTACCAAATACCATTGTCCCAAAAGTATTCGCAGGTCTTCTACATCCATGTCCCCAATTCCCCTCCTCCTTGCCCTTTTGCTAATGTGATGCTTATTTTATTTTTACATGTGATATAAATACATGTTTCTGTGAATTTTAGACGGATATCTTTAAGCAAAAGTAGCTATTTACAGTCCTTATATTTATCATTCATCTACCCTTTTCCTTTCTGTACAGTTTGTCTGGCGCCACATTCCTCTCTCTGAATAATTTGTTTCTACCATTTTTATAGCTCTTCTCCCTGGAAGAAGTATTAAGTGCGGGTATTAACCTTGTCAGGAGACAGAGTGAGTTTAAGGTTAGTTGTCAGGGTGACCCTCAGAGCACCAGAGGCCTCCAACCTTTCTCTTTCACTTTGTGTTTGCCTAAAACCACGTCTCCTTTGGTCACAAAAGGTACTTCTTCCAGCCACAGGATTCTTTCCCAACAGGCTTTGGTTCTTTCAGCCACCGATGGCTGGTGTCAGTTCCCAAAATGTCTCTGTTTTCTCGTTACCCTTGTAAGTTTCCATCTTTTGTTTTCAATATTTTGAATATGCTATAAAATGTTTTTTTTTTCCTCTATGGCCAGCTTTGGTATGTATCCTGCTTATTGTCCTCTGAGCATCCTAAAGCTATGGTTGACGTCTGTTATTAGCTTTGGAAAGTTCTCAGTCATTGTGTCTTTGTTTTTTGTTTTTGTTTTTGTTTTTGTTTGTTTGTTTTTCAAGACAGGCTTTCTCTGTATAGTCCTGGCTGTCCTGGAACTCACTCTGTAGACCAGGTTGGCCTTGAACTCAGAAGTCCACCTGCCTCTGCCTCCCGAGTGCTGGGATTAAAGGCGTGTGCCACCACACCCGGCAGTCATTGTGTCTTTAAATATGTCTTATTCTGTTACACAATCCTACAGTGTTTCATTTTCTCCCCTGATAGTTTTTGCCTTTTATACTTCAGTTAGGCTGACTTTTATCGAAGCCTCTATTGAAAGTGTCATCCATTGACTGTCTACCACGGTCACTAGCTCTTTTCTCGTCTGAATCAAGTCTACTGCTCAGCCTCCAAAAGGGTTGTTCATTTCTGTTGCTATGTTTCCATGACGATCATTTCTCTGTCTTTCTGTGGATTCCAGCTCTACTGAAACACATTTGGTATTACGTGCTGTCCGAGTTTCCATTGGAGACTTTAGCATTTTAATCAGTTCATTAAAAATTTAACATCTGGGGCTTAAGAGAAGCGGCAGCATTTTGGTAGCACGCTCAGCTCTTGAAATGGCATCTGTAACTCCAGTTCCAGCGATCCAACTCCCTCTTCTGGCCTTCTTGGGCACTGCACGCATGTGGTGCACAGAAACACCAGCAAGCAAAAGAGTCAGGCAAAATAAAGAAAAAAAATTCCTTAAGCATTAAAAGTCATATTTGAATAACTGCGCCACATCTGTCTGCTTCTGTGGGTGGCTTTGGCTTTGGGTTTATATGCTGTTTCCAGTCACATCCACAGCTAGCTTCGTTCACACAGGCAAGGTGCTATGAATAGCGCCCTCAAACCACATGGTTTTCTTACCCTCCACATAAAGAAACATATGCAGACCAAATCCTTCATCCAAACGTTCCGAACTGGTGCCTGGAACCCGACTGCTGAGTCCCGAGTCAAGCGCGGGTGCCCCTGGCGCCTTCCTAGCGCGGAACCGGAGGAAGCTGCTCACTCTCCCACCTCAGCAACTCCTTACATCTTGGGAAACAGCTTCAGTGTTGTTCCAACGGCCTTCTGGCCTTGCGAAACCTCGGTGGAAAGCCGAAGTCGGAGTCCTTGTGTTATCCCTTTCACAGATACGGGACAAGGGTTTTGCTTCGGGTTTCTGCAAGTGCAAGGGTTTCACCACCTCAAGCCTTCCCTGCTGGTTTGCAGGCCAACGCTGCCTGTCTTCTTTCACAGATACCTCCCTTACCAGCCCAAGGGCTGATGGGATTTACTGACCCCCCACCCGGGGTGTGTGTGTGTGTGTGTGTGTGTGTGTGTGTGTGTGTGTGTTGGGGGCGGGAGTTAGATGTGTCAATCATCCTCGGGGCACTTTATCTTAAGAATCCAGGAAGACATTTCTCGATTCCTGGAAGAATCTTTGCCTTCCTTTTTGGCTCAGCAAATAAGAAAAATTCCAAGTCCTGAATGAGGAAGAAAGCCAAGAAGGCTCTATTCGCTCCATCACACGTTAGACTGAGGCAAAGCACAGTTAAAGTCAGGGTTCCCAAACTGTGGTGTCCAGTCGTCTGGAGGGATCAGGGAGAGAGGCCAGCTTTTCCTGGTGTCTATGGAGTTGAAGTAGTCAAAGGGGTGCCAAGCAATTAGCACCCCAAGCCACTCTCGTCCTTCTTGAACTCTGTTGATCACTACTTTGGTCACACTTCTCACAGTGACTGCCATTTCTCATCCCCGATCACAAGGTGATACGGGAATCCAGGCCGGCCTGCCAAATGCCTGCTGATGGAATTCTTTGAGTAAAATGAATTTAGTTTCTTTTGCTCCAGGAAAGGGTGGTAGATAGCATGTTGATGCCCAGTTGGACTGAATGTGTGCTTAGCATTTTTTTTTCTTCCGTGCTGTGACATCCAGCCCCTGCTTCCCCTATTCTCCGGCTCTGCAAAGGGCAGCCAGAGCCTGGCTCCTGGGGCCTTAGGCAAACACCAGAGCCCTCAGTGTTCATGGTCTCCGTGGCCAGAAGAGAAAGTAGTGCTGACTTTTTACATGCAGCTGACTTTCGTAGTGTAGGATGGTAGAGGCTGGGATCATTTTTCCCCGCCTAAGAACGAGTGTGTTAGGAGGGGTTGGCATCAAAAGTGGAGCCGAGCGGGTGGTGGTTGTTATTTATCTTGAGCTATTGAGATTGCTATAACCAACCTCCCTATACACACGCCCTTGTAAATAGCCCCAGGCATATACCAAGGTGAGACACACAGCCAGTTGGTGTTGGGCCAGGGCTTGGCTGCTGGCACACGCCTTGACATCGTGTATGGCTGAAGGGTTCCCATTTCCCTTGAGCCTGATTTATAAAGACTCTAAAGCCATTTGTAATGACCTCTCAAAGACCCCAGCTACTGACACCAGCACCTGGGGTAAAGATTTCAACAAAGGAAGGGGAGCACACACTTTCAAATGGGAGCACTCCCTTAGAGCACTCACCTAGCCATAGATATTGTTTCATCGTGACTGGCTTTCAGGGGCTTTTTCTTTTTCTCCTTAAAAAAAAAAAATCAAATTCTATAAGAAGTGAGGACCATAGGAGAGTTTTAGATCTTTTTTTTTATGCAGAATACATTTCCCGGGGCTGCAGCTATAAAGCAAAAAAAAAAAAAAAACAAAAAAAAAACAAAGGCAACCAAGTGCCGGATATTACTCCTTGAACAATTGAATTATATTTCTCATATAGCGAAACAAATTATGGAGCATCCTCACTGCAAAAAGATTGTCAATTATTTTCACTTCGTGCTGGAAGTAAAATGCCACTCTATCTCAGAAAAATAAATAAATAAACCATGCAAAATGAATTAATATTTTAATTATTTGTGATTTTTTTTAAAGATTACATCATTTCACACTTCCTTTCCTTCCTCTAACTCTTCCCAAATACCCCTCCTTGATCTTTTTCAATTTTTTAAATTGAAAACCATTTTTACATTTAGCTATATTTTGATTCTCCCCCCCCCCCAGCGTCTCCTCTTCTCTCTATCCACCCAACTTGAAGCTCTTTCTCAAAATACAACCCCATTCCAAAAGAAACAAGAATACAACAACAAACTCTAGGAAGCAAAATACAATAACACCCAAAAAGGAAAACAGCACCGCCACCACCAAAAGCACACACACAAGAGTCACACCAGCTTGTAACCAACGAACGAATGGCAGTTATTTGTAACCAGAACAGATGAGCATTTTGTTGTTAACCGTCATCCTAGTATCTAAGTTTATATTCTTTCTTCCTTTGTGGCTAAGTCTATATCCTTTCTTTCTTTTCTTTTAAACAGATTTATTTATTATATATGAGTACACTGTTCTGTCTTCAGACACACCAGAAGAGGGCATCGGATCTCATTACAAATGGTTGTGAGCCACTGAGAATTGAACTCAGGACCTCTGGAAGAGCAGTCAGTGCTCTTAACCACTGAGTCATCTCTCCAGCCCTTTTTCTTCCTTCCTTTCTTTCTCTTTTACTCTCTCTCTCTCTCTTTCTCTCTCTCTCTCTCTCTCTCTTTTTCTCTCTCTCTCTCTCTCTCTCCCCTCCCCTTCCTTCCTTCCTTCCTTCCTTCCTTCCTTCCTTCCTTCCTTCCTTTCTTTCTATCTCCCCCATTATTTGGCAATTTCATTTAGGTCACCTCCATATATGTATGCACTGTAGGAGGTTTCTATTGTATTTTTTATTAGATATTTTATTTACATTTCAAATGCTATCCCAAAAGTTCCATATACCCTCCCTCCCCCGGTTTCTATTGTATTAAGGTTTTATACTAACTCTCAAATGCCCTTTAATTTTAGATGTCTCTCCCATATGCTCTCCCACTACCCCTGCCCTCTCCCCATCCCTACTGGTTTGGTCCTCTCATTCCAGACTCCAACCCCATCCATCCATAAATATCAATTCTATTTCCATTTCCTAAGGAGACCTATCTGTTGCTCCCTCTAGTCCCGCACTCTACATATACCTTCTGTGGTTGATTATCATTGCCTTCACAGCTACTATCCACATATAAGTGAATACATAGCATGCTTGTCTTTCTGCGTCAGGGATACCTCACTCAGGAGGATCTCTTTTTTTCTAGCTCCATCCATTTGCCTGACAATTTCATGATGTCATTTTATTAACAGATGAGTAATACTCCGTTGTGTGAATGTACTATATTTTCTTTATCCATCCTTCTGTCGAGGGACATCAGGTTTTCTCCAGTTTCTGGTTACTATGAAGAGAGCAGCAGTGAGCATGGTTGAGCGAGTGTCCCTGTGGAAGGATGAAGCATCCTTTAGGTATATGCCCAAGAGTGGTATAGCTGGGTCTTGAGGTATACCTATTCCCCTCTTCCTTGAGGAACTGCCATATTGATGATTTCCATAATGGTTGTAGAAGTGTGCTCTCCCACCAGCAATGCACGAGTGTTCCTCTTACTCCATTGCTACATTCTCCAGTCGTGACAAGTGCAACAGGCCCCAAAAACCTGGGCGCTGTCCCGAGGCAAAAAGTTCAAGGAAACTCAGTCTCCTGGAATGGTGGCATTTTGTATAACGAATGCTCCAATGTCCTTGCTTTAGTTGGAAAACAGATCCACGTGCTTTCCCTTAATACATAGCCATGTTAGTTCCTAGGCAGTCAGTCCTTGAGCTGACCCTGGGTCTAGGCAGCTAAGTCACTGCCCTACTCAGGAATTTACCATTCTCTAGGAAGAAGGAAGTTTGTGATCTAAAGAGGAACCAGGGTAGATACTTAGAACCATAGGTAGCTGAGTTACACCCATACACAAGCATACAATGGCCTAGGGAGAAGGTAGACTATAGGAACTATGGCAAGGGCATGAAGCCCTTGCCCCCAGCTACTGACTTTAAGCTGACTTTAGGTGGAGCTGTTTTTGATTCCCAGCTGTTAATATTGAATGTTATCACAGTTGGTTCCTGCCAGCCCTTCCAGGTTTGCATTCCTCTGTTTTGTGTAACTTCCCTATTTTCTTCTGTATAAATAGTCTGATGCTCAATTTAACAATTTGCATTCAGATACCACACTCCCTTGTGTCCGTATCTGTTTGTCACCGCACATTCCCCGGATCCTCGCTCACCTGCAACCAGAGACCCGTTCCCCGCAGATCAGGGACCCAAGAAAAGTCCGTCTGCAGCACTCCATATCCTCAACAGCAACAGCTGTCATTTGTTGGGTTGATCCTAGTCATTCTGACAGGTGTAAGATGGAATCTCATAGTAGCTTTGATTTGCATTTCCCTGATGGCTAAAGATGTTGAACATTTAAGTGTTTCTAAGCCATTTGAATTTCCTCTTTGGGGAATTCTCTTTACATCTGTACCCCATTTTTAAACCTGGGTTATTTGTTTTCTTGATGTCTTAGTTAGGGTTTCTATTGCTGTGAAGAGACACCATGACCAAGGCAACTCTTATAAAGGAAAACCTGTAAATGGGGCTGGCTTATAGTTTCAGAGGTTCAGTCCATTATCATCATGGCAGCATCCAGGCAGACATGGTGCTGGAGAAGGAGCTGAGAATTCTACATCTTGATCCAAAGGCTGCAGAAGGGGACTGTGTGTTACACTGGGCATAGCTTGAGCATAGGAGACCTCAAAGCCCACCCACACAATGACAAGGCCACACCTCCTAATAGTGCCACTCCAGGTGGGTCAAGCATTCAAAAGCATGAGCCTATGTTTGTCATTCCTGGTCAAACCATCTAGTTTCTTGAGTTCTTTATATATCTTGGATATGAGGTCTTAGAAGGTTCTTTTCAGTTGCTTCTCTTGCTTCAGCCTTTGCACTTTCTTAGGTGTCTCAGGGTAGCTTTTCCCACTGGTGTGATTCCTGACACTTCTTGGGGTTGGAGAGCTCTCTGTGACTCTCTTAACCATTGTCCTTAATCAGGCCCCAAGTCCCTGGTCTGAGTGTCTTCCTCTCCCCCACCTACAGTTCTGGGCCCAGTCTGTCTCCCCCACCTCCCATGCCCACCCCTCTTGTGTCCCCACCCCTCCTACGTTGCAATAGGTATTTCTTTTTAAAGATTTACTTATTTTATGTATGCGAGTACACTGTCGCTCTCTTCAGACACATCAGATGAGGATGTCAGATCCCATTACAGGTGATTGTGAGCCATCATGTGGATGCTGGGAATTGAACTCGGGACCTCTGGAAGAGCAGTCAGTACTCTTAACCACTGAGCCGTCCATCATTCCAGCCCCCAAGAGGTGTTTCTACTCACTTCTGAAATGTTCCCTACAGGCCCACAGCGGCCTGCTCCGGAGGCTGATGAGTCTTTAGTAGAAGGATCCCAGTTGCAAAGTTCTTGGGAGTGTGTCATCCCTCCTCTTGTACTTCATGCCCTTCCCAGATACAAAAGCTGCTGCTCCCTGCTCCCACCGCTATAGGCTGAGCTGAGACAAGCTTAGGTAGGACTTCATGCAATAGTTACTGTCCCCAAAGCCTGCACCATTAAAGATCCCCCTGCCACCAAAGTCACCAACCCCTTTTTATGTACTTTTGGGGCCCGCAAAGAAAAGTATATAAGCGGTGTGGATACCCCACCAATGCGGTATGGCCCCACCGTGCTCCACACGTTCTTACCCTCATGTTTATTTCCCAAACTGGCTTGGCTGAGTTAACACAATGGTTACCATATTACACGGCTGTGAGAACAAGCTGCCTGGAGACGTGAAATCTGCTCTAAGGGGACGGAGTAAAATTCATTGGACCTAAAGTAGCCCCGGAACCCCCNCCCCCCCGCCCCGGAGACAACCGCTAACCTTATGATAAGCCCGCCTGTGTGCTGACCGATACCTTCTGTGCTGTGACAGTTGATGACTGCCCTGGTGATAGCTGGAAAGAACCTTAAATGGAGCATAACGGGGAGGCAGTGCCTGGATCTCCCCAACTCTCCATAACTTCCAGAAAAGACATGAAAATTTATTTTTTCTGGGTTTGTCCTCCTACCTCATTTATATTTGTACTCTCCTCCCCCGGGCTCTCAAGGGTTAAAAAGCTGATGTTTCAAGTTGATCAAATATTATCAAAATCCCTTTCAGTGATCTCATGGTTGATCTCAATCTTCCGAGATGGAAAAAAAGGACTCACGCTGGGGTAAAGCCCGCAGCGATGGTTCTCTTTCCGGGATCTCTCTCCAGTCTATAGCTTCTCTCCAAGGTCATCAAACGCGTGTCATCCCTCTCCCCACAGACACCTGCCATGTCTCCTCATCTCTGCTTGCCCCAAATCAGGCTCTCTGAGTGACTCAAAATGACAGCTGTCGGTGTGACACTTGTCCCTGTTTACCGTTGTTCCTGTCAATATGGAAGTGACACTATTCCCATCTCTCTAGATGCCCAACTGAGACTGGGGATCACAGAGGACGGTAAGCCTTTTGTCTTTCTATTCTCAACAAGCTTTGGAACTGAACCAGCCCTAGGGTGTCCCTCTGCGATTTCTCTGGACTCATGAAACCAAACTGTAGATTTAACCTGTTTCAGCACATCTCCCTGTGTTTGCTCATTTTTTTTTTCTCTTAATTGAGAGGAAGAACCTGTTTTCCAATAATCCATCGTGAAGTGATTTCTATTTTTATTTCAGTTTTTACATTTTAATTGTAAATTTATATATAAATAATACATATACACTGACATATAATATAAAATGAAAATAAGTAATTATATATAAATGAAGATTTAATCAAAGCTACATAAATGGACAAGCCCATAAAATAAATAACATTTCTCTGGAAATGTATGGGACCCATATGAGGAAGCTCCCTGAAACTCACTGAGATTCACAAAGCTGGACTTGAGGAAGCTCGAGGCCACGGTGGCCTTAGGCAGAAAGCGTGGAGGTCAGGCATGCCAGAGCATCCTAAAGTGACCTAGACATTTCAACTCGTACGGAATTTCCAACGATAGCCATTTCACGGGTGCTGCATGTACATTTGCACATGGTTTAAAGTGAGAGAAATTTAAAACTGGTGTGGAAAGAATGCAGATCTGGGAAGATCAGAGGGTTTGTGATGGAAGGGTAACATGCACAGAGTAGCGTCCCTCTCACAAATGCCCAAATACATCAAAAGTCATTGAAAACTGTGTTACAGATGCAAGGGAAGATGAGCGGGTTAATGGAATAATGGAACAAAAAACAGTCTTCAGAAAAAAAAATAAAGTGTGTGTGTGTGTGTGTGTGTATGTATGTATGTATGTATGATGCATATATATATATATATATATATATATATATATATGAAATTTTGATATATAATAAAGGTACCAATAAAAAGCTCCATAGAAATTGGTTTATTTAATAAACAGTCCCAAAGCTAACATTTGCAGGGAAAAGATGCACTTATTCATTACTTGTCAATAAAAATGAACAACAGATAGATGAATCATAATATATGATAAATATATTATTTACATTGATATAATAAATTTCAATTTTACCAACACATTGTTTTATTAATTATTTTGGAATATCATACAATAAACCCAGATCACATTCAATTCCCTTTCCTCCCAGGTCCACCCTCCCACCCTTATACCCCCTCTAGCCCCCCCCTCAAAAAAATAACAGAAAAAAATGTTACATGTGTATTGACCATATATCCACATTGAATCCTGGTTAAACTTCCCAGTGGCCAGCCCACTAAACAAAACTGAGTTCTTCCCCACACCACCCCAATACCCGCCAGAAGCCATCAACTGTGAAGAGCTAAACTTCAGCATCTTTATCACAATTTTTAACGATTCTCTTCAATCCTTCCATGTCTAGACTGTGTCTTGGGGGGGGGGAGGGGCAAGTTGGCCCAGAAGCCTTCAGTTTCTCGTTCTCGAGAGTCTGCAGTCATAGACTCCCTGGCAAAAGATGTCTCCTTGCCCAGAGCAGACGGTGGCTGCACCAGCCAACGTGGTTTCCTGCAGTAGCGCAGATCACAGGAGATTTAAAACGAACCGCTTTTCATGTCAGATATTTGCCTTTGCTCAGAATCGGGGTGATCCTGCCTCTGTATAGCACCCTAACCCCGGTGCCAGTGACATAGCCGGCACCCTGGGTGTGACCATCATGTTTGCAGCCCATTTTCCTAGTTCTCAGTAATGATGCGATCCTGTGTCCCACAATATCTGAATCCAGGTCTCTAAGTTCTGCTTCTCTGCACTGTGCATGCTGCAAAGTTACATCATCTTTTTTTTTTTTGTCCAAATATAAAAAAAAAATAATAAAATTAAAATAAAGATTCATTTTATTTAATTTTAAAGCTTTATTTTTATGAATTATTTATATGAGCACTCTGTTGCTATCTTCAGACACACCAGAAGAGGGCATCAGGTCCCATTACAGATGGGTGTGAAACACATCATGTGGTTGCTGGGAATCGAATTCAGGACCTCTGGAAGAGCAGTCAGTGCTCTTAGCCACTGAGCCATCTCTCCAGTCCACAGATATCAAAATTTTTAAAGGAAAAAAAAAAATCATCCAATTCTAAAAGATTTTCTTCTTTTGTTTTTGTCTTAAATCTGGGCCTAAGGAAGTCTTGTCTAACTAAACATGTAAAATCCAGGAACTTAGACTGCTAAATTTGTCTTTCTAAAACCCTGGAGACCTGAGGAGATTGGGGGGGGGGGGGAGGATGAAGAACTGTGGGAAGGTGGACCGGAAGGAGCTTACTGCCTAGACTCTAAAAAAATAAAAGTAATTTTAAAAAGTTACTAATAAAAGCCATGCCACAAACTAAAAACAAACAAAAAACAAAAACAAATTGTAAAATCTTTCACTATGGCCCAAATAAAAATCTAAAGCAGTATTTATTCTCTAAATACAGAGAGAGAGACAGAGAGAAAGAGACAGAGACAGAGACAGAGAGAGAGACAGAGAGACAGAGAAAGACAGAGGGAGAATTTCGGCCATGTAAGCGTTTAGGACACAATGAGTTATTTGCATCCTCTACTACCAAGTTCAATGGATCATGTTTAAATAGTTCTTTCAAATCATTAAGAATTTAACAAGCACTTCTGTGGAAACGTAGTCGAACAGTATGGGGGAGGGGATCTCATAACAGCTTGAGCCTGTCTCCTAGGGCTTTAACCAAGTACCATAGGCCACATAGCTTACAACAAAACAAAGCAAACAAAGAATGTAGTCTTACAGTTCTGAGTGCTAGAAGCAAAAATTAAGGTGTTGGCGGGGGATGTCCTTCTAAGCCTGCCAGGGAGGAACCCCGCTTTTTCTAGCTTCCGATGATCTAGGGCTCATCCCTCCAGTCTCTCCCCCACTGTTACCTCGCCTGTACGTCTGAGCCTCCCCACCGCCATCTTTCTTTGTGTCAGTCTGTACAACTGTCCTCCATACTGGACTGTCCGTCTGGGAGACAGTCTGGCAATATGTTCTGGATGCTATGTTTATTAATTTCCCTAGTAAGTTCCCCATATACGTGGAAAGGTTACAGTGTAAGTGTCATTATTATTAGTCAAATCACCATATGACGTAAGGAAGTATTAAGAAGTTCTCTGTTCATCAAGCAGGGGCTGTAAGTGTTGTGGCTTAAACAAGAATGTTCCCCATAGCTTGTGATACTGGAGGATTTGGGTCCCCGGTTGGTGCCACTGTTTGAGGGAGGTTTGGGAAATGTGGCTTCTCTGGAGGAAGATGTCATGGGGGCGTTGCTTTGAGAGTTAAAATCCTCCAGTCACTTCCAGTTCTGTCTATCTGTCTGTGTCTGTCTGTATGTCTGTCTATCTCTCTCTGTGTCTCTGTCTGTCTCTGTCTCTCTGTGTGTCTGGCTGGCTCTTTCTCTGTGTCTCTGTCTGTCTGTCTGTCTGTCTGTTTCTCTCTCTGCCTCTGTGTGTCTCTGTGTGTCTCTGTCTCTGTCTACCTGTCTCTGTCTGTCTGTGTGTCTGTCTCTGTCTGCCTGTGTCTGTCTCTGTCTGCCTGCCTGTGTGTGTGTGTGTGTGTGTGTGTGTGTGTCGGTCTGTCTGTCTGTCTCTCTCTCTCTCTCTTTCTCTATCTGTGTCTCTGTGTGTGTATGCATTGTGTGTATATGCTTTGTGTGTGTGTGGCTGACTGACCCCACTCTGCTGTCATGCCTACCAGCTGCTGCTTCTCAGCCATTATGGACCCTAGCCCTCTGGAACCATAATCCCAAATAAAAGCTCCTTCCTTCTGTAATTTGCCTTGCTCGTGTTAACCACGGCAACCGAAAAGTAAACTCAGAAGGAAAAGCTGTGTGCCCATCTTTGTCGACGTTCATGTAGAAACAGTCCAGCTATCTTGCGCCATGAAAAGGTAGGCTAGGGAATCTCGTGAAGACAAAATGCTAGTTGACAACTTCAGAGCTGGTGCTGGTTACCATGGGGATGGGGGGAGCAGAGTTGCCACACTGCTAGTTAGCTAATTTGCCAAACATTAGTTATTTATAAATGGGATATCGCCACTTTCTAACCTACTTTCTTTCTGCTTGGCAATCTGTTCAAGATTACACTTTTATAAACTCACCCTAATGAGCTCTTTAAACAAATGGGGAAGCTATAAAACTAGGGTATTGCTATTGCTAATCAAAGCACCATTATAGAACCACACACACACACACACACACACACACACACACGCACGCACACACACATGCACATGTACACGTCAGTAAATGCCCATGGTCCTCTTTCTAGCTAGAATGAAATGGGCTTTGGACAGAACATTCTTATGATGCACAGGGGAAACGCAGCTTTGGGGACAAGCCAGGCTAAACCTGCACAGAGGGTTACCACAGCAAATGTGACCTTAATATCAGACTTCTATACTGGATAAGAATCCATGTATAGGATCCAAGATTAGGGCGTGAAGAGAAAAGAGCAGGCGGTTTCTAAGAGCCAGAGGGTCAGGATGGCTGCAGCTGCAGTGTCTTCTAAGCTGTGACAGGAAAGCTACACCAGTGAAATCACAATATGGTTGCTCAAACGGGCTCTGCATAACAACACTGGTTGACATGCCTATGTGGACCAAGCGGGGAGAATTACAAAAGTGTCCTGTGGCTCTGTGAAGAGCTACAATCAATGGCTGCCGAGGGACAGTGTGTGTGCTGAACTGGAGTAGAGAAAGAAAGGCATGGAAATGATGTAAATACAGTACTTGTGTATGAAATTCTCGAAACTATTTAAAAATCAGACCAGAAAGATTAGCATGGGCTGGAGAGATGACAAAGAGGTTAAGAGCACTGCTGTTCTTCCAGAGGTCCTGAGTTTGATTCCCATCAACCACCGGTGGCTCATAACGATCTATAATTAGATCTGGTGCCCTCTTTTGGCCTGCAGTCACATATACAGGCAGAATGCTGTATACATAATAAATAAATCTTAAAACAAAACAAAACAAAACAAAACAAAAATTAGCACACCCCTACTCTTTCTATAGAAGTTTATGGGAGGTCGTAGGTGAAGCAGTTGTGCAATAGTTCACAGGAGCCCACATTTAGGCCAGAGCGCGGCCAGTCCATCCGCAAACAGAAACGATCCTACCATACTGACTATGGAATCAACTATGCCACACATACATAATTCTAGGCTCTGGGATTGCATAAGAGGTAAGTCGCACTCACGGAGCTTCTGTTACAAAGGGGGGAAACTCGACGACCTACTTAGAGCTGAATATCAACGAGAGGTACAGGAAAAACATACATATGTCGAAGATATAGTCATAATGTGCTATTAACTATGCAATGGAGTGAGGAACCCTGGAGGAGAAATTAAAATCAAGTAGACTAAAGGGACAACTGTTCCCTTTAGGGTGCTGGGGTGGGCTAAAATGGCACTGAGTTTGTCACGGATAGGCGTGACTGTCTAGGAAGGAGGTTCCTTCCTGGCAGAGGAAATAGGTGGAGAGTCCTGAACGCCTCACTGCAAGTGAAGAGAGAAGCGCAGTAGCTAGGGCCGGACAGGAGGGGGCGCCTTTGAGGCCACAGTAAATTCTTTGGCTTTTTCTTCCGATGAAATAAATATGGTGGGGTTTTAGAAGCTTAACGCCACCCAACGTCTGACTCGGTCACATCTTCTCTCTTTGGTGGGGAAGTAGACAGCCATGGGGGAGAGGCATCGGAGGCTACGCCACAGTCCACGTGAGAGGAGGAGGGTTTGTCAGGTGTTGGCAAAGCAGAAGACTGGGATGTGGTAGAGGTGAGGCCAACAGGACTTACTGGGGGACTCGGCGTATTTTTGTGAGAGAAAGAGGAGGTTGGGTGGTTCCAAAGGTTCTATCAGAAGCCACCTCAAGAAGGAAGTTTGAGCTAGGGAAGGTGGGGAAGGGGTAGGACTGGTAACCAGGGTTCAGTCTTGAATGGCAGACGGTCCTTTGTGTGTTATGGTCCTATTGAGTAGATCTGAACAAGGTGACAACGCATGTTCACTCCCAGAGCTGTTCACTCCCTCGCATTCTCGCTCCCCACAAGGTCACATGGTTATCAGTTACTAACACCTGTAAAGGGATTACCCAGCGAGGAGTGGAGAAAGGAGGGACCTACAGCCCGTAGGTGCTCCAGTTACACATCCCATCCCGGATCCTCCGTCCTGGGTAGACGTCACCAGCACGGGCTGCTCCCTGCAAGAAAACACACCGTTTTCTTCATGCACCGTTGCTCTGGTTATTTAAAACTAACTGTTCCAAAGGACTGAGTGGACACGATTCCAGTCAGTAAGGGGTGGGTCCCTGGAAGTCCTCGCCGCCTTCCACCATGAGCTGGAGACGGAGACCATGCTCTGCGTTGGGAAGATTAGAAACCTCACAGGATAGCAGGTAAGTAAAAGCTGCTTTTGTTTCTTTCAGTAGGGGAAGAGAAAAAATGATCACAAAGTTTTCTAGAATTCTTCTAGCATTGGGTATAGGCCTGGGTCTGGTTACGGTCAATACAAGCTGTGTAGGTAAGGTCATTGTTTGTGTTGTCAAGGAAGATGGAGGGATGTTTGTAGAATTGTCACCGTGACCAGCTCCCCCTCCGTCTGGCAAGAACAACCCACACAGCAAGGCTTCCAGCTCTGTGTGTTTAACTGGCTGTTGCTAGGGAGTTTTTCCTTGTAACCAGACCCTCTGGCTTGATAACTTAAGTGTGTACACACACACACACACACACACACACACACACACACACACTTGAATTTGAGTCAATCCTGGAAATAAGAGAGCTTTTGATTAATGCAAAATTAAAGCTCTTTCAGAAGCATTAATTGGATAAAGAGAATACGATTAAAGAAGCGTGAGGCTGTCCTGAGGCCTACAGCTGCAGTGGCCGTGACATCAGGAGCTCCTGACTCAAGGCACAAAATGTCTCTGTGGGTAGTTTTCCCTCTGAGCGCTTTCTGTGTCAGTATCTAATCGTCTCCTGACCACAAGGATTCTGCTGCTCTTCCTCCTTCTCTCCCTCCTCCTCTCCTTCCTCCTCTCCCTCCTCTTCTCATATTCCCCAATCAGGAGTCTTTTCCACATTCACAGGAAAAAAATTAATTCTAGAATATTCCCCAGTCTCCTCAGCCCAGCCTCCTCACTTCCCAAATGTTGATGATGAAATGCTTTCTAGAAAGTGTTTAAGCACCTGGGAGCGAATGTCTGTAATTCTAACACCCCAGAGGCAAACTCGAGAGGGTCTTGAGTCTGAGACCAGTTTGAGCCTTACAAGGTCCTGTTTTCAAAAACTACGAAACTTCGAAATACGAACTTGATCCATGTCTCCTGAGGTAACACACTCTCAGAGTGGAAGAAAAGTGTTTGCTCTGACTGTTGTAACCATAATGTTAGTTATCAGTAAAGACGACCAACGATGGACCTAAAGCAACAAACAATTGTTATTTCCCAAAATGAGATGAAATGAACCATTATGGCTGCACGTCGCCTAATCTTGTGGAGCTGCAAGAGCCAGCTTGTGAGCTGCCAAGCCTAAACATTTAGCAAAGTGCTCATCCCCCAACAGCATCTTGGGTGTATCGAGCAAGGCAGAGGCATCTCCATCTGAATTCAGTGAAGAGATGTGCACTGGCTGCTTTTGTGTCAACTTGACACAGGCTGGAGCTATCACAGAGAAAGGAGCCTCCCTTGAGGAAATGCCTCCATGAGATCCAGCTGTGGGGCATTTTCTCAATTAGTGATTAAGGGTGGGAGGGCCCACTGTGTATGGTGCCATCACTGGGCTAGTAGTCTTGGGTTCTATAAAAGAGCAGGCTGAGCAAGCCAG
>NC_034612.1:39617671-39635259 GCF_900095145.1 Mus pahari
TGCGTTCCTGCAGTCCCCGCCACCACCACCACCAATTTGCATCTTGGTCATGATGTTTTGTGCAGGAATAGAAACCCTGACTGAGACAAGATGTTTTCTCCTTTTTGTCTCAGACACAGCAATCTTGCCCATATGGCACTCAGTGGGTGTCCACTCAAATATGATTAGCCAAAGCTTAGTCACATGATCATGTCTAAAATGAGACCCAAACAAGTAAGTATAGTTGTAGCTAACCCTTGACTCTGGTTCCGAGCCTGGGAAGACATCATTGCTCTCCTGAAGGGCAATGACCCAACGCTGAAGCAGAAACCGAGTTCGTAAGCCAGAGGGAGAGATGACACCCGATGGGAAGGCAGACTCTTGTCTTTCTGATGTGGCTCTCTTGGTTTTCCCTCTTCTAGCTGCTCCGTGGTACTTTACCCATCTTCCTCTGCATACTGTTTAACTGCAGGGATACCTAAGGTTCAAGCCAGGCCATCTTGGGCTTCTCCTCTCTGCAGTCTGCTTAGGAGCGCTCATCTGGTGTTGGGTGGCATCTACTGTGTCTCTCCTTCCACATTGATCTCTTCAGCTCTACCCACTCCTAAGACCTCCTTATTTGGACATCCCACTATCCACAATGGCATCTCTACTTCACACCTAGGCAACACCTTTGATACAACACACTGCAAGCATGGCTTTTATTATTACTTCACATTCCCCAAATCCGAGACTTCTTAGTGTTTTAATAAATAATTACTGTAGTGGTTTGAGTGAGGCCGACGTGCATGGATTCTGTCGTTTGAATACTTGATCCCCATTTTGGTGTCACTGTTTGGGGAGGCTCGGGAGGTGTGGCCACGTGGGAGAAGGCATATCGTTGGAGGTATAGGCTTAGAGGTTTCAAAACCTCCCACCATCCCCACTTGGCCCTCTCTGGTTCATGCTTGGGGGCCCAAGCCCTCGGTGACTGCGCCAGCCACCACTCAAGACAAGACAGTGTTGCTTACTGTCATGTCTCTCAGCCATGGTTCTGAGCCTGGGAAGACACCGCTCCAGAACCATAAATCCCAAATAAGCTAGCTCTTCCTTCCATAGGTTGCCCTAACCCTGGTGTTTTTATTACAGCAACGGAAATGTACAGTAAGTTGACTATTAAGTCCTGAGTTTTCCTTACATATCTAGCCTACCCTCTTTTCCTTTGTTCGATGTGAGATTTAATACACCATCCTCAGGGCCACGGTCTATATATAGTAGAAATCGCATAACATTTGTCGGAAATTGATTAAATGAACTTGTATCAGCCACACCTTGACTGAGGAATGGAAAGATGAAGGGTAGAAAAAGAACAAGTTTTAGACAGTGGCATTCGGTAGACATGTCCGCTCTGAGATGGAAGTGGTATTTATTGTACTTTCTGAGGATTTAAAGCAATCCATTCTGCTCATAGCAGCATAATGTCCAACGACGGTGCCAGTTCAAGAAAGATCACTTCTTGGCCTCATCGCCTCGTGGTCTAGAGGATCATGCCAGGAGCATGCGCAGGACTGTTTCGTGTAATGTTAAAAAAACAAACAAACAAACAACAACAACAACAACAACAACAAAAACTCACGCTAATGCCAGCTACTCTCCGTGCCTGGCGGCATGGCTAACCCCATGTGGCGTCTGCTCAACTTTCCATGGTTCAATTGCCATGGAACCTGCTCACATTCCCAGTCATCTAACCACTACGGCTGGCTGCTGCCAAGCCAGCACGCAATCCCCAATTTCCGAGGCTAGCTGGGGGGCACACTCTTGCAAACCCACGCTCTGCTGTGGTTACCTTTCCCTAGAGCTCAGTTGAATCACCCCAAAATGGAATACACCAGACAATCTTAGTTTAGGATCAACAGATAACACAATCGCTGGGCTGGATCCTGATAGATTCCTCCACCAGAATTATCAGTCCTTGGCCTACATCTTGTCTGCCTTGCTCCCACTGTTCAAAGGAAAGGTCCCTCCTCCTGCCTTCCCTCTTCCTCTCTCGGACCCGGAAGGCCTGTCTCCTCCTCACCCAGTGATTGGCTTCTTGTCATCTCTCTTATTTAATCAATTAGAGGAAAGTTCCTCTACAAGGACCAAGCTAATCATTACACATCAAACCAGGAGCAGAGAGCAAGGACTGGATTCTTCTGTTCCATTATGCTTTCTGTGGGGGATCACCTGAGAACCACCTCATGCCTCTGATAGCCAAAGGTTCCGTAACACTTCCCACCATCGCCCTGCTGCAGATGGGACCTTTGGGGACAAACCATATTCAAACCATACCACTGATGACCCTAATATTAGACAGGTGGGGGACAGTGTTCATCAGCTACTGCCTGTCAGTAAGCATCCACAAAACGTTGGTTGCGTTCAGCAGTGGGTGTGTATCCTTAGCTTGGCAGGAGTAACTGACTGCTCTAGGCTGGGGAACTCTCCAAGTAGAGGCCTGGTGGCTGGCTTTGGCGGGGATGGTGGCTGTCCCTCATGTGCTCATTTGCATTCCCACTGAAGCTACAGTGTTCTCACGGGGCGGGCGTGACAGAAGCACTGCGGGACAACTCTCAGAGTCCTTTAAAGTCTCCTCTCAGAATTGGCTCTCTGCCACTTTGTCAAATTAGTCAGAGTGAGCCAAGGCCACGGTCAAGGGCAGCGCATGATGCCTTTCATGGAAGGATGCACAGAGTTACTGGCAAGAACCATGGACAGAGCGAAGGTGAGGGAACTAGGGCAATAGTACCTCACCTCAGTCTGCCCAGGGATGTGCAGCACCGGTAAAGACAACAGAAGAGAAACCCCAGCAAGAGGGAGGCCTGGGCAGACCTGTAGTTCCCCCTTTCCACAGCTGCATCTCATTGTAGTCCAAACGACACCCTGCAGCCCGTTTAGAATAGGTTGCCCTCGATGCTGGCTCCATCCCACCCCGATCCATTTGTTATTTATTCAGTAATGCGGGACAGCTCTCCAGGCGGGTCCACTGGCTGTGGATTCCTCTGGTGTGGTTGTTATGGGAAACATTTCATTTCACATCTGCTGATGCAATTTGCTGTCTCTCAAGTGAAAAGACGAGGTAGAGGGGGAAAAAAAGGAAATTCATACTCTGTTGGGCTATAAAGGATAATGATTAATTTATTCCGAGCTATATACAAATCAGACTATCGTCTTTCAGACGGAATCAATAATACAATTTTAAGCCCACACACATTTACAAACGCTAGCACTCCAGAGCAGCTGGGTTGCCATGGGCAACCAGGGCATGCCAGCTCATGATCTGAAGCAGGCTGCTGTCTTCCAGCCTTGCAAGCACACTCTGGCAGACAGGATTCTAGGGAGCCCAGGGCACCCATGTTGGCTCTGATCTGGCCGCCGCACAAATGCACCCCTGCGATGACTTGGATTAGCTCTTGTCTGAATTGCTTAGCGCTCTTTAAGCTCCTGCTTGCACCAGCTTTCTTTGATATCCTTTCTGGCTCTGCGGCTCTGCGGACTGGGCATGCGCAGAGGGTGGTTAGGCGAGCCAGGGGCGGTCAGAAGGCGATGAGAACAGGTAGAGATGGCTCAGGTGCCCAGTGTTAGCCTCAGACAGAGTTCAGCGGGACAGGCTTGTTTCTAACTAGAAAGCAGGGCCAGTGGACACCGTGGTATGGCTGATAGGCCTAAGCAAAACCTCTCCATAGGTTACCTGATCTATCTTTTGTCTCTTAAGACATGGAGGGATGGGGGCTGGTGAGATGGATCAGCGGGTAAGAGCACCCGACTGTTCTTCCGAAGGCCCGGAGTTCAAATCCCAACAACAGCATGGTGGCTCACAACCATCCGTAACGAGATCTGACTCCCTCTTCTGGAGTGTCTGAAGACAGCTACAATGTACTTACATATAATAAATAAATAAATAAATAAATAAATAAATAAATAAATAAATCTTAAAAAAAAAAAAAAAGACATGGAGGAATGGGATTACAAACTCCTTTTGCCTTGTTGGGCAGCAAAAGAAAAAACTTTCCTTCTAGTATATATTTATCAAAAAATAAACAAGCTGTAGGTTAAGCGGGGGCCTAGCAGATATCACTCTAAGTACAAATTCCTAAAGGGCTCCGTGCTTCACAAGAGACAAAGTCTACAAACCACCGCTGCCTCTGTTTCCCTAAGATGCAAGACTTCTCTGGGAGAACCAGCCATCCAAGGTACCACTGGGGATCCAGTGACATTGTGGCGAAATGAACTGTAGTTAGGATTATTGTTTAAACATGTCATCATTTATAGCCAATTTCTGTACACTACAATAAAAATTATGAAATATATGTCAGATTCACTTTGTTATTGATTTATTTAATCACAATCCTTCCCTTTGCACAGAATTTTGCCTTGACCCATCCTCACATCCTCATTATTTTCCGTCAGAACAGAAACGGTTTATGAGGACCTGGTTAGGGCCTACCCTCCCTCCAGCCCTTCCCATAGTGCTTATGCTTCCTATCTTGGTTAAGTACAGTAGAGGCCCTGCCCCCACACCCCCAAAAGCATTTTCTGAATGTGAGAGTTCTATCTACGGTTGTGGCTGTCCAGGCCCAGAATGTTGCACAAGCCAGGTTAGGTGGACACCAGAGTTTTTCAGAGTCTCCTAAAGGAACTATGTGGTGTCCACGCAGTATCCTGAAACCAGCAGCTGTCCTGGAGGAGCCCGTGCTGCTTCGAGTTCAGACATCGCCGCCCGCAAGGTCTCAGTCTTCAGGGGAGCCCGGCCTTCCGAGTGTGGAGCCCCCTATCTGGCTGCTGCGGGAATGCCTCACTCGAGAAAGAATGCGCAGCCACTCGGTCAGCTCCCAAGAGACCACGCACAGGAGGACGCCTCGGCGCCACGCAGACCCAGTCCAGAGCCTGTGGGCTGAAAAGGTAAGAAAGCAGAGACCAGACTGCACCCTCACGCCCAGGCAAATCTATAGTAGGGATCTGAGGCTGGGATCCCTAGGCATACTGGAAGTTCACACGGTGAAAACATTGGGCCATTCTCAGGTCCCTCTGCATCAGCTTGGTACCTGTCCCTTGGCTGTTGGAACACTCCTAGTTACCGCGGGGACCCTGCTGCCTCCACATCTCTCTGCTCTCTCCTTTGGATGCCCACCCACAGAGTTCCAAGGCCCAGCTCCATTCTAGCAACTAAGCTAGCCCCAGCTAGAGGCTCACCCTAACTGGTAAAATTTTAATGTTCACTGGGACACTGGGCCGTGCCACATGCAAATAGCTAGAACCAACTCATCTTGCAGACCTTAAAGGACCTTCATGGAGAGTCCTTTAAAAAACTAAGATGAGAAACACCATAAGATCTAGTGACTGTCCCCTTAGGTTGACACCAGAAGAATTAGGGGAAGGTTCTAAAGAGGGAGATGCATCCCTACGAACACAGAACCATTTCACCATAACTGATGCAGATGATATAGCCTGGAGCTGTTGCTTATGACCACACTGGGGTTTGGCTTGGTTGGTTTTTTGTTGTTGTTGTTGTTGTTGTTGTTTATCATGTCAGAAATATAATACTCTCTGAAACTCCCAGTGAGCGGTGTGGGTGGGGGGTGACAGTGGGAGATAGGAATGGCGATGGAGACATGGGTGACGGTGCAGGATGCTACGGGCTGACACCACTGCAGAACAGGGTAGATGGCCTAAAAATGGCCTGGATTTAAATTCACTGTGGGACAACAAGTGTACAGGAGCTATTTTAATTTTATGGTAGAATAGTCAAGATCCAGAGTTGCTCATAGAGCAGAATATTGGCTTTGGATGTAGGAAAAGAAGATGTCGTCAGACTAGACACATCTTCACTGACATATGGCAGCAAAAAGCACAGGAAGAAAGTAGACAGCAAGACCTGCCCATGTGTGAACTGGCCCAGGGTTATGACTGGGAACTGCTCATGTGTGAACTGGCCTATGTTTACAACTAAGGACCTGCCCATGTGTGAACTGGCCCAGGGTTATGGCTGGGACCTGCCCATGTGTAAACTGGCCCAGGTTTATGACTGGGACCTGCCCAAGTGTGAACTGGCCCAGGTTTAGGACTAAGAACCTGCCCAAGTATGAACTGGCCAAGGTTTAGGACTAACCATCTGCCCATGTGTGAACTGGCCTAGATTTATGACTAAGGACCTGCCCAAGTGTGAACTGGCCAAGGTTTATGACTAAGGACCTGCTCAAGTGTGAACTGGCCAAGGTTTATGACTAAGGACCTGCCCATGTGTGAACTGGCCAAGGTTTATGACTAAGGACCTGCCCATGTGTGAACTGGCCCAGGTTTAGGACTAAGGACCTGCCCATGTTGTGAACTGGCCAAGGTTCAGGACTAAGGACCTGCCCGTGTATGAACTGGCCCAGGTTTAGGACTAAGGACCTGCCCATGTGTGAACTGACCCAGACTTATGATTTGGGACACCAGATTCCTTCCATCTCTGAGAAGCACAAACTTGCTTCCACCACCCTAGGCCAATGTCTTCGTATTGCACTTGATCCTTCCTCACGTCTTACTCCCAAGAAACTTGTAGAAGTTTAACTCTCCGTCCTTGGAAGACACTGTCATTGTTCAGCAAGTCTGAGTATATAAATAACCAGAAGCACGGTGGCACCTAGACGGTCACCAGCAGTGGAGAGACCTGTAAGGGTGGGGACCATTCTTGACTCTCGACTGAAGCACACATAGCACGGTAACCCGCCATCCCAGTCTGCAGCCTACTTCTGTTGTGCTAAGAAGGCACCTGGCACTGTGCGATCTATAAAGAGCTTGTGGTGGCTGGAAAAACCCAGGCCCCCTGCATCTGGAGAGGATCAAGCTGGGTGCATCATACCATGACTGGGAAGAAAGCAGCAGGCAGCATAGAGAAGAGCTGCTTCATTCCCTCTCTAAAACTCATCAAATCATGTGAGCACCCCTCCACCCCTTCCCAACAGGCCCTGCCTCTTAAAGGGTCCATGTGAGTTTCTGAAACTCATTTTTAATCTGGTCTGGGTTCATCCTGAGAGGTGGGCTAGCTGAAATGGAATGTGCGAGAGGAAAATGGAGCCAGGACAAAATTTTCTGTTTGAGGCTCAAATTTTATTGAAAGGGCTCAGCTTATATAGTGTGGGAGAAAACCCCAGTCCCCAGACCCAGTCTTTGAAGGCTCCAATGAATTTCCGTGGGTAGGTGGGTCCAAAGATCAAGGCAAAGGTGAATGTCCTTAGGTAGGCGGGTCCTCTCGGTGGGCGGTGGAGACAAGGTGACAGTAGAGCTGCAGTTCTGGTGGATCTGAAGGTTGCTGTCTGTGAATTTCAGCGCCTGCAGGGAGCTGGGTTTAGAAGGACAGCCATTAGTAAAGCTTGGCAGATCTGAATATTATAACTACAGGTGGTCCAGTGGCAACTGAGACCTGGGAGGCCCCAACAGGTCCATAGCCAAAATCCTGGCACACAGACCTCTGATGTAAGGATTGTATCCAGATCATGGTGTCCTCTCATGCAGTCTGTCAGTTTGACTGGTGACACACGGGGCTAGATTTTTAAAGATAAAAAGAACCGGGTCTAATTTCCTTCCTCAGAGATACAACCAAAAGCATGAAAACATTTCAGCCCCCGTACCCTGTGTTTTCTGAGCACCCACAAGCCGCAGACTCCATCCCTGATACACGAGGCAGCTGCCCTCCTCCTTCGGAACCTCACCTAGGCAGTCTTGCAGACCCTGGACATTCTTGGTCCTGAGGGGAAGTCTGCCAGGGTACGGGCAGCCAGCCAGCTACCACGGCCAGTGCTGCAGAAGACTCACCCATTAGTCACACCTAGACATAGTGACTCATAAAACGTCCCCTGTAGGGGACAGTCATGGTTGTATCTCTGAAGTCTTGAAAGAGAAAGGTCAGATCCTGGAGGTAGGGGAAGGCGTACGGGGGAAGCTTGCAGCTCTTTCTTTCAAACATTTTTAAAGTACCTATTTCTACCCATTATTTAGAAGATCGAGGTCGGTGATATTGAGTCCCACATGCTAACATAACAAAGTCTTCTGACAGAACTTTCTGTGGCTTCCAAACTACAGGTCCTGACCCACCCCTGGGTCATGACGTCACTTTAGTAGACAATGAGCCCAACTTAGAGAAAGGAAAAGGAAATAGAACTGAGATGAAGATCAAACAGTACCTCACACAGGCTTAAGATAAGTGCATTTCGAAACTGTTACGTGTGTGTGTGTGTGTGTGTGTGTGTGTGTGACACTGTGCGTGTTTGGGTTTGCACACACATACATACCTGTGGAAGGAGTGGTATTGTAGCTCTGTGATGGAATCGAAGATCCATGTGCCTTAATCGATGTGTATCAGCTATCTACTGCCTTGGTAATGCTGTGTAACAATCACAAGATCTCAAGGGCACAGGAAGCTCTGCTTTCTCCTTGGCCTGAGTCAGTCAGAGAGCTCTGTTCTCTGATTGGCTGTCTCGCGTATTTGGGAAACAGCAAAACCACAGGCTGCGCTCTAAGTGGCCTGTGGTGGAGGTGACCAGGGCAATCTGGCCTACATGCGAGTGTAGCTTCTCTTGGTCGAACTTTGGGTGTGTTTTGCAGTGATGATGTGAGCCGGAGGTCAAATGTTCTATCAACTACCACTGTGATCCTGTAAAGCACTTAGCACATGACACACAGGAAACCCAGCGATGATCAGACAGCAGAGGAAGGGATGCCTGAGCCTATGGGAATTGTCTTTAAACCGAAGTCACTTTCCTGATTTTCTGACATCTAGTAGAGAAAAAAAAAAAAATTTTTTTTTTTTTTTTTTTGGTTTTGGCTGAATTTGTTCATTTGTTTCTGCGTAGCCCGGACTGGCCTTGAACACTTGACCCTCCAATATCAACCTTCTCAAAGCAAGGCAGTCTTTTTTTTTTTTTATGTTTAGATTATTGAACACTTGACCCTCCAATATCAACCTTCTCAAAGCAAGGCAGTCTTTTTTTTTTTTTTATGTTTAGATTATTTTATTTGTTTTATGTATACCAATGCTTTGTAAGCATGCATGTATGCGGACTGCGTATGTGCCTGCTGGGGCCCCTAGAACTAGTGTTACAAACATTTGTGAACTACAGTGTGGACGCCGGGAATCAAACCCAAGTCCTCGGCAAGAACAACAAGTGCTCTTAACCACTGAGCCACCTCTCCAGTCCCCAAGGCAGTTGTTTTGAAAGGCCTCATATCCTTGTGATTTTGAAAGGCCTTGGCACAATGCCTCGCTCATATGACGATGTAAAAATAAAAGATGTTTTCACAATTGCTGTGACAAGGTTCCCAAGGTATACAACTTAAGAGGGAGAAAGACTGACTTTGGCTCACATGGCCAGGAGTTTCTGCTCACGGTCAGTAGGCTTTGCCTGTTGCTTTGGGCCAGTGGCATCGCAGTCCACTGTAGAGGGGGCATGTGACAGAGGAGTCCCAGCCACCTCATGGCATCTGGAAGGCAAAGAGGGAGACCAGAGGAGGCCAGATTCTCACTATTCCTTTCAAGACAGAGCTCCTAATGTCTGTACTTCCTCCCACTAAGCCCATCCCTTAGATGCTCCACCAACTTCCAAGAGTGCCCCAGGCTCGAGACTAAGATTCTAACACCTTGGCCTTTGGGAACTACTTCAGCTTATAGGAATAATCATAATTCCATGGAGCTTGTCCCCCTTAGGACCTGTCTCCTCCTCCTCCTCCTCCTCCTCCTCCTTCTCCTCCTCTTCCTCCTCCTCCTCTTCTTCCTCCTCTCTCTCTCTCTCTCTCTCTCTCTCTCTCTCCCCCCCCCAGCTCATATCCCTCATATCCATTTTCTGAAACTGTAGAGACAGCTACTGCTTGTGGACGTTGTACATCGTGGTGCGCACTAGGCTCCGCACCACGATGTACAACGTCCACAAGCAGAGATCATGTCCCCCTTAGCCTCCTCCTCCTCCTCCTCCTCCTCCTCCTCCTCCTCCTCCTCCTCCTCCTCCTCCTCCTCCTCCTCCTCCTCCTCCTCCTTCTCCTCCTCCTCCTCCTCCTCCTCTTCTTCCTCCTCTCTCTCTCTCTCTCTCTCTCTCTCTCTCTCTCCCCCCCCCAGCTCATATCCCTCATATCCATTTTCTGAAACTGTAGAGACAGCTACTCAAGACATAGGCTGGCCTGTGTACCTGCCTTTCTTCTTCTATCCATCCATCCATCCATCCATCCATCTATCCATTTATTCATTGTCCATCCTCCCACACACATTCTTCCATCCATTCTTCCACCCATCCTCCCACCCATCTTCCCATCCATCTTCCCATCCATCCTCCCACCCATCCTCCCACCCATCCTCCCATCCATCTTCCCATCTATCCTCCCACCCATCCTCCCATCCATCCTCCCATCCATCTTCCCATCCATCTTCCCACCCATCCTCCCATCTATCCTCCCACCCATCCTCCCATCCATCCTCCCATCCATCTTCCCATCCATCTTCCCACCCATCCTCCCATCCATCCTCCCACCCATCCTCCCACCCCATCCTCCTATCCATTCTCCTTCCCTCCCTCCCTTCCTAGGATATTTGATTTTCAAAAAGGAAGTAAGTTATCCTGAGACAGAGGCAGGGCTGGGGCAGGAAGGCCCAGTAGGAAGAAATAGATTTTCAAAGGGATACTTTATTCGATTAATTAGTCAATTCCCCTGTCGTGGAAGAGAAATTATCTGTAAACCATCCTGACAGAGGAGACTCTTCCTGCAAGGAGCAGAATGATGCTCTGCTGTTAACAATAGAAGAGCTCATTTGCGATGTAAATGAGCAACCAGCAGGCAAATGAACCCTTCTGGGAAAAGCATTCTAATCATAAACCTGCTTGCCTAGGGGAGACTGCAAAACATAGGGACAAGCAGAATCGGGGCTCCTAGAACTCCCTCTAATAGTGCCTATGAGGGAAGGATGCGGGAGTTTTCTGTGAAATTGCATTTGAATGGAGCAAATGCATTGCTTGGCAGTGGCTGGTGTCTCTAACAGCCCAATCCACGATTGCAGACTGACTTATTTACGATTGCCACTGTATAGCCTCGATAGTTTGGATGTAAAATAGTCAGACGGTTCCCTTTGTTTTTTATTTGTAGGGAAACAAGTCATTCGAGCACTTTTTGTGGTAGAATGTGACTTGCTGGCGATGACTGTTGGGAAGTTTCAAATCCTGCCAAGCACAGGAGGGTCCAGAAGGGACGTGTGTTTTCTCTGCTTCGTGTTCCAAATTTGCCTTAAAACCACGCAGTTACAGGAAGGCCTGATTTATAGTTTCAAGGAACAGCACAATAACAGCCCTGTTTTGTAGCAACGTTCTTCCAAAAGCATATCTTTTTTTTTTTTTAAAATTTATTTATTTATTATATGTAAGTACACTGTAGCTGACTTCAGACACTCCAGAAGAGGGCATCAGATCTTGATACGGATGGTTGTGAGCCACCATATGGTTGCTGGGACTTGAACTCGGGACCTTTGGAAGAACAGTCGGGTGCTCTTACCCGCTGAGCCATCTCACCAGCCCCAAAAGCATATCTTTATTGCTGCCTTTCTCTTTCAAAAGAACTTGGCTGAAGATCCTTGGATTTTCACTTTCCTAGGTGCTCCTGTGAAAATCTGACGAAGCATCTTAGAGTTAAAGACAGTTTCCTTGTGGGCAGCAAAAGACTGGTTAACATGGCTGCAGGCTTGGAGCTGGTCACACCTCTGGTTGCTCTTACTCTGCCTTCTTTTGATGGGAGGCGCAAAAAGCAGGCAGGAAGGTTTGTGTAGAACACACACCATCAAATGGCCAAGAGTCGCAGACACACCAGGAGGGCACAGCACACACCCGGCCAGTCACCAAAAAGGCCGCCAGTGTGTCATGCATGGATATTGGGGGTGGCTGGGGGTAGGCTTGTCTGTAGTGTCTGGCTCTGGAGAGCAGCTGTGCACAGTCACATCTCATGCATAAATGAAAGTTATCGTAGAATCCTTTGTAAATTTTACGATCGCACTAGCTTGCATATATATCCTGCCCTTTGTTACTGCTATTAATGAAGGTTTTTAGTCTACTATGTCAGCAGTATTTCTAGTACATTCATAGAACAAATAGAAATTAGTCTTTCCAGATCAGGGAGCTCTCTCCCGGGAGGCAGGGCAATACTTCATTGCTATCGTTAATGGCTCTTTTATTCTGGAGTGGAGAGCCAGGAAGGCAAAAGGCCAACGCTCTACCTATTGGGTCCTTCACAGTGGAATTTGAAAGATATTTGTATCTTATTAAGATGGTGGCTTACACAATAGCTTGGGGTCAGCCTGAGTTTTATGGAGGCGGGGGGGGGGGCGGAAACCACCACTTTGGAGGTAGGTACACATCAATTTCAGATGATCCTGGGAGGGGAAAAGCCAGTTTCTCTGTCACTGTTTGTCACAGGCCATGCTACGACTTAACTCAGCCCTCCCTCCCTATTGCCTTTCATTCTAAGGTAGATGTTTGGGAATTTGTACTGTTTAACACACACACACACACACACACACACACACACACACACACATTTTTAATATAAAAGACTGGGAGTGAGAACACGTACTCTGGTGATCTGTTTACTGCGCTGAGGCGCACTAAAAGAGAACCTGCCTCTCCCCAGGCAAAATGTTTAACCAAAATAACACCCACTAAATGGAACGCCTGGTCACTGGTGACATCGCTTCCCGTAAAGCTGATAACAGAGCTGAACAACCGAGGTGCTGCCATTTCACTGTTTGCAGTCTCTGCTGGTTCTGTTCAACCCCCAGCCCCAAATTCTGGCACCAGGTTGGGTGGTGTAAGCCAGAAGGAAGCGATGTAGGGAGCGAGAGCAGGGGAGAGGATGAGGGTAGGTACTACCTGGAGGATCTAAAAGAAGAAAACACCAGAAGCTGGACTGAAGCAGAAGAAAGCAGTGTGAGAATTTCTTCCCATGAGTCTAAAGACAGTGTTCAGGATCTGCTGACCCCAGCCCAGGGCCCCTGTACATTTGAACTTCCTCTGACCACACCGGACACTGGGGGAAACAGCTCTCCATCTTTTTCTTGGGAAAGGTCTTCATGTTGTTGATTTTAATTTATTTCTTTTTGTCTTGGTGAGATTGAGCAGCAAGTGACCCTGGAAGAGCTTCGACACTTAAATGCACTCTTTCAGGTAGGAACCGGCCAGGTAAACTTTGAAATACCTATCTGAGCAATTTGATTCTCTTCTTGATATTTGATCCTTTTCAGTACCAAGTACTAACTTTTTAAATCTCTATAAGATAGCCACAAAGGGTAATTGTTTTGATCACTCTTTCTTGATGCAATTTTTAAAAGTTGCTTTTATTTTAACCAATTCAAAAAAAAGGGCACAAAACAGAATTCCTGTGAACAACCTGTAGCTTTTAGGTGAATCTAATTAAATATTCAGCTCGGTGACCTTCCGCTCCTGGACTCGCCAGAGCTCAATGTCTTCGAGTTCCCAGCTGACTGTTTAATGTTTTCTTTTCTTTTTGCAGGAACATGAAAAGAGAGGAAGCCAGCTGCTGGATATGGAAACATTCAAATGCATAATGAAGCAGAGTTTGAGGTCCCATAGCAAAGTAAGTGGGGTTTGTACATAGCAGATCATGCAGACCACCGTTAACGCTGTCAACGCCAAGCGGTGAGATCTAAGAATCCCTGCAAGCTCCCGCTCCTCTCCACTAAGACCTGCTTGGTTCACCAGACCTACGACTTGGAAGGGGTTTTAAATAATGTGGCGAACCAGAGCGAGGAGATATTTAGAGACGTTGTGGGAGGGAAACAGGACTCGTTAGATTGTTGCTTACTTGTGTATAAGACAACCACTTGCCGGGGCTCGGTGGCGCACACCTTTAATCCCAACACTCGGGAGGCAGAGGCAGGCTGGTTTCTGAGTTCGAGGCCAGCCTGGTCTACAAAGTAAGTTCCAGGACAGCCAGGGCTATACAGAGAAATCCTATCTCGAAAAACCAAAAAGACAAAAAAAAAGAAAAAAAAAAAGGAAGATGCCTGATATCAACCTCTGACCTTCGAGTGCCTGGGCACACCTGAACACGTACTCACACATACACCACGCCCATAAGATTTTACTCACGTTATAAATTGTATCTGATAAAGGACAAGCTACTCAGGTGCTAACCATCAAGATGGGTGGCCAACGGCTGCAGAATGTGTCTCTGAACTGCAGTGGTCGGTCCCTCCTCCCTGTGGTCTGGGGGATGCAATCAGCCCCTCCTTTCCAGAGGGGAGGGGTGTCTGCATTCTTTATGACCTTTCGCTTCCAGGAGGGGAGGGGTCCGATGAAATTTTCTAAAGTCCCTGAGCTGACCTCTTCACACCCAAATCTATTTCTTGGCCAGTGAGCTTCAGGGAAGTTAGTAGGTATCTCTAAGCCTCTCTTCTCAGTGGTGAAGGTGGGGGGTGGGGGCAGGGGGAGAAGATGCCTCCTGAGCAGGGCTGCATGCTCTGCTACTCTGGGGTCTGATGGAATACAACACACAGAGAACCTTAGGCCATGTGAGTAGACAGCCAGGAATCGATAACTCTTTGTTAAATAAGTGATGAAGGGCTTCGTGGTTCCTCATGATGCTCTGTGCTGAATTTTACTCAGCATAAACGGCTACGGACAACGTGGTGTCTGTCTTGAATTCTCCTAGAATGAAATAGACATTCTCTCTCTCTCTCTCTCTCTCTCTCTCTCTCTCTCTCTCTCTCTCCCTCCCTCCCTCCCTCCCTCCCTCCCCACTGTGTGTGTGTGTGTGTGTGTGTGTGTGTATTTTCAGTGACAAGACCAGAAGACAGTTTTGGATGCCCTGGAGCGGGAGTTACAGAGCCACCTGTCATGGTTGCTGGGAATTGAACTTGGGTCCTTTGGAAGAGCAGCAAGCACTCTTAACCACTGAGCCAGCCCTCTAGCCCAGATCTTAGGGGCTTCAACTTGCGTGTTATTCTATCATGAGAGACTAGAATGAAATTTTGACAAACAGAGCCCAAACCATCGTCCTTTATCAGATGAAACTCATCTCATGAGGACAGTCTTATGTGTATGGCAGATCTGTTGTTTTAAGGTTTCACTGCAATTACAGAAAGCCCTCAACCAGGGAGGTCCATGTGAGATAAAGGTTTTTACCCCTTTATCTTTCAGCTCCGAAACCTTGACCTCTCCCAGAGTTTGGCATACACTTGGTGGTCACTGTGGAGTGTCCGTCCCAGTGGCCCCCATGATGAGTCCTATTCATTCCGTCACACGTGCACCCCAGTTCTGGGCTGAGCCCAGCTGCTTCGGCAGGGTCATTCCTGGCACAGCCTCAGGGAACCGGATGGAGTCCTGCCCGCCTGCATCTTTATGCCATGAGTCCTGGAGGGACCAACCACACCCCCAGACATCCTGGAGATCTCCCAGGCTCCGGTGGCGTCTGGACAAGCAGTGATGGCTGTCAACCCTAGCTTTCTGTTCCATCTTTGATCGCAGGCTTTTTCATGAGGCCATCCCTCGGGGTGATTTGGTCTATTTAGATATCCATTCCAAAGACCTCACTGACCATGTGTTTGTCTGAAGTCTAGCCCTTCTGCGAGCACCTCTTTCCTCAGTACTAGCAAAGTCATTAGCCTTTTTTTTTTCCTTCCCAGAGTATTGGACAAATAGAACAACTCTTCATGAAAATAGATTACGAGGCAGT
Organism: Mus pahari; assembly: GCF_900095145.1. Classification (NCBI taxonomy): domain Eukaryota; kingdom Metazoa; phylum Chordata; class Mammalia; order Rodentia; family Muridae; genus Mus; species Mus pahari. The sequence goes on from NC_034612.1 coordinate 39,633,368, forward strand.
GGGGAGAATCCAGTGGGTAAGTCATGTCATGTAAATCCAACTTAACGTTGGTGAGGGGTGCACACGGGGACTCCATTGGGAGGCTGGCTTCGTCCCTTTGGCCACTCCAAGCTGATTCAAGGTAAAGTGTGTGCTTGCAACTTTCAAATTCTTCTAGGAAGAAGCTTAGTGGGAACCTCAGTAGCTCAGGCAGGACCCCCATAGGGTACCCTAAAACCAAGAGTGGGAGTCAAAGAGAAGACAGCAGTTAGAGAAACCCCTTGGGTCAAGGGTTGCTGGTGGCCAACCCCGTGAGCACCTGAAAAGGGTTCGCAGCCAGGACTGTCACAGCATAAGTCCTCCTCGAATGTCACCACCATCATCAACATCACTCTGTTTTCAGTGCATGGTAATGAAGAGGTAGGACATCTGCCTTGAGCGTGCTTGGCCGTGAGCCCATCATCCCCCCTCAGACTGAGCAGTAAACCATCTCTCTCTACTCTGACCTCTGGCTAATTCACCAGCCCAGTCAGATGTAAGAGCTTGCCATTCTCACCTGGTCTTTAAAGGAGCGCTCAAGGCCCCTCCCACAAAAGAAAGCTAGCAAAGTCGGGGGTTGGGAGACATGGAGAAGAAGTAAACATTCCTCAAGTCCAAAGTTCCCCACCTCCATGTCTCAGGTTCAAGGGCTACCTTCCTTTTCTTAAGCAACAAAGTGTCTTTTTATGGGCATCCTACTAAAATCCTAAGGGAGGCACATGAAGTCCAGTAGACAGGGGCACAAGTCCTGGGACAGTCATTTCTTAGGTATTTGTTCTATTTGGTTGGTTGGTTAGTTGGTTGGTTGCTTGGTTGGTTAGTTAATTGGTTGGTTGGTTAGTTAGTTAATTAGTTGGCTGGTTAGTTAATTGGTTGGTTAGTTAGTTGGTTAGCTGGTTGGTTGGTTGCTTGGTTGGTTAGTTAATTAGTTGGTTGGTTAATTAATTGGTTGGTTAGTTAGTTAGCTGGTTGGTTGGTTGGTTGGTTAGTTGGTTGGTTGGTTAATTGGTTGGTTGGTTGGTTAGTTAGTTGGTTGGTTGGTTGGTTGGTTGGTTTTGTTTTCTTAAACAGATCTTGCTTCAAGTGTATTAGTAAAAACAGCATAGGATGCTGGTCATATGAAAATAGTGTGAAGTGTACCCGCCACACCAATCCATCTCTCTTCACATTGGCAGGTAGAAGCCTTTTTCTACGGGGCACTTCACAGGGGTCTGGGCACATTGGGAGCCTGAGCTGAAGCTAAAGCCTCTGCCTTGCCTTGAACCTTGGGCTTTGGTTGGTAGAGCTATGGCCCTTACCATACAGCTTTGAATCCACTTCCCAAGCTTGGGGTGAGCGATGAAAGTGAGCCAGCTGGGTTTGTGGGGTCCTTTGGCATCTTGGGCTCGATGGCCTTAGGCGTCACAAGGGCCTGGATGCCCTCTGTGGTGCACTCACTGCCTTTACATTGCTGGCCTGCATCTTCTTCAGGCCCTTCTTGTTCTGAGACAGGGTTTCTCTGTGTAGTCCTGGCTGTCCTAGAACTCACTCTGTAGACCAGGCTGGCCTTGAAATCAGAGATTCACCTGCCTCTGCCTCCTGGGTGCTAGGGTTAAAGGTGTGTGCCACTACCACCCGGCAATGACTGTGGTTTCTTGATGCCATTTTGTGCCTTTTTTTTTTTGGATTGTTTGTGTGGTGTGGCTCTTGTGCAGACTTAGGTGTGTCTACACGGTAACCTGTGGCTCCTACAGTGCCTGGGACCAGAAGAGAAAAAGCAAGCATTGTTCTCCAGTGAGTCACTGAGCCTTTCCATGGTGGAAACTTTCAATTTATAAAATGAGATTAAATTGGGCTGGTGAGATGGCTCAGTNGGTAAGAGCACCCGACTNCTC
>NC_034612.1:39635264-39636944 GCF_900095145.1 Mus pahari
ANGGTCCNGAGTTCAAATCCCAGCAACCACATGGTGGCTCATAACCATCCGTAACAAGATCTGACGCCCTCTTCTGGAGTGTCTGAAGACAGCTACAGTGTGCTTACACATAATAAATAAATAAATCAAAAATTAAAAAAAAATGAGATTAAATTATATTCCTAGTGAGAATTGAGGTGAAGACCCATGTCGTGTGGGTCAGGCATGGTACATGGCTAGAAACAACTGCCACCATTGTTGAGGTGCCCACTTCACCCCCAGACCAGCTTTAGAGGAAAAGGGAAGACATAGGAAGTAAGGCAGAGAGCTGGCAACAAAGCACTTAGGCCCAGCCTAATGTACCCAGCAGTTACAGCTCCCCAAGTTGGCAGTGTGTGCTAATAATTCTAGTAATGCCCAAGAGAAGAGTTTTATCCATTCCCTGGTGGAGAAGAGAATTTCTGAAAGCCAAAATGACAAAGGGCCTGACCAGTTGTCCCTTGCTCTCCAGGACAGTTTCTGCACCTACCTGCAGCTGGAGTATTCGGAGCAAGCCAAGGCGGCTGCTCGGCAGGCAGAGGCCTCTCTCCTGCTGCCTGCCATTCAGCAGAGGCTGACATACGGGAGACCCGTGCTGCGCATTCTCCCTCTGCCCGACGACACCTTAATCACCCTCCGAGAAGACGGAGCTATTTATTTCTGGTCCCTGCAGCTGAAGTTGAAAAGAAAGAAGCCGATTTTTGTATGTGATTTCCATTTGATAAGGATGCTGAGTGCCACAGTTTGATTTTATTTGCTATTTTAAACTGCTCCTTAAGTGGCGTGATTACATAAAGTGTGCCCTTGAATATAAGATAACCTCGGCAGATTTTGCGAGTCTAGGGGATACGCATAGAACGCGAGCCCCACGAGGAGTCCGAGATAAATGCTTCTTTTCGCTTCTAAATTCAGATGAAGTGAATTACACATGCTTCAGTCATGTAATTTATCATGTGTCTCACTGAATGACAGATGGAACGGGATCCCCCTCCCCCTTCGTGGCTGTGCCCGAGAGGCGGTTCTGCTAAGGTTTTCCATCAGAATCACTAATCAGAAACTCAGAAGCCAGCATGCATTTGGGAAGTGTAATTAGGAGAAAGAATGTCCGGCCTGTTTCTGCCCACCCCCTACCCATCTCATTCAACAAATATTTGAGCTCCCGTGGTAAAGCAGGCTCTGTGCTGGGTGCTGAGCACAGAGCCTGCAAGCTCTGCCCCCAGGGAGCTTAGAACTAGAATTGACAACTAAATCTCTCAGGCTGTTGAATAGTCCCTTCCAGGGGAGAGCACTGAATTAGCTCTTCTAATGTACCAAGTTCCTTCCTTTGAAAGAGAAAATCAATTAAAGAAAACTACGGGGGTGGAGAGATGGCTCTGTGGTTAAGAGCACTGGCAGCTCTTCCAAAGGTCCTGAGTTCAATTCCCAGCACCCACATGGTGGCTCACAACCATTTGTATCTCCAAGGGGACCGGATGCCCTCTTCTGGCATCTGAGCGTGTTAGCTCCAGGATACTCCTAACCATGTGACCCTTGACCTGCGTTGCCAGGACAACGACCTTCTATTCCACAATCCACTTGGCTCAGTTCCCGCCCTCACTGGGGTGATGTCATTTTCTGTATAAAATAGGAAGCCACGCCCCCCTCGCTCTCTTCTCTTCTCCT
>NC_034612.1:39637024-39656513 GCF_900095145.1 Mus pahari
CCCCCATTCCCTCATAATAAACCTCTCTCACGTGGAACACCTTGGCCTGGTCTGCTGCTTGGTTTATCCGCTCAAAATATAAAAGAGCGTACCAAACACGCATGTAGTGCCCATACATATATACATGCAGGCCAACACTCATGCACGTGAGATAAAAGTAAGCTCTTTTCAGTAAATTTAAATTAAGTAAATACAGTTTTTTAAAAGGCCTATACATCTGTTTATTTTCACCTCTCAATTCTGTAGGGCAAATCCACCAGCCGGAAGTCCCGCTGGGTGACAGACATTGTCAGCATGCCACAGTACAACAAAGTAATCGTTGGAACGGGGTAAGTACGCGCAAGCAAAAGTGAGCAGCCCTGGTGTGAAGTGATGCATCTCCGTGTCTGAGGTCACACAAACACACACATTTGCCGTGTGAGGCCAGTGTTGGAGTCTGAAAACATTAGAGCCCATGTGTGTAAACAGAGGTACACTTTGTGTGGCTTCATGCCAAGAGCTCATTATCGTAGAGGATGCTGTCTGGTAGAAAAGACTTCCGGAACCAAGAAAGGGCCACAGGAGGAAAATTAGTCTGAGTACTTTTCAAGCACACTTTATTTGGATTAAATGCTATATTTGTTTTCTTATCCATCTAAATTGTGTCTTAGCTGCACTGGACTAATTCACAGGGCAAAGTACACAGCACGAACATGGATGCTGCCATGGGTGGCGGTGACGGAGGTCCAAAGGGCTCCCCTCGCAAAGGGCTCCAGCTCACAGGAGTGTGAACTCAGATTGCAGAGGGAGGGTGGAAGCTTAAGGCCCCTGATGCTTTAGGGTGTGGCTACAATCCAGGGGTGGGTGGGAGGGTTCCCATGACTCCGCCTACTGTCCAAACTCCTCACCAATGAAAACCCTCTCCACAACTCTCTTGAATAAGTCCCTGGTAACCGAGACAAGTCAGCCAAAGAGGGTCTCAAGGGAGGGAGGGAGGGAGGGAGGGAGGGAGGGAGGAATGAAAAGAAGAAGACAATTACACAACATTATAATGTGACTCCAGCCAGTGCCGATGCTGAAGTGGGGCTTAGTTTTCTCCAGCCAGCCTTTCTACCTTTTTAGGTACTTGCAGAGAACAGGGTCAGTTCTTAGATCAAAGACAAAGTCGTCAAACAATGCAATAAACAAAGACCCCCCCCCCGCACCCCTCCCATGGTCACTGTTTCTTGGGGTTTGTCAGGATGACCAAGATAAAAGGAAAGCCACACATACCTTGGCTGAGTTTACCTTGCTTGAGCTTTGTATTAGCCCAAATGTAATATTCTTTTTTTGTTTTGTTTTGTTTTGTTTTTTTGCTTGTTTTTTTGTTTTTGTTTGTTTGTTTGTTTGTTTGTTTGTTGGATTTTGTTTTTTCGAGACAGGGTTTCTCTGTGTAGCCCTGGCTGTCCTGGAATTCACTCTGTAGACAAGGCTGGCCTTGAACTCAGAAATCCACCTGCCTCTGCCTCCCGAGTGCTGGGATTAAAGGCGTGCACCACCATTGCCTGGCCAAATGTAAATATTCTTATCTGAGCCTACTTCCGTGTCCTAGTCCAGTGACAAATTATTGCCAAATTTCTAGAAACTGCCCTAAGAGCTCTCCACACCCTGGGGCTCTAGGCTTTAATGACCAACCAACTCCAACCTAACCCCGGTTTTTATTAAATATAATTGTTCATGAGGTTTAATACTTTATATGAATTCATCATCAAAAATATATTTGTTGAAATATCAGCATAGTTAATATAATCAATCTAATAGTATGCTAACTACTAGGCAGCAAATATACATTTATAAATTTGGCTCAATTTGATTTTTAAATTTTTTATTATATTTATTTTTAATCATATTTTTGAAGATTTATTGTTTATGTGTGCATGTGCATTATGGATGTATGAGTGCAATACCCAAGGAGCCCAGAAGAGGGTGTCAGACCCACTGGAACTGGAGTTACTGGTTATTGGCAGCAGTGAGCCATCTCATATGGGTGTTGGGAATGGGGCTCAGGCCCTGTGGAAGAGCACCAAGCCTGGGCACCTCTCTAGCTCCTGTGTTCTTTTTTTTATTTTTTTTAAATCGTAACATTTGCATACCTTGGATACAATATCTGATATATGGATACTCCATGCAATGATCAAACTGTGGTAATACTTACTTCGATTAATCATCAATCAAATGTTAATCATTTCTATGTGTCATTGAGAGAACGAAAAGTGTCACAGTTTATTTTAAACAGTAGCTACCCTGCTGTGCTGTAGAAAGCAAGAATTGCTCCTCTTTCAGTTTTGCTGTTCCTCATTTAAATTCTTTCTCCCACCACCCCGACCTTCTCTATTGCCCTGCTCAGTCTCTAGTGGCCTCTACTCTGCTCAGTTCTGTGAGGTTCATGTCTGCCAGCTCCACCAACAAGAACGCACTGTGCGTCTTTTCTTTCTGTGGCTTATTTCACTTGACACGGTGACCTCCTCCAGTCTGATTTTTGAAAAGGATGCTTAATGGCCTTGTTGTGTGGGATCTCAGCGCAGTTTGGTGACTGACATGACCGCTTATTAAACACTCTGAGCTGGCCAGCGGCACACTTCTCTGGGGTCCAGGGAACCACATTTGAACTGCATTGTTAGGAAAGAAGAGAGAGGAAATGACATTTAGCAAGAGAAGCCCAGTCTCGGGGCCTGGAGTAGAGCATGGTGGTGTGAGCTATCGGTTGTTTTCATTGCCCTGACAAAGCTGTTCTCCTCTCAGCAGCCCCAAGGCAGGAGGGTTGGGTCAAGGCAGTTGCAATCATCTAGGGAAGAGGGCAAAGGAGAGAAGGCTGGGTGACGTAGCTAGTGAAGAGCCCTTCACCGCCTCACGTTCCAATCTGATGTCCTGTGTCCCCCACACCAAAGCCTAACATCCTGAGCAGTTTCCAGGCTTTGGACCAACCACCCTCTCATAAGTCACCTCATGGCATCTCAGTGACTCATCTCTTAACTCAGACAGAGGTTGTTAGGACCCCGTTTTACAGGGAAGGGACCTCAGCTGCGAGCTGAGCTCTGAGTTCCCTACAGCCGGGCTCCAGAGCCAAAAACTGTACCAGCCCCTGATGGAGAAGGGCCAGCCATGTGGCCGGGCTTAGCACCCTGCTGAAGAGACGCCCCTACCATAGAGAGCTTCAGGAAGCCTGGGATTCAGGCCCCATAGTGCAGGGTTTTCACTGGTTGGGGGCTCCCCTCTTTATGGAATCAGTGGGATTTAAAATACTTCTACAGAGATGGGGTGAGGAGCTCCCAGTTGCCTTCAACCATGCTTGCCTTGAACAGGAGCCGGGAGCTGCAGCTATATGAACTCTCGAACTTGGAGCCTTACTGTCAGATCGGTGGCCTGGAAGCCGTGCCCCTGAAACTAGACTACTGGTAAGAAGGTCCACTCACGGGAGATTGACTGTGGGTGGCTTACCCCAGCTCCTTGGGCAGCATACACTAGGGCTCCACCTAGCATATCCCACCATGTCACACAGCCCAGTTATGCTTAGCCGAGGGACCATCCTTCATCAAGCAAAGAGATGACCACCAAAGAACCCAAACTGGCTTGGACAGTGGTGACATGGGTCTTGAATTGTGTGGGAGGCAGAGGCAGGTGGATCTCTATGAGTTCAAGACCAGCCTGTTCTACAGATGGAGTTTCAGGACACCCAAGGCCACACACACACACACACACACACACACACACACACACTCACAAAATCAACAAAACAAAACAAACACACACATACAATCAACAAAACACACACACAATCAACAAAACAAAACATACACCACAATCAACAAAACAAAACAAACACACGTACAATCAACAAAACGAAATAAACAAAAAGAACCAAAACTGGTTTCTGAGTCACTCAGTTATCAATGATATTTTGCATGTGGCTAGATTATCTTTCTTGAAACTATTTAGAACATAGTAATAATCGGCTTTTCCTATCTACCAACTCCCTGTCCGGCCATACCAACAGCTTTTGAATGGTGTTTTAGTCAGCTTCCAGTTTCGGTAATAGAATGCCTGAGAATGGGCACATTTATAAAGAAAGACAAGAGGTTATTTATACCTGAGGTTCTGGCCTTTGGAAAGCATTATAGTGTGGTACCAGCTTCGACTCACTGAGAGGGCGCCTGCTGCTCTGACTCAAGGGGCAAGGGAAGCGCCCCGCTGTGGAAGAGATAAAACCCAAGGGCTAGGCTTGATCTGCAGCAAGTGTCTCTCACAGAAACTCAGCCACTCTTGGCCCATATGACCCAAACATCCACCAACCCCTACCCCACAATGCTGCCACCATGGGGACTAAGACCCAGCTCGACTTTCGTCGAGGAATATAAATACCCACGCTACAGCCGATGGCACGCCAGCTCCTCTGATTTCCCAACCTCCACCTGTGACGTGTTTTCTTTTCTTTTTTTTTTCTTTTTTTTAAAAGATTTATTTATTTATTATATGTAAGTACACTGTAGATGTCTTCAAACACTCCAGAAGAGGGAGTCAGATCTTGTTATGGATGGTTGTAAACCACCATGTGGTTGCTGGGATTTGAACTCCAGACCTTTGGAAGAGCAGTCGGGTGCTCTTACCCACTGAGCCATCTCACCAGCCCCTGTGGCGTGTTTTCAAGTCACAGACATGATAACCTAGTGAGCGGGACTCCTCCGACACATGCCAGACAGGCGACCTCACGCTACACCCAGCGCTGCACCTTGCTCCGCCCACCCTTCCCACTGTGTCTGTTGAACACCCACTGTGCGCCCACATTGTTGAACACGGTGAACACTTTCATAAATAAGACCTGCTCCCACAAGGTCGTGTAGACTCTCTGAGTAGGTGGTTCCCACTGAAACTGCCATTCTCCGACGCTCACGTGGTATCTCTGTGAAAACTCCCTTGGGGCGCTTTCAGACCCACGGTGCCTGGCCCTTGGCTGTGCTGGTGCTGCACCCAGCCACTGGTGTGCGGGTCCTGAGTGACTCACGGATGACTCTGGTATCTTGGGCTTTGCTGCGACTCCCTGGCTCCTACACATCTATTGGCGTCTACCAGGAGTTTGGAGCCTTGCACTGAGGGCCTGGTCCTTGCCATGCCCTCCAGTCCTCTCCACCTGGGGTCTACAATGAGGCCAGAAGGGGGCGCTTCAAACACTTTGAGCATAGGTGCCCAACCCCCCCCCCCAAATCTACAGGAGTTTCCATGGTGAATGTTTGACATTGATGACTTTTTTTTTTTAATCCATATTCACTTACAATTTCTTAAAGTGACACAGTGTGCTGACATCACTTTGAGGAAGGACTATATAGGAACCTCACAGGGATAAAGCTTATCCTGTTGAGATGGCCACCCCTAGGTAGATCTTCTACTCCAGGCACTGCCAAGGCTCTGGGGAAGCTGGGATGGGAAGTGAAGACACGCAGAGGCTCTGAGTCACACACTTCAGCCCCTTTACCTCTGGAGAATTAGATAGGTGACATCTTTACCCACAACCACAGGGCAGATCAAGGCCTTCCGGTATACAAAACCCCTAACACAGCTCTCAGAAGCACGCCATTCCTACAGGGAACAGTCTCCTCACCCAATTCACATGGGCTCTGAGGATGGAAACAGGGCTAAACAGTCCTTGCCCTCAGAGCTGCTCAAACTCTTCCTGGTCCATTCTCTCCCCCACCCCACCCCCACCCCCACCCCCAAGTCACGCGCAAGCACGGAGCCTGCAAGGCCGGACGCTCATCTGGGATGCAGCTAGACCTAGGAACCAATGGGCTGTCTGTTTACGATGTCATTACCTGAAAACCCTGAGCTGATGACCCCACATCCTATGGGAAGGGAAGATTGTCCCAAGAGTCTCAAAGTGCAATTCAAGGCGCTTCTTTGCCACTCTGAAGTGGACCCTGCTTGCCTCTTTCTGTCGTCTATCTTCTGTCCAGGGGGCCCGATCCTCGCCAGAAGGGGGCGCTTCAAACACTCCAAGCATAGGTTCCCACCCCCTCCCCACCCCCTCCTACCCTCCCCCTTTACAGGAGTTTCCTCAGTAAATGGTTGACATTGATGATTTTTTTTTTTTTCCGTGTTCACTTAAGGTTTCTTGAAATGATATAGTGCGCTAACACCACTTCGGAACCACTTTCTGAACAGCAGTTTATAAACTCACAGATTAAGCATGCATGAGGAGGGCTGTGGATTATGTCCTTGGACCTTTAGACGCCCTCTATGGCTGTCCGGCTCATTCTTTCTGCGAATCTAGCAGAGCAGAGAAGCAGGCACTTGGGCATTAGCTCCGTTTCACCTCACCTCCCTCTCACACCCAGACCTAATCACTTAGCACAACCGGAGACCCAACGTGGTATTTATCGTAATATCCTGGGAGAGCGGAGTTCTGGGAAATACAATGGGAGCTACTTACAGGGGCTGGCTGCTGCAGGGAGCATTAATCACGGTCTCCGAGTATTTTCCTGGGAGCACATTGTAAACTAATTACCATATTGAGGCCCCACTCTATCATTACCCATAATGCATGATTTCAAACGTAATCCGGCTTCTGTTATATATATTCACTCCACTGTAGACACACTCTGAGGTTCACCTCAGCCCGAGCACATCTATCTACAAACATAAAACAGAAGGAGGCGGGCGAGAGGATTTTTTTCTTTTTCTAGCAAGTGCTCGACCCCTGAGCTGTATCCTCTAGGGAATATTGTTCCTGCGAGTGGCACATGCCTGTCTCATGTAGTCTGCTGATGGCAGAAGTCGCTCAACAGCTATTTTTGATGAAATGAATAAATATAGGTAGCAACAATTTTTATTATTTCAGGCTGACCTTCTACTTATCCATATGCTCACCCAGAGAAAGATGTTGACCTCAATCTATGCTAAACAAGAGGCAATAGATAGATAGATAGATAGATAGATAGATAGATAGATAGATGGATGATACTTTTAAAACTGGGGATATATCAACCAGGATTTCTCAAACAAAACATAGAATAAAAGTTCACAACCTCATGATATTATGTGTATCAGGGATATCAGGGAGAAAAGAGGTTTGGTCTCACACCTACCCTAAAGGGCTCCCTACTCAGCTCTGCATAAAAGGGGTGCTTGAGTCTTGAACCCTGCCTTCCAAGAAACGGGCTCTAAAGTACAGATTTAAAAACAAAAAAATTCAGCTTTGCATGTGTTTGCACTTTTGAAGGGGCACGCACACACACACATACACACACACACACATATGCACACACACATATGCACACACACATGCACACACCCTTTACAAGTAGGAAGTAAAGACCCAAACAGGAGCCGGGCGTGGTGGCGCATGCCTTTAATCCCAGCACTTGGGAGGCAGAGGCAGGCGGATTTCTGATTTCCAGGCCAGCCTGGTCTACGAAGTGAGTTCCAGGACAGCCAGGGCTACACAGAGAAACCCTGTCTCAAAAAAACAAAAAAAAAAAAAAAAAAAAAAAAAAGTCCCAAACAGGGAGCTTACCTCTCAGATACATACCCATCTCCATGACTGGGGTCAAGGGCTTGCGGGAGGGTGGGTAGGGGGGCCCTCACCTCTCAGGTTACTGGACAGGTGAGGCTCACCATAAAGTCTTCCTAAAGAAACGTCCTTGTGTTGGGAGACAAGGAAGCGAAGTGACAGGATGTGTTTATTGCAGTCTACAGAGCACAAGAAATGGCGTGGCGGGGGGGGGGGACTTGAATTCTTAGGAGAAGAAAACAGTTTGGACTGAAGGGCTTATTGGAAGGAAAGAAACACATTGGCCAACACAGTCGTGTTTGGAAATGAAGAACCACCTGTCCTGTGACAGAAGTAACCCTTCATTACCATATATATGCTTATATACGTATAGATGTCTATATGTGTGTGTATATGTATACATGTATTATGAATATATATATATATATGTATATATATGTATATATATATACATATATATATATGTATATATATATATATATAGAGAGAGAGAGAGAGAGAGAGAGAGAGAGAGAGAGAGAGAGTGTATGTGTGTTTTGCTTGCATGCTTGCATGCTTGTGCGTGCCTGGTGTGCCCACAGAACCCAGAAGAGGGTACCAGACCCTCTGAAACTGGAGTTACAGATGGTTGTGAGCCACCATGTGGGCTCTGGGAATTGAACCCGGGTCCTCTGGAAGAACAGCAGATGCTCTAAACCACTGAGCCATCTCTCCAGCCCCAAAGTGTATGATTTAAGTCGATGATAATGGGAGCACACCCGTGATGAAATGGGGAAGGTGTTGGTGAAGGACCAGAGCCATCAGTGAGGAGAGTAGCAGCTGTCATGGGTTCCTCGTTTGTAAAATGCAAGCTTTGCTTAGGGCACATCAGGTTAACGTTTTAACTACTGACTGGCACATAGTGGATGCTCAATAACCAGCTGCCCTTATCACTGGGATTCCCCTGCGGGACAGTGCAAAGGCAGCCAATAGAGATTGCAACAGGGACGTCGAAGAGGAAGAAGTTGAGGTAGAGCTTTCTGGGAGGCCAGCTGCATGGACTTGTCCTGCCTGGAGGAGCAGACCTGAGAGCCAGAACAGGAAAACCACGAATCTGGGGCCCGAGGGAGTCGTTCTCCACGAAGGACCAGGACATTTGGGGTTTCCCTTGTTCATGCTGAGATGCTCTTTAAAGTTCCTCCTCTTTGGCAGTTTCCCCTCAACTCTCCCCAACACCGTGTCCACTACAGTAACAGGGCAGCCTGTTACTTACAAGTAAGACCTTAGAAGCCCCCACGACGCACCCTTTAGGATACACAGGCATCCCCACCACCAAGCTTCTGCCTGAGCTTTGCTGTGGGATGTCCCTAAGGAATGTGGACCACTGTCCTGGGGCAAATGTGTAGCCAGCTTGCTGCACCCTCCAGCTCTCTCAGCAGTCAGGGACTAAGTTGGGAATGGATGCTGAAGGAAGCTGAGACCTGAGCCTTCATCTGACTGGGAACAGCACACAACACCCCTGAGAAGCTGCTTTACATTCAATGGGTCCTTAAGTCCCCCACTGTGCCCACTTGGTTTGTGACTTCTCCTTTTGCCCCTCCCCGGCCCTCAGCCAGTGACTCCAGTGATCTCACTGAATAAATAGAACCGCTCAGGGAAGAAATTCCACCAACTATATTCCTCCTCCTCCTCCTCCTCCTCCTCCTCCTCCCCCTCCCCTCCTCTCCTCCTCCTCCTCTTCTTCTTCCTCTTCCCCTCCTCCTCCTCCTTTTTCTCCTTCACCTCCTCCTCCTCCTGCTCCTCCTTCTCCTGCTCCCCCTCCTCCTCCTCCTCCTCCTCCTCCTCCTCCTCCTCCTCCTCCTCCTCCTCCTCCTCCTCTTCTTCCTCCTCCTCCTCCTTTTTCTCCTTCTCCTTCTCCTTCTCTTTCTTTTTCTTTTTCCTTTTCTTTTTCTTTTTCTTTGCCAGCACCAAGACCAGTGCTCTGCCTTCTCCATTGCCAGACAAGCCTTCCTTACCCCTCTGCTAACTTCTCCATGTAGGCTCGGGTACTCAAAGCCACGCCTCCTGAAAATAAAATCTCCCTTCCCTTCATCTTCCATGACCTTTACATTCCTTGCTAGATGCAGCAGATCTGCTAATAAAGATGCTATTGTTTCCATATATCATATATTGAAAAAAAAAAAAAGAAAGAAAGAAAGCAAAAGCAAAAAAACCAAAAAAACCAAAAAACCCTCTCTCTAGCGCAATTGTTCTGTGAGTCAATACCCCACCTTAGCCTGTTTGTTGTTGCACCTGAGGCTGGATAATTTATGGAGAACAGAGTCTCACTCAGCCTCAGGAAGGTCTTCTTCCTGCATCACAATGTGGCAGAGAGCACCACACAGGACAGAGCAAGTGCAAGCCTGCTCAGATCTCTCTCCCTCCTCTGTAAAACCAGACCCCCACCCCCACCCCCATCGCAGGCCTCTACCCTCATTACCCCCGATCCTAATTAGCTCCCAAAGGCTGCACTTCCAAGCACCATTAACATATCAATTTGGAGGTTAAATTTCCAGCCCATGAATTCAGAGAGGGAACAAGGCATTGAAACCAAGCCATCCAGCTTTCAGCAGAACTGCTTTGAGACCGGTGCATGCTGGTAATTGGAGCACTGGGGGAAGCAGAGGCTGAGGACTGAAGCTTTAAGACTTGTCTGGAATGTATACTGAGTTTTGATCTAGGCTGGGATACATGATGAAGCCATGTCTCAAATAAGTAAATAGGTAATAAAATAGGTAGGTAGATGGGTGGATGGATAGACAGATAGATGGACGGACATATAGATAGATGATACAGATGGTTGATAGAGAAATAGATGATTTATAGATAGGTAGTAGGTAGATGATAGATAATAAATAGATGGTAGATAGATAATAGATACATAGATGGTAGATAGTATGTAACTAGTATATAGGCAGGCAAATGATTGATGGATGGATGGTAGAGAAATAGATGATTGATAGATGATAGCCAGACAGATAGGTGATAGATAGTGTACAGATAATAGTATGTAGATAATAGATGATAGATGGATGGTTGGTAAATAGATGATTGATAGACAGACAGGCAGGCAGGCAGATAGATGACAGACAAATGGATGATAGATCAACTGCAGCCAGGCTCTCCCCAGCCTTGCCTACATCAAGCAGCTCTTCCTTGTGTACCAACAATGCTTACACTAAGCATCCTTCATCAGTTCTTGCGTTCTCCTGACTCGGCACATCAGTCATTGTGGTATTTGAATGAAAAGGGCCCCCATAGTCTCATGTTTGAATACTTGGCCCCCGTTGGTGGAATTGTTTGGGAAAGACTCAGGGGTAGCCTTGTTGGAGGAGGAACGTAACTGGTGGTCAACCTTGAGGTTTCAAAAGACTGGTACCATTACCAGTGTGCCTCTCTGCCTCAATTTGTGAGCTCTCAGCTTCTGCTCCCCCCAGCTCCGTCTGCCACTTGCTGCCATCCTTCCCTGTCATGGTGTGACTTGGTCATGGTGTTTATCACAGCAATTGAAACGTAACCGAGACAGTCAGAGTCAATCTGGTCCTTGATAGACTTTCTTCATCTTCCCTCTCCAGACTTTTCACTCCCCACTTCCTTTCTGTCTTCCTGGCATCCTTTCCCAGCCCCCCTTTCAGGCTCCTCCCCTTCTCCCAGACGTCACTCCCTTGGAGCATGCCCAGTTCCTATTCCTGGTCCTCTGGACTCCTCCCCTTGGCGATTTCCTCTAGTCTGTTTTAATACCATCACAATGCTCATGACTCCCTAGTTCATGTAGAGATCATTCTCCCAAATTTCTGCCCCATATATATTCAAATACCCTCCCACCCTCTAACCTCCCCTGCCCTGAAGTCTGACCGAGGTGTTCAATCACTACGGCAGTGACAGTGAGCGGTCCTCACTGTTTACGGTCTGTTCCCATTCCCTCCTCCTAAGGCTCAGGTACCAGTCCTCTCTGGGTCCTTTGCCTTTCCCTGCACCCATGAGCAGCATCAACTCAGCATCCTGTCCAGTGCCCCTCTCCCTGGCCACACACTGTCCATCCCACTCTGATCTCTAGCATCCCACCGGTCCCCAAATCCGACTCAGATACATCTTTTCCTCAAAGCCTTTGCTCATCCCCTGAACTGAAATTAATTTCTATTCTGAGACCCAGAGTATTTTATTTTTATCTCTAGGGCCGACATCAGCACCCTCTGTCTTGTATCACGGGGACAGCAACTCAGCAAAGATGGCAGTGGGACCACTGTGGGCCGGACACCTTTCTGGACTCGGTATTTTTGTGTCCTTCAAGTAGTGAGGATCTGAGGAGGAGAGGGACTATGAAGTACAAACGCCAGGGACTGGGGAGATGGCTCAGTTCGCACCGTGCTTGCTGTGCAAGCCAGAGGACCAGATCCCCACAAAAAATAGCTGCACATGGTGGCCATTTAGCTGTAGTCCCATAGCTGGGAATGTAGAGACAGGTTGCTGGAGCTCAATGGCCAAACAGCTCATTGCCGATCAGTGAGCTGCGGGTCCAGTGGGAGACCCCGTCGCAGAAAACTGAGTCAAGAGGAACTGAAAAAGACACCCCACGTTGACTTGTTCTTTGCATGTACACACGTGAGTGAGCGCGCGCATGTGCGCGCGCGTACTCGCACCACCTTATTTGCGCATGCATGTGCATGTCGGATGGCTTCACTTCCATATCGTCGTTCACTTTTGACCTTGAATTTCCTGGAGTCGTCTCTTTCTCACCTTGTCCGTCCCCTCATTTCTGTAACACTGCCCCCTCCCGAGTCCCCATCTGAGACCCCGTCCTTTCTTACCCATGCGAGTTGGTAGGTTTGCTTCTAGAGCCCAGGCTCTGGTCGAGTCTGATGCTACTTTGCTCTACAGCCTTCAGCAGATCCAGTGGGCTCCGACTCCAACTGCAGTGAGCCGTTGTGCTCACTGAGGGGGGGTGGGGTGGCGTGGGGGCTGCACCCCTCTTAGCGTCTCTGAGATGCAAATGTGAGCAGAACGGCTAATGGGTCTGGTCCACTTGGGTAGAACTTAAGACACACGTGGTCCTCTCAAGGACGTGACAGTCCCCACGAGTCTCCAAAATGAGCTGCAGCACCTATCTTACCTGGCCCTGGCTGCCTCTCTAGGCTATGGTACCATTACTTTTGTTCATAATAAGTGCACACTAAGCCCAAGATGACCTCCTGTCTTTCCTTAGTTGGGCCACGTGTGGGATTGTTATTTCTGGTAGTCTAGAAAAGATCTAATGGCAGTAACCAGAGGCATTTCCGCATGCGCTGTAATAAGAGTGGCCTCTTGCTCTGAAAGGGCCAATGGCCCCTTCTATACAGTTTCCTATCCACCTTTCATAACAGGAGTCAAAGATCCTCTCCATCTTGAAGAGGGAACCAAAAGGATTGTTTTGTAATTCATCCTTCTGCATCCCATAGACAAGGGGGAAGAAAAAAGAAGAAAGGCTCTTTGAAAAATCAAAAGCAGTTTCCGGGTGGAGGTGGCAAGGTCATCGGGACTCCGAATACTGCGCTATGTCAGAAATTGCTTCCCTTGCCTTTCCTGCGATTCCGAAAAGTTCAGAGAAACAGAAACTGGCCTCGGTCCAGACACAGCCGGGCATCTGCAACTCCCCAGGCCCCTGTTCCTCTCAGTGGCCTCGTCCTGCCCTGAGTGCACTGAGCTCAGGGTGTCTGACGGGCTGAAGCTCTTGCCCACCGCCACATTTGAAGCTAGTGACGTAAATGTGCCTCTATCTCCCAAATGAGATGGCTTCCTTTGCTTCCTGTACCGCGTCGCCTAGTGGCCACAGCCGAGGAACCTCTGCAGAAGGACCTTCCAGGTCTAACTTTGGCCTCCTCCAATCTTAAAAGGAAATCCAGCATGGTTACTGTCTGTGAGGGTGGCCGTTGCTAAGGGGCCAATGAAACAACAGGCAGGCTGCCCGGATTCTTGTGGTGCTGTGGCTTCTTGCCAGAACCTTAGAGCAATGAGAATAATTTCCGGGCTCTTTTACTAAGATGGATGCATTTCTGGGGGTGGGAGGAGGTGAGAGGAAACTGTGGAATCTGAGTCTCTTAAAGCACTGGGTCACTTTATTTTCTCAAGTAGAATCAGAGAGTGCTTGGGGATGGGGGTGGTGAGCAGAAATCTCCACTTCAGCCTATTCTTTCCAGTTTTTTTTTTTTTTTTTTTTTTTTTTTTTAAGGATCTTCTGGGGGAATAAAAGTCATGCTGGTACCCAGTAGCAAAAACCGGTTTCATGCGGCACCTTGTGTGCATGTCCCAAGGGTACTATAGCAAGCATGGATTTCAGTCCATTGGATGTACCCTACTTCCCAAAACTTAATTTCATTCCTATTTTGAGTTCCTACCACTGATAATAAATAATATCAGCTACTTCCAGGTTTCCTCGGTAGTGTTGTCTTACTTCTAGGGCCCCTTGTTAGGACATCATCTGTTCTTGATTAACTCACCACATAGGGAGAACTATGACAGCTTTCTGTCACTGTCACTGTGATGTAGTGCCACAGTATTTTCCCTGTCCAATGACATAAGTATACAGGAGGCCTGTGATTGGACAGGGAAAAGGGGGCGGGGCTAAGAATTACAGAGACCGAGAGCCTCTCAGGGAGGAGGGGAAGAAGGCAAGAAGCATGGCTCTAACTAGCCACAAGCGGTTATGATATCAGAAGGTTAGAATAATTGGGATAAGGCTTTTATCATTATCAATTGGTTCTAAACGTATTATGTTGACATTTTATGAATTGTGATTTTATTGATACATAAATCTGATTGGCTAACTATAAGCTTTAAGAGTTTTGATTTTACCGGGCTACTGGATATTGTGATATCTAACCGTGATGTTGGCGACCCAATTTGGTTACTGGAATGTGGGACAGAGCCAGCGGGACCCTGCCAGGACGTAGCGCTGTGCTGCCGGTGCCAGCACTAGAACAGGAGCATGCCAGTTCTTTTTTAATATTTCCCACAACAACCTAGTACTTGGGATAGTCAACTTATCAGAAACAAAAGGTTATTTGGGTTCACAGTTTCAGAGATGTTAGTATTGGCGGTGTTGCTATGGACCAGTGGTGACATAGCATTGTAGTGTATGGTTGAACAAAGACCAAGGGAAGAGACTCCAGGTCTCATGGTCCCTTCGGGGTCATATGTCCCCCCACCTCACTCCCCAGTGGCTAAAGACTTCCCGGAAGCCCCACCTCAGAAGATCCCACCTGTCACAAAATAGTGGCGCCTTAAGGGAGGACATATGCTCTCAGCATACACGGGCCAAACTTCTTGATAAAGACTTCAGGCCCTGCATCACTCAACTGGAGGCTCGGCACACGGTGGTCCACACCAGCCTCTTTCTGCCTCCCTGTCACACCTCGGGTCAGAGGCTTCAGCCCCCTGGCCAACTGCATCCATCCATTACTTCAGACCTGAGATGAGGCTGAATACCATGGCAGGTAGATAGATGGGCAGGAGGAAGCTGCTCCCTCATGGTAGGCAGGAAGCCACCGGCTCTAACCGGGTAACCTAAAGTGCATGCCCAGTGACTTCCTGTAGAAGTTGGGTCTGGTTCTCCCTCCCAACCTCAGGCTCCTAGAAATAAGACTCAGACTCAAAATATATTTACAAATACCTTGGCCATATAGCTATCTATAGTCTGCCACATGGCATGGGTACCATGCAGCTGTCTAGTCTGATCTTTCTAGGTGAATCTCCTGCACCTGGCTCTATCCCAGAATTCTTTCTGCCTCCCGGATGTCCCACCTTCTATTCTACCCTTTCCTATAGGCCATAGGTTTTTAATTGACAGGTGATGCATCCATACAGTACACAAGATACTCTCTCTACAAACTTAACTCCAGCCAGACTCTCCTCTTAAGGGTTCTTATTACCTTCCCAAATGGTACCAGCAGCTGGAGACCAAGAACTCAGCATGGGAGCCTGTGAGGGTCATTTCACATTCATGGTCGCTTGGATGCTCACTGCCTTCCTCCCCCACAGTACCCTACGGCTGGCACCCCACAGCTGGCACCCACACCTGGTACCCACACCTGGCACCCACACCTGGCTTCTCTGTCTCCCTTGCATGTAGTTCTTTGCCCAGTTTTCCTCCAGCTTAGAGGGTTCATTTACTCTTGGGAAGATGTTTCCGTTACGCATGCCTGCCTGCGGAACAACCCATGTCCTTGTTCTCTCTGACCCTGCTCACTCCCTTTGCCGCAGGACACCCTTTGCTTGTGTTCTTCCAGCACCCCATACACTCTGGTGCCAGAGCCTTTTCGTTCATCATTATCTTGTAAGACCTCCCTGCTTGTTCTCCTTGCTCTGTGTGCCCTGCCCAGAGAGGCCCCTTTCCCACCCCAATACCCAGAACTCTTTGTGACTCTCACCTGCTTCGTTTAGCTCCAGGACACTTTCTATCATGTGACTACCTTATATACATTAGGCTCAACTTCTTATTTTATGAACCCTCCCCCTCTTTAAAGCACAAGAGTCATGATGGGAGGGTCCTAATCCATCACGCCCCAGAGGTCTGGAATGAAGAATGGATGGATTTGGAAAAGTTCCCAGAACCTGCCAGGCCCTGTGCTAAATACCACACTTACTTATTTAAATGGAAGCAAGACACAAGCAAGCAATGGTTAGTTTGATTGGCAACTTGATTGGATTAATAAATGCCTGGTCAATTAGTAAAGCTTACCTCTGAATGTACCTGTGGGAGTTTCCAGAGACCATGAGATCATAAGGACTCTCACCTAACGGATAATTTGATTTCTTGACAGCCTCGTAGGTGGGAGGCTAAGTTAACTGGAGACACGTCTTTGGGGCTCTATCTTGCTCCCACCCCTTTCTGTTCTACTTCCTGGCCGCCATCATGGGAGCTACTTTGCTCTGCTCCCTGGATGCCAGAATCAGATAACTCCACACCACCGCACCACTGTGCCCTCCGCACTGCTGTGAGCAGAATAAACATTACGTTATCACTCCCATTTTGTTCATGGCCTCTGCTTCCATTTCTGCCTCCAGATTCCTGCCCTGAATTTCCACCCTTGATTGCCACGAGGAACTGTAACTTGTAAGCTATAATGAGCCCCTTCCTTGCCCCTCCCCCAGCTTGCTTTTGTTCACAGTTCTAACACACCAGGAATGGGTGGGACAGCAACCCTAGGGTGGGTGGGTGGCAAGTGGGTATGAGACATCTGGAAAGCCACAGGTGTGTGTTAGTGGGGCAGAGCTACAGAGGAGCGTAGTAGGAGACCTAGGGCTGAGACAGGACTGGATCCAGATGGGCCTCTCCTCAAGCAGCCACAGCGAATGGTGGATCTCTGGGAATCTACGTGTTGTATGCAGGCAGATGTGACGCCCAGAGGTGGGGCCGAATCATCCCGTTGGTTAATTGAAGTTCTGTCCTGCATGTTGATTGACACACCGCAAACAAGGAGAGCTTTATGAGTGACTTCCCTTCCAAAAGCAGTGGTTACTATCTCTTCTATGCTGACCAAACTGCAAGGAGAAAAATAAAACCCACTGTCAAGGACTAAGAGGAGCCAGGTTAGAGCATTAGAAATACAGGTTATGTGTGCATGTCTGTGTGTGTCTCTGTGTGTGTCTGTATCAGTGTGTATTTCTATGTGTGTGTTTCTGTATGTGTCTGTGTGTCTCAGTGTGTGAGTCTCTCTGTGTATGTGCATCTGTGTGTGCCTCTGTGTGTGTGTCAGTGTGTGTTTCTATGTGTGTGTCTGTGTCAGTGTGTGTGTCTCTGTGTGTTTGTGTGTGTGTGTCAGTGTGTTTCTCTGTGTGTGTCTCTCTGTGTGTGTCTGTGTGTGTTTCTGTGTGTGTCTCTGTGTGTTTCTGTGTGTCTGTGTGTGTGTGTTTCTGTGTGTGTGTCTGTGTGTGTGTCAGTGTGTGTTTCTGTGTGTGTCTCTGCGTGTGTGTGTGCTAGTTCAAAGAACCCGAGTTAAAGCCTTGTGATTGACAGTTGTTCTTACCAATAGCAGCAAGTGAGGGCTGAGCTTGGAGAGACTGGGAACACGGGCAACTATTGGAAAGAAAAGGTTTGAACTTCTCTGTGAGCTTTGTCAGCATGAAGACCACTTCTGACTGTGGGGGCAGCTGCTGCTGGAGCTCTCAAAAGGACCACAGGAAAAGATAAGACAAACAGTGGGAGAAATGGCGTGTGGTTGTGTACTAGAGGGAAGAATCCAGTAAAAACTAGAAACTGTACAATGTAGAAGAGAGAAAGGAGAGGCACTGAGCTATAACCTGGGTGAGATGGGATGGGACCTAATGCGTGCGTCAGGGCTGGCTTCTTGGGTAGCATGGCTGGTTTGTCTGGAGGGACCTGAGGGAAGGCTGAATTGGTCCGGACACAACTATGTATGCTTGTGTTATAAGAACTGATAGGGGATCTTTTGGGGGCAATTCCTCCACACTCTAGAAAGTTCCTGTGCTGGTTAGTTTTTGTCATTGACACAAACTAGAGTCACCTGGGAAGAGAGAACCTCGGTTGAGGGATCGACCACATCATACTGATCTGTGGGCAAACCTATAGGGCATTTCATTGATGGATGACTGATGTGTGAAGGACCAGTTCACTGTGGGCGGTACCATCCCTAGGCAGGTGGGCCTGGAAAGCAGCCTGAGCACATCAGGGGGAGCGAGCCAGTAAGCACTGTTTCCATGGCCTCTGCTTTCACAGTCTGCCTCCAGGCTCCTCCCTGGAACTCATTCCCTTGGCTCCTCTGAATGATGAACTGTAAGCCATTAGACAGAGAACCTCTTCCCACCGCCCGCTCTCTTTGGGCTCCTGTTTTATCAGAGCAACGAGAGATGTAATCTAGGACCGCTCCTATCTGCGACAGGACCCTGAGGATGAGCTCTTGAAGATTTGCACAGGAAAGGGGAGGTGAACCAGTCTCAGAGAATGAAGAGGAGGGCTAAAGTGCCCGGAGCACTAAGAAACCATTAGTGGTTTGTGGCCATGAATTTGATGACAAACCACTCATTTCTGTGGTTTGTCTCCAGCCACATTTGCATATGGAGGAAGGCAAATCAAGCCAGACTTAACCAAGAAGGCTGCTTTGCTAAGCAAGGACAGAGAAGGAAAAGGAGCAAGGGGGCCATGGGCGTAGAATGAAATGGCTCCGCTTGGCTGTGGGGTTTGAACCAGGCAGGAAGTGGGGGCTGTGCCCCAAAGGTCAAGGAGCAGGGTCTGTGTAAGTATCCGTGTGACCTTATTCATCAGAACTGGGTGAGAAGAGAGTGTCCCGATGACTACCAATGACAAGGTCAAGGCAAGGACAGTAGCTGAATTACGGTTGAAGGCGAGGCTGTGAGGAGACACGAGATTAAGGAATTGAAAGACCAGTCGACCACAAGAATTGTTTAAAACTGATCCTGAAATCATCAAGATATGCAGGCAGGTGCTTTCAGCTTTATTCTGCCTCTGTGACCAATTCCATTGGCAAAATAGCCCAGAGGAGAGAAAGACTTTATTTCAGCTTAGGGGTCACAGTCCACTGCTGAGGGAAGTCAGAATTCAAGCAGGAACTTGAAGCAGAAACCACTGGAGGAACACAGCTTGCTGGTTTGCTTGTAGACCCTTGCTTAGTTCCTTTTCTCATCCAGCACTGGGACACCTGCTTCTACAGTGGGCTGAGCCCTTGCCCAGTGACTGACAGCTCACAGATGTGCCCTCAGGCCGTTCTGCTCCGGGCAATCCCTCAATAGAGATTCCCTTCTCAGGTAGCTCTAGACTGTGTCAAGTTGACAGCCTAAGTTAAGCAGGACAGCAGGTAACAAGTAGCTAAATTCTTTCTTTAAACTCTATAGCAGAGATACAAGCTGTAGAGAAAAACACTTTCCTGGTCCAGAAAGGCATCTTGGCAGCAGCTTCCTCCTCCTCCTCCTCCTCCTCCTCCTCCTCCTCCTCCTGTTCCT
>NC_034612.1:39657634-39660743 GCF_900095145.1 Mus pahari
AAGCCAGTAAAGAACATCCCTCCATGGCCTCTGCATCAGCTCCTGCTTCCTGACCTGCTTGAGTTCCAGTCCTGACTTCCTTGATGATAAACAGCAGTATGGAAGTGTAAGCCGAATAAACCCTTTCCTCCCCAACTTGCTTCTTGGTCATGATGTTTGTGCAGGAATAGAAACCCTAAGACACCCCCCGACCATAAAATTATTTTTGTTGCTACTTTCATTACTGTAATCTTGCTACTGTTATGAATCATAATTCTAATATCTGGTATGTAGCACATGTGCTATGTGACACCCAAGGGGGTCGAGACCCACAGGTTGAGAACCACTGCTCCATGGCCTTGATAAAGTTCCTGCCTCCACGGTCCCTGGATAGTGTGACCTGTAAGTTGTGACCTGTAAGTTGAGCTAAACCCAGATTGGGTTTGATTAGTGTTTTACCTCAGCAGCAGCAAAGAAGCAAAGTGGAGCACATATTATCTAGGGCAGAGATTGAGCCCCTGTGTTAAGTATGACAGTAAATTCTGGGAACAGGTGGCATGAAAATGCAAAGATCAAAGGAGGGAGGGGGATGGAGGATGAGGGAGGGGGCAGGGGATGGGGGAGAAGGAGGATGAAAGGAAAAAAAACAAAGCAAAAGGTTTTCTGTTTTTGTTTTTGTTTTTGTTTTTTTTTTTTTGGAAAAATGTCATAATAAAACCTAATGCTTGCATGCTAAAATAGATAGATAGATAGATAGATAGATAGATAGATAGATAGATAGATAGATAGATAGATAGATAATCCAAGTAAGGCAAAGATCTAAAAGTTTTTAGGCTGTATGCTAGAAGAAAATATAAGAAAATTTCTTTTTGTTGGCTTACTACTATTATGTCATGGTGTAGCCCTGGCTAGCCTGATATGTAGACCAGGCTAACCTTGAACTCACACAGCTCACGTGCGTCTTCTACTGAGTACTGAGATATAAAGGCGTGTGGTTCCATGGTGAGTCAGGAGAATTTCTTCATCATGGTGGGGTGAGGGGAAAAAAAAATGTTTGCACGCACAGGATGGTAAGGCAAAGTCGAGACACAGCTCACCAGGATGGGGCTTCAGGATTTTTTATTTTTATTTTTTTATGCAGTAAAAGGCTAAGATGCCCAGAATACCTAGGATAGGCAAAATGTAATAATTTGTGGTTTTGTTTATAATCACACCACTGTCCAAAAGAGGAATCGGAGATACTTACAGTGGTGAAGACAGAGGACGGTGTACAAGAGAATTCTAACACATGAGTTCATGAAGAGAGGAAAAAGGGAAATATATACACAAAGGTAAAAAATCAATAAATGAGATAGAGCCCTTGACACCCTCGACAATCTTAAGAAACAGACACCATCTTTGCCCTTGAGCTGCCCAGATTTCCAGGGGTGCACAGAGACAGCATTCAGCATGGGGTTTGTGCTGTGCCTACGAGAATGATCGTCATTAAAGTGTTCCAGAGACAGGCAGTTCTCGGAGGTTGACCCAAGAAAGGAACACCTTCATGGGACCCTCTCTGTGTAGAACTGAGTAAAGCTGGTATTCACTGACGTATGACCTTTTAGTGGAGCCACGTCATGGCCACCAAGCCTTACCATGGCCACGGGACGACCCCCTGGATGTAGCTGGTGCCTTCACCTCCTCCTATGCAGCCGGCATTGTGGGAGTTCCGTACACAGTCCTGGGGCTTGTCATGCCGCACCATTATCTTCCCACTGAGATGGCACATAACCAACTCAGAAAGCTTATTGGCCCAGGTATCGCCCTTCGGGTCTCTCAGCTCCCCAACTGCACTGGACCGATTTTTAAAAACATTTTTTTTTTTTTAGATCATGAATCTGCACAGCAGAAGTAGATGATTAAAGAGAGATAGAAAACACTTCACAAGCCGGGCGCGGTGGCACACGCCTTTAATCCCAGCACTTGGGAGGCAGAGGCAGGAGGATTGCTGAGTTCGAGGCCAGCCTGGTCTACAAAGTGAGTTCCAGGACAGCCAGGGCTATACAGAGAAACCCTGTCTCGAAAAACAAAACAAACCAACCAAACAAACAAAAAAACCCACTTCACATCCAGGCAAACAAGTGTGCCCCCGAGACTGTGACAAAGGAGGCTTGATGCAGAGGCCTTAGGCAGCCCCTGTTCCCCACGCCCTGTCTGAAGATGGTGTTTTGTTTCTGTCTTTGCTTTAGCTCCGTGGAGCCTGACAAGTGCCTGATCCTCTATGGCGATGACCAGGTAGGTGTGTGTGTGTGGGCAGTGTGTGTGTGTATGTGTATGTGTGAGTGTGTACGAGCGCGAGTGTGTACTGAGTCAAGAACCAGAATGATGCCTACTGTGCTTTCCAGGGGTGGAGTGGGGGGTGGGGGTGGGGCTCCCATGGTGTATCTGTGTCCTGAGGCTGAGACAGACCAAGAAAGAAAATAGAAAGGCAGACAAGGTGGGATGAGAACAAGAACACTCAAAGAGCACATGAGTGGTGCTCCCTAACCTGTGTGATGCCCCCTAACACTCGAAGGGTGCTCACTAATGTGTGATGCTCCCTAACATGTGAGTGGTGCTCCCTAACATGTGAGTAGTGCTCCCTAGCATGAGGGTGGCACTCCCTAGCATGTGGGTGATGCTCCCTAGCATGTGGGTGGTGCTCCCTAGCATGTGGGTGATGCTCCCTAACATGTGAGTGGTACTCCCTAACATGTGAGTGGTGCTCCCTAACATGTGAGTGATGTTCCCTAGCATGTGGGTGGTGCTCCCTAGCATGTGAGTGGTGCTGCTATCATGTGCATAGACCTCCCTAACTTATACATGTTGCTCCTTAACATGGGTGTGGTGCTCTCTACTGTGTGTAGTGCTCACTAACATGAATCAGGCTCACTAATTCACCCATTGTGCTCACTAAGGAGCCTGGTGCTTTTAGTACTATCTGTTCACATCACTACACCCCACAAGGCAGAGGTCATCATAAGTACTTGTAAGAATGAAGAAATGGCCGGACGTGGTGGCCCACGCCTTTGATCCCAGCACTTGGGAGGCAAGGCAGGCGGATTTCTGAGTTCGAGGCCAGCCTGGTCTACAAAGTGAGTTCCAGGACAGC
>NC_034612.1:39660848-39699985 GCF_900095145.1 Mus pahari
AAAAAAAAAAAAAAAAAAAAGAATGAAGAGACCGAGGTACAGTGCAGCTATGCAGTTTCCCCAAGGTTCTGTGTTCCTGAGATGGGGAACTGGTCTATGCCCTTGGCTTTCATGATCACCAAGTAAACAAACAAAAATGTGCCCCGTTAAACAGATGCTTGAAGACACAGGCTAGGAATAGAGGACCCTATCTAAAGTCCCTGGAGTCCTGCTGGCGAAAGAGGGAGGGATGTTGCCTCCCCCTGAGTCTTCACTCAGCCAAGACAGAGACATCCTTCAGATGCATTTTGTTGCACAATTAGAAATAAGGCCTAAATGCAGATTCCCCTAGAGAGGAGACCGAGTGACCCAAACACAAACTGTGACTGGATGACGAATTCCTAGACTCTTCCTGGTGAGCTGATTTAGGCAGGTCAGGAGGGAATGGAGCATGCGTAGAATTGAACCCACCCCCCACTCCTCAGTCTCTCTCAGGCACCCTCTCTCTGTGGTTCTTGAAATGTTTTCACACCGAGGTTTTTCTTAGGAGGAGAGAGAGCAAACAGGGGACACACACACACATACACACACACACACACACACACACACACACACACACACACACACACACACACAGAGGAACGCACAGAGAGCTGCAACCCAAGCCCCACGAGGTGGAGATGAGCAATATGCGGCCCTGCCGTAGGGAGCGCCATTCATAAAGACTAGTACGGGAACGGTGCCTTGGATTTGGGCCACACAGCCTCCAGGCTGGAATTCCCCAAATGGAAGTTGGCAGGACTGTGTGGCAGAGGGAAGCCTCTCTATGTCCTCGGTGTCCTGTGGCAGCCAGCCCCTGTGAGCGGAGTTCCCTGCCTCTGCCTCTTTTTGGATGCTTTCCTGGGTATGGGCTGGCCTGGTTACTGCCTTCCAGCACAAGCCAGAGGGGGAAGCCAGAACAGATGCAGGCAGCACCGGCTGCTCATTAGAAAGCAAGCTCATTGCTGGAAATGCAAATGACCCATTTCACCTTATCCTTCTGACAGTCACGCTGGGAGCGATGACTGGTTGCTCCCTACCTGTCACCACTGCAGCTCTGATCATTGTGTGAAGTGCCTGCCACACTTGAAGTGCCTAGATAGCGGCCATCAGGAGCGCCCTCCAGTTGGAGACGCAATCATCCACTGCCCCCTAGTGGAGTCCACGTGAATGACATGATAGGCATCTCCTGTGTGCTGATTTAGGATTTAAGCAAAACAGCTCCTGCTGATTTCATCTCGGGCTGCTCGTATCCGTGCCTCTTAATTAGCAGCCATGAGATGGAATAAAATGTCAATCGCGGGTGACTTTGCGGAGCTGCGTTTGAATGTTAAAAAGTCATGGCATTTTCAAACCATATTTAAGACCTCATTTGATGATCATTCAAAAAAAAATTTTTTTTTCACCCTTAGTCTGGGAAAAGGTTTAAAATGAATGTAAAGTATCTCAGGTTGGCGTTTCGCTGAGCTTCAGGGTTATGTGAAAGAGAAACAAGATTATTTGTAAGACAGAAGCAGCAACCGCCTGCTTTGTCATCTAATCTGTCTCCTGGCCCCGCTCTGGTAGGTTTCAGAGGCTTCACGATTTGCATAGTTCTTTGTTGCCCTGTATCCATGGCACCAGGGACCCAGTCATACTTAGCAGAAGAGGAGCTACATTTGTGACAAGGGAGCTTCTTTATCAACACATTTGTGAAGGCTGCTTCCTGAGTGACTGTCCTTGCAGTGTCTGCAGAGCTAAGGCTCACAGCATGCATTAAAAGACAACTGTCAACAGTACTTGGCTGTGCCACAGTAAGTTTATTAAGGGATCTGCTGGGGAGAGAGAGAGAGAGAGAATACTTAATATGTTATTTTTCATTATGTGGGTCTGTGTGTGGGTATGGGCACACGGGTGCAGGTAGCTGCAGATACCAGCAGAGGGCGCTGGTTGCTCTGGAGTTGGAGTTACAGGTGTGGGTGCTGAGAACTGACCTGGATCTTCTAAAAGAGGCAGTGTGCATTCTTGACTGCTGAGCCATCTCTCCGGCATGCAAGCATAAGGCAGTCAGAGGACAATGTGCAGGGGTCAGTTCTCTCCTTCCGCCATGTGGGGCACAGGGATCAAACTCAGGCTGGTCAGGCTTGTGGCAAGCGCCTTTAGATAATGAGCCATCTCACCAGCCCCAAACTAATACATAACTTTTAAAAACTTTCTATTTATTTCATTTGGGTGGTGTTTAGCCTGATGTGTGTCTGTGCACACATCCATGCAGTGCTGTAGAAGCCAGCAGAGGGTGTCAGATCCCCTGGGACTGGAGTTACTGGTGGAGCTGACTACTGCCCTGTGGGTGCTGGGAGCTGAACCTGGTCCTAACCACTGAGCAACCAACCCCAACCTACCAGTACAGAAGGTTTACACTTTCTATAGGGCTTTCTTATTGGCGGAACGTTTTAAAAATGGAACTATGCCCGAGTTCAATGCCTCCCTTGTCCTACCTGTGACTCTGGACTCTACCAACTCCTTTCTAGTAGCCAGTACTGTGGCCATCCAGACCTTTGTGGGGAAGTCTGGGCCAGTCCAACCACACCCTAAGGCAGTACTATGGGGGCGGGGGGAGGGGGCGGGGGGCGGGGGAGGGGGCGGGGTGGGATCAGCTTTCAGCTGTACTTGAGGGAGGATGCTTTGAGAACATTATCCCTCAGACATTGTTCTGGGTTTTGTGGCCCTGTTGAGGAATCTGAAGAGAGACTGTGATTGGTTGGGGCGATCTGGCCACAGACAATGGTATCCGAGTGAGACAGTCAGAGAAGCAGCACGCTCCCCTCCTCCCCAGCATCTCTGTTCAGTGAATTTGTTTACATCGGGCTGATTGTGGGTCCGTTAGCCCCAGTGATAGGAAACTTTTAGGAGAGGAAACCGGCCACGCATACACAGGAAATAGAACTCAGGCGGCAAAATTTTCCACTCTGTGTAGATCCGAAACCACGGTCCGCAAGGTGCTCTGGGGAACCTTCCTCAACACACTGACGCTCCCCCCAACATGCCACGGAAGCTTTCTACTGGTGACTCAAGGTTTTAAACTTTTCCTCTTGAGTCAGAGATGAACCGAAGCCTAGCGAGGCTCAGGGTGAAGGGGAAAACTATTGTCTGGCCTGTGGCTTCCGTCGTCGCGGGGTGGGGCTAGACTACTGAACAGAAATCCCTGCCGAGGGAGGCTGAAGAACCTCCTCTAATCCACAGCAAGCTTGCCTCGGGGTACGGCTTGGCACAGTGAAACCAGATTGTAAGATTGCTTGCTTGTTTGTTTGTTTATTTTATTTATTTTTTTACCCCACTGCCTGCCACCCCTGCGTGACGTTACCGTGTGGCCCATGCCCCTCCGGTGGCTCCAGATCACCTGGTTTCACTCAGTCACTGTGTTTCACGGACCTTGACGCCCCAGAACTGAATGATCATCATTGTCTCTATAAAGACCTCAAAAAAAGATACGATTTAGTGGGAAGGGGGCACAGCTGAGCTGAAAGCTAGGACTTATTTACATCCTCCGTTAAATCTAAATTAAAATTAAGGTGGTTTTTTTTTTTTTCATCCATCTTGGGCATTTTCAAACTGACTTAGAGGTCTGGAGTGTACCTCAATGGTAAAGTGCTTACCTAACACTTATTAGGTCCTGGGTTCAGTCTTCAGTGTCAGAATTCTGTCTAAGCTCTACCCCACAGTTACCTGGCAACAGCCACCTAGGCCTGAACCACTATAAAAGAGGCTGCTCGCCCCCTTCTCTCTCTCTCTTGCTCCTACTCTGTCGCCTCGCCCCTTCCCCCCTCTCTCTCCACGTGCTCATGGCCGGCCTCTACTTCTCTACTCTCCCTCTCCCTCTCTCTGCCTCTACTTCCCTCTTAACCCTGCCCCCCATTCCCTGAATAAACTCTATTCTATACTATACCATCGTGTGGCTGGTCCCTCAGGGGGAAGGGATGCCTTGGCATGGGCCTGCTGAGGCATTCCCTTCCCTCATACTTCACCACACCTCCATAGAACATATCTCCCTTCTCTTTATTATTATTTTTTTTATAAACACATCATTCAGAACTGAAGGAAAAAAGACAAAAAACTCATGGAAATGATTTTAAGTAAGTCTTAATAATTCATATTTAAAATCACAACATTTCTGCTTCTTAGCCTTCAACTACAGTTTCATCTGGTACTAAGGTCACCTGCCCAGAGACCTGGTGTGAAGTGACGAGGAAGGCAGACAGAGAAGCCCTGTTCTGAGCTGGCTGACCTCCTGCTAAGAGGCAGCTGTCTTAGCGGCCTCCCAAGCACCAATGCCAGGGCACCCGCGCCAGCTGCCTCGCTGGAGCTGCCGGAGTTCCACACCAGGAGAGTTTTATGTAAGGGCTTCAACGCTACAGCAGCCACCGCGGTGGCTCTGACCTGGCCTTTCATGTCTCAGTCCAGACAAACGCGTGATTGAAGAAAGGATTCATCCAAGCCCGTGCGTGTCACACTGGCCATCTGGAAACCTGCCAGCCGCTCATTTAGCAAATGACTTTGTTTAAAGGCAGCTCTGTGTTCCAGCGTCTGTGCTACCAGGATGGGTCTCGTAATTCCTCCGCCTTGGTTTATCCGCTCGGCTCCTCTCGATCTGCCTAGCAACTTAAAAGACTGTTAATGCGTGACAAGGCACTTGACCCGCATGATTTCCGAGCGGAGGGAGAGCATTCTTCTTGGGCCGGCTTGTCCTCGCCTCCAAAGCAAGGGCACGACGCCCCGCGCTCTCTGTCTTAATGAAGCCTGCCTTTATTAAGAAGCCCATTAAGCTCCACAGGGCCCAGCCATCCAGCACTGTAAATATTGCCCCATAGAAATTCACCCAGGGTCCTGGCGCGGGATGGGGTGGGGGTGGGGAGCACGGTAAGCGCTCACCCATCCTGCCAGTCTGGAGGGGACCCCAGCTCTCTGTTGATGGAAGGCTGCTGCTGTTTGACCGGCTGGTACCTCTTTGTTTGGAGAGACAAGTTAGCAGCAGGTAATGTC
Source organism: Mus pahari (assembly GCF_900095145.1). NCBI lineage: Eukaryota > Metazoa > Chordata > Mammalia > Rodentia > Muridae > Mus > Mus pahari. The sequence continues at coordinate 39,665,886 of NC_034612.1, forward strand.
ACACGGCCCCTGGGGTGGTTTGAATAAGAGAGTTGGAAGCAACCAGACTGCAGAGTAGCAGTGAGTTCTCAGGTGTCTGATCTGGGTTTTCTGCTTCCAAAAGAGGAGAGAGGAGAAAGGAGCCCACAGAGGCTGCGATGGTTTCTTATCAGGATGTTGCCTGTCACTTTGTCCTGATGTGGTTTATCATCTGTCACTGACCAGGGCAAATGATCTTGGTGACTGTTGTTTCCATAAATTGCTCATCTGGGGGTCATGGTATTATTAAGTCTGGAAGCCAGAAGCTCAAATCAGTGAGTGGATCAAAGACATAGCATGTGTTCGGTACCTAGCTAGGCCCTTTAAGGGGGCGGGGGAGGATCACACAATAAATGTGCTTTACAATCAAAGCCTTTGGGAAGATTTAAAAAAAAACCGGCATGTCTATTTAGTGACTAGTAAAGACTCAGACTGGGTGTCACATGCTGATGTGATTTGGGCCAAGGTTACCTTAGTCCCCTCCGAAGGAAACAGACATTTACCTCTTGGAAATATTTTTAGAAGTAACCAAATTAGTATATTACGTATAGTAAGAACCCAACAGTGTTACTTGACATGTTTTGTAAAATGCGGTATGCTTCAGTGTGTGTGGGGTGTGCCTTAGTGGGTGCCCCCTATCCCCAGGTACCAGTCATAGGACACGGGTCTAATATAAAATGTTTACTTGAGGCATGGGAAGGGGGTTGAGAAAGGAGTCGAGGTAGAGAAAGAGAGGGGACAGAGAAGGATGGGGGGGGGAGGCCAGAGAGTGGGTGGTCAGAGAAAGAGAGAGAGAAAAGGGTCAGAGAGAGTGAAGAGAGGCCAAACAGTTCTTTTTATAGCAACCCAGGCTCCCACCTGGCTGTTGCTAGGTAACCGTTGGGCGGAACCGAGAAGGAATGCCTACACGCTAAAAGTGCTAACACTACTAACATCCGGTATGGGATAGCTACACTCCGTATTGGCACAGAGAAAGTAGTCACCGGACTGGAGGAAGGGAGGAGAGCTTTGTGAGCCAACTCCATACAAGTACCAACACCAGGGAGGGAGAGGGTGGCCTGTGAGTGGCCCCCCATAAACCAGGCACAGCCATGGCGGGCAGGGAAGGAAGTGGGTAGATAACTAGGTGGACTGGAAGGAAGCTCGAGCTCAGAGCACAGAGATGATCAACGCATGAGGGGCTCCGTTGGTGGAGGCTTGAAAGGCCACGGTCTTTAAAGGGTCGCAACATGATCTAGCTCGTAACAGGCTGCCATCTTGCTTTCTTTCAGGAGAGCAGCAGAGCTCTGGGTCGGTATGGGTGGACAGATAGGTCACTGGGGAGGATGGAAGCTAAGAGATGGGTTCCAAGGCCAGTCATCACCGTAGGTCAGATGGATGAGGCGTTCCATGGAGGCGGCCAGAGGATGCATGGGAGGGAATGAAGCTGGAATCCCCTTCCAGAGGAGCCAGGCCTGACTGACGCCCATAAACACACCAGGCGGGAGGCAGAGGGAAGGAGAAGGGAGCCTTTGGGGACAACCCAGGTGGTTGCTTCGCCCACCATGTTCCAAGCATAGGTCACTAGGAACCCAGGAGAGTGGCACGCCTTTGGAAGCCGATGGAGCTTTCTGGATGGCTGCGAGTGTTCAGAGGGAAGTGAAGGGCAAGTGCAGGGGTCCATGGGAAGGCGCAAGTCCCAGGGGCTCATGGGAGCCACACAGGTGTGAACACCACTGGTTTAGGGAAGACAGCTCCCTGGTATTAAAAAAAAAAAATCCTGCAAGGACCCAGAGTATTGACCTGAAAGGACTCAGAGTGTTGCAGTGAAGTTGCAAACCCCTGAGACCCCAACTGTAAGACAAGAGAGGAGGCAGGAGAAGTGATGAGCCTGAGCAATCGCGGGGCCAAGAGTTGCTGAGGAGGGGTTGATCGCTAGAGGGAAGCAGTCACTGAGAAGAGGCCATTCAGAAGCAGGAGAAGGGGAACGATCTTGAGAAGAGTTGAGGTGGGGGCGGGGGAGGGGAGAGAAGAAGCCAGGGGCAGGGCTCTAGGGAGGGGCGCACAAGGAGACAGCAGGGCCTCGCTGTTGTTTTAGAGGAAAGGTCCAGGGAGGGGAGAGAGTGGAGAGTCCTATAGAGTATCTCCATGCCATTGTAATGGCATAAAGAGGAGGTGAGAGACCCACAGACGCTGACGAAATCCCATTAATAGATTATGCTCCGGAATGATCCTACTACATACGAGATGGGCTGTCAGGGGTATATCATGCTTGGGTTTTAGAAATCCAAGCAGACTAGGAATCCATGCACCCAGAGTAGGTGGTTGTCTCAGGGTTGCATTGCTGTGAAGGGACAACATGGCCACAGGAACTCTTTTTTTTTTTTTTTGGTTTTTCGAGACAGGGTTTCTCTATATATCCCTGGCTGTCCTGGATCTCGAACTCAGAAATCCGCCTGCCTCTGCCTCTGCCTCCCCAGTGCTGGGATTAAAGGCATGCGCCACCACGCTCTGCTGACCATGGGAACTCTTATAAGGGAAAATATTTAACTGGGGCTGGCTTTCCGTTTCAGAGGTCTAGTCTGTTATCATCACGGCAGGAAGCGTGGCAGTGTGTAGGCAGACATGGTGTTGGAGAAGGAGCTGAGAGTTCTACATCTTGATCTGAAGGCTACCAGGAGACTGTCTTCCGTGGGCAGCCAAAAGAAGGCTCTGGATCATACTGGCCAGATTTGATCATATATATGAGACCCCCAAAGCCCCACCTCCACAGTGACACACTTCCTCTAAGGCCACACCTCCTCCAAGGCCACACTTCCTATGGGCCAAGCATATTCAAACCACCACAGTGATTTATCAAGAGAATGACACAAGGTCTGGAGAGATGGCTCAGGGGTTAAGAGCACCGTCTACTCTCCCAGAGGTCCTGAGTTCAATTCCTAGCAACCACACGGTGGCTCACAACCATCTGTAATGGGATCTGATACTCCCTTCTGACATACAAATACTCATATACATAAAATGAATAAATTTTTTAAAAAGAAAAGAAAGGATGAGAGAGAGAGAGAGAGAGAGAGAGAGAGAGAGAGAGAGAGAGAGAGAGAGAAGAAAATGACACAAACTACCAAGTAACAAACTGTTCTGGCTCAGACAAGAGTCTGGCTTCTTAAGTTCATCTGTCGGAACTCAAAGACCCTCAACGTGGCCCTGCTCTGCAAATTACAATCCCCACTGCCTCCTGTACATCGTTCAACCTCACTGTTCCCATCTTGGAGAAAGAAAAAAAAATGAAGCAGAAATGATAAAATTGGCAGCCAAATGACATCATCATCTCGTAGTCATCATTATTGTTTTTTTTTTTTCCTGAAACAATGTCTCATTTTGATATCTAGTTTAAACTTGTACTCACCACCATCCTTCTGCCTCAGCCTCCTAAGTTCTGAGATTACGTGTAACCATACAACATGTTCATAAATCCTACGAGATTGTTGTGGAAATTTAACGCACTAAAATATACAATGCCACCGATGAATGAATATTGGAAATACTGAATATTGGAAAATGCTAGCCCGCCCCCACTGGCGATACTCAGAGTCTGTTAGATACCCCCATGGCAGCAAGGGTATTTTGTTGTTGTTTTCTTTTCTTCTTGAAATTAAAACATAGTTACATCATTATTATACACACCTTGTTCTTTTTTTTTTTTTTTTTTTTTTTTTTTGGCTTTCAAGACAGGGTTTCTCTGTGTAGCCCTGGCTGTCCTGGAACTCACTTTGTAGACCAGGCTGGCCTCGAACTCAGAAATCCTCCTGCCTCTGCCTCCCGAGTGCTGGGATTAAAGGCATGGCCACCACCGCCCAGCTTCACACCTTGTTCTTATGCCAGTGTTTTCCACTGTATCAAATGCAATCCTGGATACCGCCCACTGTGCAGTGTGTGCTGGCCTGATCAAGGTCCTCTGGGTGTCATAGGGCAGTGCCCTGTGACTCTGAGGCCTGACACTTGAGTAGGTACAGTCTGGCTGAGCTCATGTCCCACTCAGGGTTATAGCAGCCCAGTGTCTCTGCATGTGACATCCCATCTTCTTGGGGATGGTGGGGGGGGGGGTGGCATCTGCAAAGTCACACACTCCTTTTGCGTGAGAAATGCTGGTTGCTGTCTCTGCGGAGGGCGCACGCTATTAGCACTCGCTGAACAAGCGGGGCGTGTTGAGGTTTCACTCATTCTTTTCTTTCTTTTTCAAATTGATTGCAGGGATGTGTGAACATTCTGGTTTGGGCATCCGCAGGTGAACTATTAAGGTAAATATTGAAGTCTAAATGCAATCGCAGAAGAAGTGGAGCCATATGTTTTTAAAGCAATTTTTTTTTCACAATATTTTGTATATGAGGGTAAAAGACTCAACCAAATGTTCTCAAATGGCCGAGGGCTTGGGGAAATGGCTCACCCGGTAAAGTGTTTATTGTTTAAATGTGGGGATCCCCAGCACCTACACAAAAGCTGGGTGCAGCACACCAACAATCCTAACCATGGGGTTGGAATGGAGACCTGTGAATCCACGGAGGAGGCCTGCTGACCAGGCTACCTTAACTGAGCCTTAACTCTCAGGTTCAGTGAGAAGCCCTGTCTCTAAAGAAGGTGGAGAGCAAATGAAAAATATACCTAATGTCAACCTCTGACTCCACACGCACATGCATGTGCGCACACATGCACGTGCGCGTGCGCGCATGTGCGCGCACACACACACACACACACACACACACGGACATGGGCACACACACACACACAGACATACACATGGACATATGAACCTGCACACACACACACACACAGAGACACACACAGAGACATATGAACCTGCACACGCACACACAGAGAGACATACACATGGACATATGAACCTGCACACAAACATACACACACACGCACAGACATAGGCACACACACACACACACACACAGACATATGAACCTGCACACGCACACACACAGAGACATACACATGGACATATGAACCTGTACACACACACACACAGACATATACACATGGACATATGAACCTGCACACACACACACACACACACACATACACACACACACAGACATACAAAAGGACATATGAACCTGCACACACACACACACACACACACACACACACACACACACGTTGGGGGCTTGGGGACTTTGCTTTTCTCCTTTCTAATTTTCTTAGGCTCACATTCCCACTTCACACTCTTGCTCCGTTTCACGTTCACTTCTCAGCTTCGCCCTCACTCTCCTGTCACGACCCACAATACCAAACATACCTCCAAAGCTGGATTCCTTCATCTACTCAGGAAACAGTTCTTCATACAACAGAGCAAACGACAATAAGATCAGCAATACAAAAAAAGAAAAAAAGAAAAGAAATTCAAGATGGGTATTCTAAGTGAGCATAAAATACCCAGATAATTTAGCTGTGTAACTCACAGTGAGCAAGCTGTGTGTAGTATTTTGAATAAGAATGGCCCCCATAGGCTCATAGATTTGTTTGTTTTTTTTGTTTTTCCGTTGATCATTTGGCAGTGGGGCTACTTGACAGGGATTAGGAGGTGTGGCCTTGTTGGAGTGGGTGTGGTCTTGTTGGAGTGGGTGTGGCCTTGGAGTAAGTATGTCACTGGCAGTGGGCTCTGAGGTTTCAAATGCTCAAGCCAGGCCCGGTGCTGGTGTTTCTCTCTTGCTGCTGCTTGATGATCCAGGTGTAGAACTCTCAGCTACCTCTCCAGACCATGTCTGCTCGCACGCCACCATGCTTCCCGCCATGATGGTAGCGGGCTAAATCTCTGAAACTGTAAGCCGGCCCTGACTACATGTTTGCCTTTATAATATAGAGTTGCCTTGGTCATGTCTCTAAACAGCGATAAAATGCTGACTAAGACAGTGTATAACAAACATTCCCCCATCCTCCACAACCAAAATTTATTTGCTATTCAAATCATAATTCAAGTAGTTGTCCAAGTAATAGATGTATTTGGTGGGCAGCCTCCATGTGGTGGTTCAGACACCAAGTCTCTCTCCTACACCTACACCCAAACAGCCAAGTGGGGAAAACATGAAGAAAAACGACCATGCAGAAGAGCTTCCCACTCCTGCCTAACTCGTTGGTGACTTTCCTGATGCTGTGATAAAAACACCATGAGTGAAAGCAACTTGTGGAAGAAAGAGTTCATTTTGGCTTATGGTTCTGGGGGTGCGGGTAGGGTCCATAAGTGGGGTGGGCATGACAACAGGCTGTGAGATTCTCATTTCTCATTCAAACTGACACAGCCTGTGTTCCAGTGGCCGGTCACAGAGCCACCTTTACTGCATCTTTCTCCTACCCCGCCATTCCGAATGTATCTCTCCAGCAATCCTGGGATCCAATCCTGTCTCTTCCAGAAACTGTCCCAGATCACAGCCCAGATCCCCGCTCTGCAGTGCCCGTGCCATGAGTCACACCCAGCACCTTTCTTACCACCAAATGCACCTGTCCTTTAGCAGGGTTCACGGTTGCAAAGGCAGGGATGGTGTCTGTCAGCTTCCTGGCACCAAGACAACATACCCAAGATAGACAACTTTAAAGAGAAATGGGTTCTTTTTGCTCAGTTTGGGGAATTTCAGCCTTCGATCACTTCGCCTATTGCTTAAAGCCCATAGGGATACGGTATCATCCCATGGTAGCCTACAAACAAAGGAGACAGGAAGAGGAGGGGCTGGGATCTCAATATCCCTTCCAAAGCGTCCCCCCAATGATGTAACTTCCTCCCTCTAAGCCACACTGCTTGAAGGTTCTATCACCTCCCACCAGGTGGACAAAGATGTCAGTGCACTAAGCCTTTGGGGAATTCTCTACATCCACACTGTAGAGGTGAGAAGATATGGCCCACCAGCCTAAAGGTGTGGTGCCTGGAAAGGACTTCCCCTGCCTCCGAGTCCTGCAGGATTACCCAGAGCTGTTTGAGATTTGCAGAAGGTAATTCAGACGCATCCAGGAGGAAAGACCCTCGAAACTAACGAAGTGACACGGGACGTTCAGAGGTCAGGGTTTGGGAGGCAAATCCTGTCCTGGAAAGGAACAAACTGATCCTGAGGAATGGGTAGTTGGAGATTGGTTCTAAGGCTTTGATTCAGTTGGGAATCTGCGAGTCTAAACGCTAAAGGTCCTTGTCCCCTATTGGTTTTTGATGGATCAATAAAGATGCCGGCAGCCAATGGTTGTGCAAAGGGAGACAGGGTGGGACCCTTAGAGTTGCCCAGGGTAGGACCCAGGGAGGAGGAGACGGAGGATCACCAGGAAGGAAGAGAGAGAGCAGGAGTGAGAGAACCAAAGAGCTGTGTGAGAATTCAGCTAAGTAGTCACTGGCCACTTCCTGGATTGGGTGTGTGGTAGCAGGGGAAGGTTTAGGAGTACCCAGCCTTTGAGGTAGCCAAGGCATTTTAAAATGAACTGGTGTGTGTGTGTGTGTGTGTGTGTGTGTGTGTGTGTGTGTGTGTGTGCTCCATTTGCAAATCCAAAGAGTTCCTGGCTGGAAAGAGTTCCTGGCTGGGCAGGTGGCTAGAAGTGCTCAACCCACCAGGTGAATAAGGCAGTGTAGCAAAAACTCTCCCCTACACTGGGTGGCTACCTGGCCTGCTTCTTGGAAACTGGAGATAGGCTCCTGAAGTGACTCAGAAAGCATAAGTCAGAAATGAACATGTCTTTCAAGTTAGCTAAAGGCCTTTTTTTTTCCCCAGACAAAAAGGGAAGATTGCCAAAAATCACCACAGAGTCACAAGCTAAGGGTAAACACCCCTCCCCCTCTCCGTGTTCTGGGTTACAGGACATTCCATGCCAACATCTGCAGGGACGCATGTCTGATTCATATACTCTTTGGTAGGGCCTCTCCTATGAGCTCTTCTGTGCTTTAAACTGTCTTTCGGGTGACATGCAATACTTGACGGAATGGGAATGGTAGGCAGATAGTTGGTTGTTATCCTGCTTTTTACAGAATACTGGCAAGAAGACTCTATGTCCGATACAGATGCAGCTCGTTCTGGGCATGTTTGATGCTTGCTTGCCTGAACTAGAGGATACAGAGCCTGCATAGAGCATAGAGGCAGGCTGGCTGTGCAGATGTCCAACTCAGACCTTAACGATCCCCATTTGGACACTTTTGCTGGGGCCGAGACATGGCAAGCTTGATAGATGGGAAGGGGAGCAGGGATCAGCCACACAGGGCACCTAGGTGAGCTGCCTATCCCACGTGGGAGCCTTGAGGAAGAGGGCGAGTTTCCTCAGCGCAGGTCCCTCACAGTGAGGCTGGGAGAAAAGGCCATTCTCCCTGCGCCCTGGACGTACTGGTGGGATATGATCATTCCTCCTGAGCATAGGCTACAGAAGCACTGGAAACACTCGTGTCCTCACATGGCCTCTCCGGGAGGAGACGTGGGACTCTTCCGAATGGAAGTGTCCTTGTTTGATGTCCTCTGTGGAGCATCTTATTCCCAAACGTCCTCTGGCAACAGTAGGCAGAAATGCAGGTCTGTCCCTGTGCCCACACTTACGGTCCTGCAGATGGGCAAATAGGGAGGACACTTGACACACTGCCTCCACAGCGTCCACCAGAACAACACTGGAGGTGAGCGTGTGTTTGTGGGCTAAGGTATCAGAGGGGTGTTAGGTGACTTAGGGATGGGTGTAACCACTGCATGACACACACACACACACACACACACACACACACACACACACACACACACACCATCTCTCTTCACAGCCACTCCGGGGGGGAGCTATCCTTGCACCAGACTATCAGACAAAGGCTGTTCATTTCACCAGATGCTTTTGCTAATACTAGTAGCTTGAAGCTCCAGAGAGAAAGAACAGCCTGGAACCAAGGAGAGAGAAGGGCAGATTCCTGCCCACTCCAGAGTCATAGAGAGTGCTACCGAGCCAGCACCGTGAGCCTAGACAGTACAGATGTCCCAGAGTCACCCCTAAAAGATCCCATATGTCACATAGAAGCTCTCGAGATAGCCCAATGGCCATCATCCACACCAGAGACTTTAACATATACCCCTAAGCCTCACCGCTGAAACAAGTTCAAAATGCGTCCCCAGTGCAGTGGGGACATCTCTAACGCATTCTCCATAGGTCACCTTTTGTCACATGTCCAAATGAAGCTTCTAGTTTCACCCTACGAGCATGAGCTACAAAGAAAACACCCCCTTTCCAATCACTCCATACAGACTCTTGACCCTCACACAGTACAGGTCACAATTATACTGCAACTCCCCCCCACCTCCAGGGGGGGAAAAAAACCTCACAGTGCTCAAAACCCAAGCATACACCTGTGCACACACTGTCACTCATACTGATTCTTCATATGAGAGAGATAGAGACAGAGACAGACAGACAGACAGACAGACAGACACATAGACAGAGGGAATTTCCTGTAAGTACAGTCTCCTATGCACAACCTTGTGCACTCAGGTACAGGGAGGACACTGACATCCATGACAGTGCCCCCACCTCAGGCAGAATTTGTAGAAACCACTGGGGGCTTCCCAGATACACTTCCCTCAAACTCAGGTAGACACAGATGGACACTGCCTAGCCTGACACACTCAGGTGGACACGGATGGACACTGCCTGGCCTGACACACTCAGGTGGACACGGATGGACACTGCCTGGCCTGACACACTCAGGTGGACACGGATGGACACTGCCTAGCCTGACACACTCAGGTGGACAAGGATGGACACTGCCTGGCTTGACACACTCAGGTGGACACGGATGGACACTGCCTGGCCTGACACACTCAGATGCACACACAGACAGTTGACATCTCAGACAACCTTCCAGCTAGGATCTAGAAAATCAATGCAATCCTTTTATCGTGAACAACCAGGATTATGGTAACTACTCCAGCATGTAATGGTAGGGAACAGAAAAGCACGCAGATGACATCATGAGACCCAGTGTCCCGTCCCTCTGGCTGACCCAGGTAGAAGCAAGCAAGTAGGCATCTCGTCCGTCAGGATTTTTGAAGAAAAATGAGCAGAGAAAATTTGAGAAAGCTGTTTCGGGAAATAGTCCATTCTGACCTCTATGATGTAGGGGGTTCCCCAGTCTGCCTTCTGAGACAGCTGCCCATCTGCTGAGATGTAAGGGCTGGGGCTCAGTGTAGCTCTGCAACCGGCTGTCTCTAGGATCCAAAAATGACAGGAAAAGGGAGGGGCGATTCCCCCAAAAAGAATCTCCAAGATTTTCTTAGAAAATAGGTCCTCACACTGAGCTCAGAATTGTGGGTGGGAAAGGGAGGAGGGGACAGACGTAAGTGATCAAAAGGAAAAGCAAGCGGGACCGATCAAAGGGTAGGAACGCAAGAAATAGCCCTGGGCAGCTGGGAACCATGTGGGAGCCATGAGAGAGGCAGAGGATTCTAGTAACTGGGCACCGCTTATCGTGAGAGGAATTTACGGTCTTCCAGAGCTGGAGAGAAGCCAGACTCACCAGGCTACTTACAAATCTAGCATTTCCCCCCAGGTTTAGTCTTCGGCGCATCTGTTCCTGTCTGCAGTGGACTAGCCAAGGACACCCTAGTTTTAGGGGATACCAGAAGGCTTGGGGGGGCTGGGGTGGACTGGGATAGAACGCATGCTCTCCGGATGTCAGTGGGAAAATAGAACAGGAATAAAAATACTTGACATTTGCCTTAGATGGAGTTTTCTGTGAGCTAGACGTCACCGCACCCAGCCCACCCGACAGAAACAGATTAGGGAAGAACGGCTCTTGACCGTCACTCCTGTTTCAGAGGGTTCAGCCCGTAGCGGATCATCCCTCGGGCAGAAAACCATGGTTGCAGCACGTGGTGAGAGATAGCCTCACTTCCTGGCAGACAGCCTTCAGAATGACAGGAAGGAGCCAGGAATAATACGTCCCCCAAGAATCCTCAGCCAAGTGACATGCTTCCTCCAGCCGCGCCTCGCATCCAAAGTTCCCAGCAGCCGCCACAACAGTGTCAGGCACCAGCATTCGCCACACCCTTTGTACAGAGCATGATCCTGTGGGAGGCATTTCTTATTTCAGTCATGGCAGGTTTGGGGTTTGCTTGCTTGCTTGTTTGTTTTTAATGTTTTATATAAAGAAGAATCATCCTAGCTGGCTTATCTCTCATGTCCTAATACCAGGCACCCAGTTATGGCTATTTTAACTCCTATAGCAGCCCTAACCTATGGCTGTCTCCTAGGGACCACTGCTCTCATTTAACCTGTCCTCAGTATCACAGACACAAACTTCTACCTGGCCTCTCTCGTCCTCACTCCTGACCCCTTCTTTCATTTGGGTGGTTTATAGGGTGTCTTAGTCAGGGTTCTCAAGAGTCACAGAACTTATGGACTGTCTCCAGATGTAAAAGGAAAATTTTGGCGTGACTGACAGGCTGCAGTCCAACTAACCCAGCAGTGGGCAGCTGGAAATGGAAAAATCCAAGTGTGTAGTAGCTGCTCAGACTCGGGAAGCTGGGTGTGTCAGCTGGCCTTCTGTCTAAGCTGGAATCCTGAAGAAGCAGGTTCCAACAGACGCGCTGGCAAGTAAGCGCAAGCTGGTGAAGAAGAGCGAATCTTCCTTCTTCCAATGTCCAGATGCAGGCCTCCAGCAGAAGGTGTGGGCCAGATTAAAGGTGTGCACCACCACACCTGGAACTTGCTCTGTCCCAGGCTGGCCTTGAACTCAGAGATCTGCCTGCCTCTGTCTCCTGGGATTAAAAGCATGCACCGTCTTGCCTGAGCCTAAGCTTTTCATGGCCACTATGCCTCAAGCTCTGGATCAAAAGCCTGTGTCTTCCAGCCTCAATATCTGAATCACAGGTGTTCATTCCGAATATAGGCAAGTTGGCAACTGGGGAATAGCCATCACACAGAGGAAGTACATCCAACTTTATGTTCATTCATCAACTATTAACTGAATCTATTCTATGGTCAGTCTTTGCTGTATGTGTTTACAATAAATACCTCAGTGAACAAGACAAGAAATCTATGCCCCTGTGGAAATTACAGTCTAGTGGGAGCAAAATAAAACAAGTATAGTAAGTTATATGATGTTTTTGAAGCTGATAAATGTTCTGAAAAAGATAAAAAGAGTTAAAAATGTCCAGTTGTGCTAGGGAAACGTTAGTGATCCCCAAAACAAACAGGAACTGATCTGATGTAACTCACGGCAGGGTCTTTATTCTATTTGAGTTAGCTCAGCCTCCCCCACCATCACCACCAAATGAACCCCCCATCGCATAGGATGGTTTTGGTGGTTGGGGAGCCCCGAATGTCTATAGGGGCAAGGCTTTATTGTAAGCAGCGAGCAGGAAGTACATGTGCAAGCATCTCATTGGAAAGCTCCCGTGGCCTCTAACATAATTGGCTGGTGCTGGGAGTCAGATCCTAAACGTAACTTCTGCTTCCCTCTGCATTGGTGGTCGCTAGGCAGGGGGTGGGATTGTAACCTGGGGGGTGCAGGTTTGTTGGGGGAATAACCTGGAGACACTGGTCATGTTGAGGGTGTAACCTGGAAACTCTGCTCTTGTTGGAGATTAGCCTAGAGCCTGGAGCTAGGCTCAGGGTTTGCTGGGAGGCAACTGGGAAACTAATGTTAAGGACCAGCCTGTTAGTTTACCTGAGTTTAAACTTAGGTCAGGTTCTCTAAAAATGGAGTCTGAATTTAAAAGATTTGGCCTCTCACAGTATCCACATGCATGTGCATGGGTGCCCAAGGGCAAGTATGCACTGTTTGGTGAAGTAGCAGAGAATTGAGAGGTTCATAACAGTGAGGGAGGGGAGGAAGGGTTAGGGGTCTAGGGGAGGAGGATTTTCCAGAGAAAAGTGCCAAAGATGGCCCTTGGGTGGGACATATCTGAAGAGCCCAAGGGAGAAAGGGCTGTCAGCCTACCATGGCTGTAGCTGGATAGGTGACATGCAAGAGTAGAGAACATCAGATCAAAGCACCAAGAGAGGTCTGCAAGGTCAAGATAGATAAGTGGATGGATGGATGGATGGATGGATGGATGGATGGATGGATGGATGGATAGATGGATAGATGGATGGATGGACGGATGAGTGCGTGGATGGGTGGATGGATAAGCGGATGGATGGATGGATGAGTGGGTGGTCAGATGGAGAGATGGATGGGTGGGTGGATGTGAATGAAAATGAAGATTGGATAAGGAGTGGATGAAGGAGGCAGGAAGGGTGGATGGTGGGTGGTTAACACCACTTTCTCATCTAATCTTGAATTCAAGGGAATCTATTTTTAGTTTCTAATTAGTTTAGCATTTTTAAATGTTCAAAACCTAACGGTATAACGTTTACTTCTCTGCTACCAAGAGGTGGCTGAAAGAGTTTGTATGAGAAACTGTAGGTATATGGACTTATCAGTTGCCCATGGTAGGGTTTGTTTGTTTGTTTGTTTGTTTGTTTTAAGCAAGTTAAAAGAAAGGCTTTTGGTAAACACAGTCTTACTTGCCCACTGACCAAACTTCAAAAATGCTTGCTTTTGTTGACACACTTTCCAATTAGCGGTCTACATGCTCAGTTCACCTTCATTGGTCTGTTCTGTACATCTTAACCTCCATAGCATGCATCCATCAACTGCAAGTGATTGATTTCTGTCTGCATTTTATCAGGGAGGGTTCTCTCCGAATACTTTCATCCTGCCTGAACACCTCTAATTCCTTTGTCTTTTTCCAATGTTGTCTGTAGCGGTGAGCTTTTGCTCCCCCACTTTGCGCGCCCCTCAGAACGCGCATGCGCACCAGCCCAGGCGCTATCTTTGGATCTGAGAAAAGAAATACACACATACTAGCTTATTTTTAAAATGTCTTTGCTACCTCAAAGGCTCTCCTAAGCCTTCTCCTGCTACCGGAAGCCCAATCAGGGAAGTGGCCAGTGGTCCTTGGCTTGCTCTCTCGCAGCTCTCCTCTTCCATCTCCCACCACATCCTGGGGATCCTTCATCTCCTCTCCTCTGCATCCTAGGCCGGGCAAATATAAGGGTCCCACCCCGTACCTAGCTAGCCATTGGCCCTTGGCATTTTTATTGATCGGTTAAAAACCAATTTCGGACAAGGAACTTTAGCATTTGGACATGCAGATTCCGGATTGAATCAAAGCATCGGAATCAATCTCCAACAGTTGTCCAATAACAGTTGTCCATAGAGAGTTTGAGGTTTAGGACATTTTTTTTCTTACCTCGAGAGAAGTTGGCACATGCTGGCTGTTCCCATTAAACTCAGAACAGATTGTTCTAAAATATTTTATTAATTGCTTGAGAACATCATCTAATATATCTTGATGGCATTCTCCACATGCCTGAAGTAGATCACAGATTGCTGCTGTTCAGCTACAATTTGTCTTGCGGGGTCAAGTGTGAGATTTGCCATTTTTAGCCTTTTGGATTTGGGGGGATATTTCAGATTCTGGAAGCTTATGACTATTCAATCTGTGGTAAGTTTTCTATTTTATTAAGAATATCATTAAATTTTACCTTGGCTATTTTAATAATTCACATACATGACAGTATACTTCTTTGACTAATTTACTCAAAGTTTTGACTACTGTCTTAGGTTTCATTGCTGTGAAGAGACACCATGATCATGGCAACTTTTATCAAGGAAAACATTTAACTGGGGCTGGCTCACAATTTCAGAGGTTCAGTCCATGATCATCATGGTGGGAAGCATGGCAGTGTGCAGGCAGACATGGTGCTGGAGGAGCCAAGAGTTCTACATCTTGATCCGCAGGCAGCAGCAGGAGACTGTGTCACAGTGGCCAGAATTGAGCATGTATACATAAAACCTCAAGGCTCCACCCCTACAGTGACACACTTCCTCTAACATGGCCACACCCCCTAATGTGTCTCTCCCCATGGCCAAGCATTCAAACCCATGAATCTATGGGAGCTAAACCTATTCAAACCTCCACAACTACCATCCAAGTGTTAAGTTCACATGTTTTAGCCCACTGAAAAGTTATCTCTTGATGACTTCAAGACATTTAACCAGATGCACTCTAGAATGGAAGACTAAGCTCTGGAGTCAGGCCCGTCCCTCAGGCTTGTGCTTTTTACCTGGGACCTGCGGCCAGGGCATCTCTTGGGAACGTGCAGGAACTGCAGGCTCAGCGAGCTCCATTTTGAGTACACTTATTGGAGGATGATATTTGAGTCACAGTTCTAAGGTTTATTGAACGTGAGACTATCATCATCATCATGTATGATTGTGAATAGGCGGTCAATCCATTGAGAACATTTTACCCTTGGAATCCAGGTTGCCTAAGATGGAGTTCTGCTCTAATGTAATCATTTTGGCATGTCCTTTTGTGCCTCTGTCTCCTCCTCTGGGAAAGAGGATAATAACACTGCTCACCCAGTAGGGTTCTTTGTTGTTGTGTTTCATTCTTGTTTTTTTTCATTTCTTGCTCTCTACAGAAACTCAGCAGGCTCGAAAAGGAGCAGATTTACCTTTGGGTTGTACAAACATCTCTTTTTTTTTTTTTGGTTTTTTTGAGACAGGGTTTCTCTGTGTAGCCCTGGCTGTCCTGGAACTCACTCTGTAGACCAGGCTGTCCTCGAACTCAGAAATCCGCCTGCCTCTGCCTCCCGAGTGCTGAGATTAAAGGCGTGCACCACCACGCCCGGCACAAACATCTCATTTTTAAAAAGCAGGGGGCAGGAGGTATATTATCTGTGGCAGGTACATGCCAGGATAGAAGAGGGCAGGGTGCTCTTATATTCTTCTCCACAGAACATGGAAGAAGATGCCGAGAGTTGAGGACATGCCAAGCATCGCCCTTCACAGCGCCATGGCCTCTCCAAACACAGAGTATGTCCGCTGGAAGGTGCATGGAGACTTCGTCTCTCAGGTAAAAATAACCAGGAGGCAGACTGGAGCTTGCAGGCTGCTCTCTCTCTCTCTCTCTCTCTCTGGCCAGGAACACCACCTGAGCCACAGGCAAGAATAGGCTAGGCTGCTTAGTAAGCCGCCACTGCTCCTGAGGCGACTTTGCAAACCAAGCTGAAAACAGACATCACGTAAAATTCATAGGCTGCTATAAGAATAACTCGCTGGCTTAGTGAAATGAACTTCCTGGTGGGAATTGGTCCTCAGCCAGTGTCCTAGGGCCTGAAGATTGTAGATCTCTTTCCCTCCTCTTTAGGGCTGAAAAGAAATTCAACTTACTTGTCCTGAATGGCTTAGGATGATAGTGGGGTTGTATTTGTAGTATTCGGTCCCTGAGCTTTCCACTGGTCTCAAGAACCCAACCCCTTGTTTCTCAGATATGTAGGAAATCAAGCACTGCCCTTTATACTAAGAAAGTCACAATGCAGTGCACAGTTGTGTGCAGGGACATCAGGACTGGAGACAGACACAAGGTGGAAAATCTTACACCGTGGCTGTTCTCACTGAACAAATCAAGCTTAAGCCAGACAGATAAGATTCTAAACTAAGCCCGACCTGGGGATCCGTCCCATATACAGTCACCAAGCCCAGACACTTTTGTGGATGCCAACAAGTGCTTACTGACAGAAGCCTGTTTTAGCTGTCTCCTGAGAGGCTCCACCAATACCTGACAAATGCAGAGGTGGATCCTCGCAGTGTACCATTGGACTGAGCACAGGGTCCCCAATGAAAGAGCTAGAGAAAGGACTCAAGAAGCTGAAGGGGTTAGCAGCACCATAGGGGAACAATATGAACTAACCAGCACCCCCAGAGCTCCCAGGGACTAAATCACCAACCAAAGAGTACACATGGCTCCAGCTGCATATGTAGCAGAGGATGGCCTAGTTGGTCATCAATGGGAGGAGAGGCCCTTGGTCCTGTGAAGGCTCTATGCCCCAGTATAGGGGACTGCCAGAGCCAGGAAGCAGTGTGGGTGGGTAGGTGAGCAAGGGGAGGGGAGGAGAGAAGGGATGGGAGGGTTTTAGAGGGGAAACCAGGAAAGGGGACAACATGTGAAATGTAAATAAAGTAAATATCTAATTTTAAAAAAAAAAGTTGGGGCTGGTAAGATGGCTCAGCGGGTAAGAGCACCTACCACTCTTCTGAAGGTCCTGAGTTTAAATCTCAGCAACCACATGGTGGCTCACAACCACCCATTATGAGATCTGACACCCTCTTCTGGTACATCTGAAGTCAGCTACAGTGTACTTATGTATAATAATAAATAAATCTTTAAAAAAAAAAGATTCTAAACTAAGAAGCTTATGTAGGAAAGGAATGGTGTGTCTTACTTAGGGTTTCATTGCAGTGAAGAGACACCATGACCAAGGCAAAAGAAAGCATTTAATTGGGGCTGGCTTACAGTTTCAGAGCTTCAGTCCATTATCATCATGGCAGAAAGCATGGCAGCATCCAGGCAGACATGGTGCTGGAGAAGGAGCTGAAGGTAGCCAGGAGTGACTGTCTCTTCCACAACAGGCAGAGCTTGAGCACTAGGAGCCCTCAAAGCCCACCCCCACAGTGACACACTTCTTCCAACAAGGCCACCCCTATTCTAACAAGGACAGCCTGCCTAATAGTCTCACTCCCTCTGGGCCAAGCATTCAAATATATGAGTCTATGGGTGTCAAACCTGTTCAAACCATGACAGATGGTAAGAAATGTAAAGATCCCTACTGCCAAGCCTGGGGACCTGAGTTCAGTGACCGGGACCCACACAGTAGAGAGAGCTGACTCTTCCCCAAGTCCTCTTCTGACCTTCACACGTGTGTCATGCTGTGTGTGCGCACATATATGTAAAGAGAACCTCTTATAAGAAACACCCATCAATAAAAAAGCTGATGGCCAATGAGCTGAGGCAGGAAACAGGAGGTGGGACACTGGCGGAAAGAGAGGATTCTGGGAACTAGAGAATGAGAGATTCTCCCAGGAAGATGTGAAGTGACAGACACATGACATGGTACCTGACTGAGCATAGGAAACCAGCCATGTGGCAGAATGTAGAGTAAAAAAAATGGGTTGATTTATTGTGGGGAATTGGGCTATGCATAGATAAGTTGGTCTCCAGTTGAGCTGAGGTCTGAACCTCAAAATGGGTGATAATTCACCTACATGACATGGTAGGTGTTCCCTTATGCTCCTGGAACTCTGGCTCCTGCCTAAGTTACCACTCTCCACAGTCCCCACAAGAGAAGCATGGCTAGAAGTTATGTAGGCAATGGCCCAAGCTTCTGACCTTCAGGCTAAACTCCTCCCCAGTTACCTAGCAACAGTAAAGACCATAAAAAGGGCTGTTCAGCCCCTGCTTGCTCTCTTACCTCTTACTTGTCTCCCTCTTACCTCTCACTCTCATCCTTTCCTCTCTCTGTCTTCTCTCCTCTCTCCCTCTTACTCTCTAGCCCTCTCTCTCTCTTTTCTACCTTCTCTCTTTCCCCCTGTCTTTCTATAATAAAGCTCTAAAACCATAGACAGTCTCTGCTCATCAAGGCTCCGCTCACTCTCATCAGTGTTGGGAAACTCTTCCCTCATCCCTCTCTCCCATAACCCCAGTGGCTTTAGCAAAGTAGCTCCGGGAATCCCAGGTAGGGCTGCCCCTTAGATGCCTACCCGGGGATGAGTGGAAGGTAGATAGCAGTCCTTCCACACCTGACAGACCAGAGAATAGGTAAAACTCTGGCGGGGTGTGGGTCTTCCCTTTCCCCCTCTTCCCCAGGACCCCCTTTTTAGTTCCCAACAATTTATGATCTAGTCAGAGAAGAGCCTAGCTATATGGCCAAGGTATTTGTAAACATAGTTTGAGTCTGAGTCTTATTTCTTGAAGCATAGGGCTGAGACCAAGAACCAGACCAAACTTCTACAGCTATACACTCTAAACAAAGTTTTCTGAAGAAATATTATTGAGTATAAGAAAAATGTTCAGGAAACCATTAAACTTACTTTGATGAAAGGAAAGAGGAAAAGTAAAGGAGAAGGCTGGGTCAAGAAAACAATTCATTTTTCTACAACATAAAGACCAGCAAAGCATCCAAGACAGATTAAGAAAACAAAACACCAATCCCACAATGCATGGATGTTGCCGTAAATCTCCAATCCAAATATGCCCCGGCAATGAAAACATAGCACAGTTAATATGAGTACATGCTGTGCGCCTAGATTGGGCAGATCTACCACTACACTACCATCTTTCACATCTATGAGACCCCTTATGACTTGGGGTTTCTTCAGGCCATGTGCTTCTTCTCTGCTTTTCTTCCTCCTCCTCCTCTGCTTCCTCCTGTCTTCTCTTTTCTCCTTCTTCTCTCTCCCCACCTTCCACTCCACCTTCCCTTTTATCTGCCCAATCATCAGCTCTCCTTTATTTTTTTCCATTTATCCTTTTTTTAAAAATTTCTCCTTTATTTTACAAATTAAGGTGGGAAGCAGGTTTACAGGAAATCACCTGAGTGCTGACTCATTCCTAGTTTGCAGCCCCTCACAGGAAAACAGAATTAACATCAAATATAATTAGCCCCAGGGCTAATAATATATATTAATAATGTATTAATTAATATATATTAATGTTGTGACATTTCCCCTTTTCTGTCCAATTAAAAGACTATTTTATCTCAGATATAATTGAACATAACTATTACTATTTTGTAATTTGTAAAGTACAAGAGACCTAACGCCCAGTCCATCATCTTTGTTAATTAAACAGAACCCCTGTCATCTGTCCTTACTTAAATGACTATAGTTCTGCACCTGGCGATGTCATGACTTTAGGTTGAACGCCATCTGAAAACCATCCTCTCAAATCTGTTGCTCTCCAAGTAAAAAGCCTGGGTTGGCTAGGAGACTATGTAGTTTTTCAACTCCATCAGAAATCCAAGAACGACTGATATTAACTGAAAATATATAGGAAGCCTAACTCAGCTTCCAAAACTTAGCCAATTTATAGAGACCACTGATCACCTGGACAGTCCCTTATTTCACCATGTTGGAGCATCGGTCTTCAGCCTACTGGCCAGGGTCCTCTGACAGACTTAGAGAAACAGGAATATTAAGGACGAGCCTACTCTGTCTCGGCAGAATCAAGCTGTCCTGACCTGTAATTGTGTCCTCTCTTTGGACAGTACTATGCCTGTAGATGAAATGAGGCAATTCTTGCCTAGTGGCTGTTTCGCCACAGCTGGAGTAACTCAAAGATGCTCAGTTTCTTCTCTGAATCCAAGACAGGGAGAGCTGTCAGGAGCAGACTGGTCTCAACATAAGTGAGTAAATAACATTAAACGTCACATTCTGTGGACTTGTGACATTTTTGAAAGCCAACCATCTATGTGAAGTAATCTGGACTGTTCTCTGTCACCTACTCTCAGCCATTTCTGATTAAACTAACTGAAAACACCCTAACTCAGAGCTACGAATTTCCTATTTGGCCCTTTTACTCACAGGCTTAAACATCTCAGATCTGTTTATAATAACAGCAATAGAAGGACTGGGTCTAAGTCCTGTACTTCAAAATTTTGAGTATCAAAGACAACCTGTAACAACCACCCCCAGCCCCAAAGCTTAGGGAACTGGGACGCTGACTCTTCATAACTTCTTCAAGCTGAATGTGGGTGTTGAGATATTTTTGAAGGGAGAGGGAAGGGTAGGGAAATGGGGAAGTTGGTTGGCCTTAAGAAGGCCACACTAATGATTGTAGTAGTCTCTGGTGTCTGTGTTCTGACTGGGTTTGGATGAAAAGCCAAGACATCAGGAGTTCAGGCAGGTCAGTTCAGCATGTCTGATGATGAAATTCACCAAGGCTGTATATTCTGTAATATATAAATCTCAAAGCAAAATTTCAGTATCATCAAGATAACCTCTTTGTTTGATTCTCTGGAATCTAGTTCTTCAGGGGGTCTCCCTCTATCAAATCTGATCCATATCACTCTGGAAGGTGTAAACACCTTAGTCACCTTTTCCAAAAACACAAAGACAAAATGGTGCCCACTGTATTTATTTGAACGCAACTGACCTGAGATAAAAATTCACTGTCCCCCAACCCCTGAATGGGACTTGGGCAGTGACCTAGGCTGCAGCAGTGTGGGTTCAAAGCTGACTGGGTTTGAGGGGTCTACAGAGGACAGCAGTGAGGCATCTGTGCCCGAGAGAGCCTTCTTCCCCGGATGCTTCGCTCCCCACCCTGCCTCCCCCACCCCAAAACAGGGACACAGATAACTCCGGTCCTTTTACACTGTTTCTCCCTGTGAATAAAGAATTGGGGGACAAAGGTACAAAGGGAGAAATGTAACTTTTTTTTTTTTTTTTTTTTTTTTTTTTGGTTTTTCGAGACAGGGTTTCTCTGTGTAGCCCTGGCTGTCCTGGAGCTCACTTTGTAGACCAGGCTGGCCTCGAACTCAGACATCCGCCTGCCTCTGCCTCCCAAGTGCTGGGATTAAAGGGGTGAACCACCACTGCCTGGTGAAATGTAACCTTTTGATACTTAAAGATGGTATGAAGATCTATTGCTCTAATAAGTCTTACAGGATACTCATATTCTGTCTAACGTGGGATCCACGGGAATTTTGGGTGTAAATCCTGGTTTGACAAGCTGCCTCTTATAAGCAGGTATAGGAAGGAGAGGAGAGGAGGGGAGGGGAGGGGAGGGGAGGGGAGGACAGGGGAGGAGAGGACAGGGGAGGAGAGGAAATAGAAGTGTGAATTAATTGTTTTAAAGATGGCATGATAAAGTCTGTAGATGTCTCATTCTGTCTAATGTGGGATCCACGGGAATTTTGGGTTAATATCCTGACATGACAAATCAGAAAGGCCTAAACAGGCTAAAATGTATGTGATTTTGAGTGTTGTGATTGTTCTATTGTTCCTCTGGGACAGAGGGCAAGCTATAGGTTTAGCAGGATATGCCGAGAAGACTATCCTGTAAGCCATAGCAGGATATGCTGATTTGTCTCGGTAAATCTCCAACCTAAATATGCCCCGGCAATGAAAACACCACTCAGTTAACATGAACACATGCCGTGCGCCCAGACTGGGCAGATCTCCCGCTACACTACCATCTTCCCCATCTAAGAGACCCCTTAGAACTTGCGGTTTCTCCAGGCCAGGTGCTCCACAGCTCTTCTTCTTTCTCCTCCTCCTCCTCTGTGTCCTCCCCCTCTTCCATTTTCTTCTCTCTCCTCACCTTCAGCTCCACCTTCCCTTTATCTGCCAATCATCAGCTCGCCTTTATTTTACAAATTAAGGTGGGAAGCAGCTTTACAGGAAATCACCTGAGTGAGAAGCCCCTCACAGGAGAATAGAATTAACATCAAATATAATTAGCCCCAGGGCTATCCACAACAGATGGAATCCCCTCCATCACCCCAGAAGGCTGCTTCTGATTGGCGCCTACTCCTGGCCATCATTACTCTATACTTTTGTCATTGAAGTTGTCCATGGTAGCCTGTTTCATGTATTTAAAAAAAAAAAAAAAACATACAATACACGTGCCTTTCTCTCCTGGTTTCTTCAGTTAGTATAAATGGAGCCAGACTTATCATAGAGTGTAACAATTTCTCAGTGGCAGATCGGGGCTGTACAGGAAGTGCCCTGCAGAGGGCTGGGTGAGAGAGGCAGGGTCCATGCCAAAATGCCAAGCACTGGAGTTGATGCCCTTTCTCCTCAAGTCCTGGGTCGGGAAGGAAGTATACCATAAGTTTTCTAGACCCCACTGTCCTGTTGTTCTGCCAAGGGGGGAGGGGGCGGAGTGGGGGTGTCTTTGACCTTGTTTCTGAGCAGACCATGATGAACAGGCGCCTGCCGCAGCTCCTGACCCTTACCAAGCTTTATTGGTGGTCCTGTGGCCACACTGACCTGTTACCCTGGGTTCCAGCCTCCGTACTCTTTTTATTGAAAACTTACGGTTGGCCCTTTTGGATCTCTGGCTTCTGGGATCTGTGAGGTTGAAGCCAAGGTTGCCTTTCTTGCAGTTTCCTTTGAGCTTAGCATCCTGCCTACATAGACCAAACGATAAGGGAATCTATCGATCTTGTAGATCATAGTGGCTCTTCTAAAAGGGTGGCAGCTTGATCCAATTTGTAGCATAAAGCTAAGGGCATCCGCTGGGTAAGGTTGCCAGAGATAAGAACTCTGAACCCGCCGGGCATGGTGGTGCACACCTTTAATCCCAGTGAAGGGAAATGAAATTTAAGGCCTGTGATTCATGTAACTTATGTCCAGAGAGTTGTTTGTGAGCTTAGAAGCCTGAGGCTGACAACCTAGAGGAAGAGGCCCGGGGCACATGCAAGCAGGTCCGCCTGTTACACATTAACCAGATGCTCCACTGAGATGTTCCTACTATTCGGCTGATGTGTAATCATTCTGCTGATGTTTAAATGAGCCAATCATGTGTAACCACACCAATTCCTCCTAGCCCCCACCCCTCCCTATAAAAACTCTTAGCTTTCGAGCCACGTGGTTGATGCCTCTACCTCCTGCTTTGAGGTACGCATCGTGTTTTTACATCAAGAAGGTCTCTGGTGCTTTCTGGGTGAGCCCTTATCCCGAGACTAGAGCAGAGTCCCTGAAAATGGGGTCCAACACCAGCACTTGGGAGGCAGAGGCAGACGGATTTGGATTTCTGAGTTCGAGGTCAGCCTGGTCTACAGAGTGAGTTCCAGGACAGCCAGGGCTATACAGAGATACCCTGTCTCGAAAAAACCAAAAACCCAAGCCCAAAACCAAACCAAACCAAACCAAAACAACACTCCGAACCCATCAAATATGGTTCCTTTCATCTGAGACTGGCTTCCTCCCTCCATCTGTGTCCGGCCCCCACACCTCTGTTTCCAGGAGTAGCTCAGTCTTCACAAACAAGCTCACAGGGTCCCTTTTGATACATAGAAAATAATAGTTTTCTCCACAGACTGTGTGATTTTCTCTGAATGAGCTAAACTAGGCAGGAGAGGCCGCTACAGGCTCTGTCAGCCGGAGAATGCCCAGGGACTATTTACTTTAGCATTAGCTTCCAAACCTGTAAATGGGGGGGGGGGGGGACCAACTAAGTATTCCACCAAGCCACCTACATGTGCGCCCACCAAAAAAAAGGTATTTAAAAGCCATTCTTATTCCCAGAAATGTGGATCCATCTCCCTTCTGAGAGCATCGTGGAGGAAATGCTGTAAAAACACTGTTATTTGACCTCGTGGGTGATCTCTGTAATTACGTTTTTCTCATTTTTTTTTCTTTCCAGCTGAATTACTATGACTCTATGAAAGCTGTCATTTCCAGCTCCAATCACGAGCCCACGGCTTTAGTAATAGGTATGGTTGTCTGTGCCTGCTTTTGGGCGGGGGTCCCCTACCTCTTGAGCTTCTGCTCTGCGACAGACATTCTATATGCCGAGAAGCACGCTACTCAAAACGGACCTCCTCCGTTGTTTAGTTGGTAACTAAGGTTCCTAAGTTTCACACCATGAGGCTGCTGGAGAGAGAGTTGGCATGGGAGAAGCTGATCAATATGCCTCGAGTTAAAATATGAGCAAAATCTATTCACGGCAATACTGGGCTCTGCCGTCTGAGTATTTCAAACACTCTGGATGATTTTACAGATGTGGGAACGTACCTATGAAACGGAGTATGGAGTGTTTGCATGAAGTGAGGAGGTGGGAACTTTTTTTTTTTTTTTTTGGTTTTCGAGACAGGGTTTCTCTGTGTAGCCCTGGCTGTCCTGGAACTCACTCTGTAGACCAGGCTGGCCTTGAACTCAGAAAATCTGCCTGCCTCTGCCTCCCGAGTGCTGAGATTAAAGGCATGCGCCACCACGCCCAGCCGGAGGTGGGAACTTTTTAAGAGTTCAAAAAGCAGGGCTGGAGAGGTGGCCCAGCTGTAAAGAGGGGGTTAGGTTTGCAACACCTACGTGGCAGCTCACATCTGTCTGAAACGCCAGTTTCAGGAGCTCCGACGCCCTCTCTTGGCCTCTGCAGGTACTGCATGTACTTGATGCTTTTGCATGCCCTTGGAACAGCCATACACGTAAAATTGTAAGCGAGGTCTCCATGAAACTGCTAATCTAAACTCGCATTTCGTTCGTTGGTAGGAAAAACGGTTTATTGGGGGATCAAACTGCCAAGTCTGCCTCAGAGATATTGGGGGCGGGGGCGGAGGGAGCAGAGAGGAAAGCTAAATGGTGGAAAAGCAAGCCAACTTAATGTGACAGGGGCCTGGGGAGGCATCTTTGAGCTGGTGCAGGCTGAGCTAGGAGCCCTTGCCTGAGGCAGCTGACTTTTGGGGGCAGGATTAAGGGAGGTCTTAATCTGAACAGCCTATGGAATTCCTAAAGAATGCTGAATTTAGGCTTCTGTTTACACAGTAACAATCCCTCTGTTTACTAGGTAGGAGTCCTTCTGTTGACACTTTGGACAGAACAAAAATAAAATATATCAATATTTTTTTAAAAGAAAAGTTATTTTTTAAAAGATCTAAAAAAGAGCCAACCCTTGGGCACACATGGTGTCTCAAAGATGAATTTAGACCAAGTGAATTCCGAGTTAGGTCAACCCGTGATAGAAGCACAGATGGGCGAGAGAGGGCGTTCCCAAGGAAACGGCCTGAGTCTATAGGCGGAAGCCATCATGCCCGAACTTCTCCACCGCTTCCCAGCACTGCTGCACTGAGAATTAAACTTCTTAACACATCAACTTGTGGGTGACACAGTCCAGTGTTGTGTGTAGTTTTTAAAACAGGCTACCACCTTATCCCGGGAGCTGCAACCGAGCTACCTACCAGCCACTCCAGCTCCCTTTTGCTCCAGGATTGATCGCAACCATCCCCCAACCCCAGCTTCTTTCTAACCCGCTTTGCTCCGGCTTGGCTCCGGGATCCACTGCTGCCAGCCCCAACCCAGCTTCTCTCCCTACTGGCCTTTGCTCCGGGAGGGGTTGTGTTACCAGCCCACTCCCGAGACCCTAGATTCCTTGGATAAAGGACACACAGACAACTTTATTATTATAGAATGCACCGGCTAGGCACAATTGCTGGGAGCAGAATCACCTGCCTGGAAAGGCGTGCCCTCGTCAATTATTATCTTTTTTTCCTTCCACCCTAAACTGAGTAGCTTGTATCAGCTAGTCCCCGCCCCACATCCCCAACCTCCTTGCCCCTGCCAGTAGCAGAGACTGAAGGTCCTAGGCCTGCAGACCGAGGCCTTACATGATTGCTGTGTCCTCTTTCCTCCAAAGCATGGCAGAAAAAAGCCCCATTTTCCTTCCCTGCGTTTCCCTTTCCTCTTGGGACCCGGAAGTCCCACCTATAACTTCCGTCCAGCAATTAGCCTCCCCTCCCTCCCCACTTCTTCTTCTTCTTCTTCTTTCTTCTTCTTCTTCTTCTTCTTCTTCTTCTTCTTCTTCTTCTTCTTCTTCTTCTTCTNCTTCTTCTTCTTCTTCTTCTTCTTCTTCTTCTTCTTCTTCTTCTTCTTCTTCTTCTTCTTCTTCTTCTTCTTCTTCTTCTTCTTTTTTCTGGTTTTCCGAGACAAGGTTTCTCTGTATAGCTCTGGCTGCCCTGGAACTCACTTCGTAGACCAGGCTGGCCTCGAACTCAGAAATCTGCCTGCCTCTGCCTCCTGAGAGCTGGGATTAAAAGCGTGTGCCACCACGCCCGGCCCTCTCCACTTCTTTATTGACAAGTCAAAAACCAAACTGGGGACGAAGACCTTAGTGACAGAACCTCCCTTTACAGTCCAGCCATAGCCCTCCATCCAGCTTTGCTTCTCTGATCCTGCATTAAACGACTGACCAAAAGCAACTTGCAGGAGAAAGGGTGTGCTTCAGGTTACAGGTTAAGGTCCAGCATGGAGGGAGGAAAAGTCTGTAAATCAAGGCAGGAACCTAGAGATGGAAGTGAATCACAGGGGGCACCACCTTGAAGGGCGGGAGGTGATCTGTTAGAATAGTGGCTCGATTCTAAACATAGCACACCAGCCCAAAGCAGCTCCAATGTGTAAGAGATTTATTGGGAGAGAGAGGGGGAGGGGAGGGGGAGGGAGAGGGAGCAGGAGGGAGGGAGAGGGGGAGGGGAAGAGGGAGAGAGAGGGAGAAGGAAAGGGAGGGGGAGGGAGAGGGAGAGAGAGGAGAAAGAGATGGGGGGCAGGACCTTTTTTTAATATATGGGTGATGACGTAACATGGGTAAAGGTGGGGAGGTGAGCCAAGTAGATTCTGGGAATATGGTGACTGTTGCCTTGGCAACAGGTCTGCGGGTCCCGCCTGTGATGTCACGGGTTCCGGAGGTCCTGATAGCAACAGTAGGTCTCAAAGAAACCTGGAACCAGTCTCGGTATGGCAGCTCCTCCCAGCTTGCCCCTTACCTTAAACCTCTCCCTCCTACAGGCTGAAGGGCTTCTCTTTCCCTGGCTCCTCTTTGTCCTATAATTCAGTCATTTTGGCTGCGCGCTTTCTTGGTTCTTTTGGCCTCTTGGCTCCTGGTTCCTCTCTTCTCTCCTCTTCCTTCCCGCTCTCCCTCCTATCTCCTCTCATGTCCCGGTTCAGTCTGGACCCTGCCGGAGACCTCTGGCTATGGTTGCCCTCAGCGAACCTTCTCAACTACACCTTCAAACGGTCATGGCCTCGTTTTTTTCATTCAAAGGGTATATTTTAGTCCCCAGCACTATCCTCTCTCTCTCTCTGTTTCCTCGCCATGAGGTGAACCTCTTTGCTCCTCCATGTTTACCACCATGCTTCTTCCACACAGCCTAGAAGCCATGCAGCTTACTGAAAGCCCCAAACGTAAGCTAAAATTAAACGTCCTCCCCTTAAGCTGTTTGTCCCATCAAAGGGAAGCTGACTATTGTGCAGGCCCCGCCCTGGAGCTATGGAATGAGGCTGCAGCTAAATCAAGTGACGGTTTGCAACTCTGGAAAGCATTTGTTCTTTTGCCATGGCAACATAGGGAGCCTTCACTAGCTCACCCCTTGAAGACTCCCTCAGTTCTTCATAGCTGCTTCATTATGCTGCACAGTTATCTTGGGAACCTCTTGACACCATATTGGGAAACCCAGGCGATTACTCAATGGCACTGGCGTCATGTTTAATTTTTCCCGTGATGCTGATCATGATCCCTTTAACAATTTAAAGAAGATTTTGACACCTGTCTGTGGTCCCCCCGGTTCCAGCGGGATGACCTGTGGAACTTAGTAAAATCTGGTTCCCTGAGTTTTACCCTCCAAGGCTTTGGCTCAGTTGGTCAGATGAAGTTCTCAGAAGAATGCTTTTCCCAGCCCCTGCTCTACTCCTTCTAAAGCCTAACCTCTGCCTCTAAGGGCCTGGTGTGAGCTCACCATGCAACCCATTTGTAATTCGTAAAACACTCAAGACCCTCTGCTACAACTCAGATCAGCCACCTGCAGGTCAGCTCCCTAAGCCCTGAGCATTTGTGAGCACACACACACACACACACACACACACACACACACACACTTTTGTCCTCTAAAAGCTAGTTCCACTTGCCACGGAGCATCATGGAAATCAATACAACTTGCAGCAGGGTCTCAGCTGCCTCTGAATCAGCTCTCTTGCTGATTTCTTGATAGAAACCACTGGATGCCTCCCGCCCCCGGCTCACGTCTTAGATTTTCTGTATAGATTTCTGATCCATTGACCTTAAAGTCCTCAAAATGTTAGAAAGAAATGTGCAGGGCTTGGATTTCCTGGGAACTTTCATTAGTTTTTCTTGGAACTAAGAAAGCTTCTTTTCTAGAATGCTAGCGGGTCCAAATTCTAAGAAGCCAAGGCTTGGCCTTTAGAGGCTGCAGCAGCTCAGAATGAAGTGCTTGCTTGTGAGACCAAAAGCAATTGTTCCCCAGTAAGGATCGGTGACTTCTGCCTTGCTAATATAACTTGCTAATACAACTGTGATGTTGGGCCTTGGTTTCCTATACTTAAATAAACAATGTGGTCTAGGTTTCATTTAAATTTGTCTCCCAAAAGTTCATGTGCTGGGGACGTAGTCTCCAAAGTGGTAGCATTAGGAGATTGTATATTTTTATGATTGTATATTTTATGATGGAAGGCAGTAAGGTCAGCGGGGACATCGTGGAAGGAATTAATGTCTTTCTCCTTGGCCTTGGCTATTTTCAGAGTACAGTGTGTGTGTGTGTGTGTGTGTGTGTGTGTGTGTGCATGTGTGTGTGTGTGTATGTGCGCGCGTGTGTGTGCAGGAGAGAGAGGGAGAGATTATTCTCTTCTGCTGTAGCTCCAAATTTGCTATATTCACATGGTCTTATCCCACTTTGTCTGTCTTTCTCTCTCTGTCTGTGTCTCTCTCTCTCTCTCACACACACACACACATACACACACACACTTCTACCATCATGGCATCCTTCCTATTGTAATGTTCCTGCCTTTGCCAGGTTTCTATTGCTGACATGAAACACCAAGACCAAAAGCAACTTGGGGACAAAAAGGTTTATTTCATCTCACGGTGTCCATCAGAAAAGGGCAGGAACTCAAGCAGGAACCTAGAGGCAGCCACTGACCCAGAACCCTGCTCACTGGCTTATTCTTCAGGCTCATAGTCGGCTTCCTTTCTTACACAACCCAGGACTACCTGCCCAAGGATGGCACCACCCACAGTGCATTGGGCCCTCCTCTCACATCACATATTAATCAAGAAAGTGCTTCACAGCCTTGCCCATAGGCCAATCTGATGGAGGTGTTTTTCTCAGTTCTGGTTCCTTCTTCCCAGATGATTGGAACTTATGTCAAGTTGAAAAACAAACAAGCAAACAAACAAGCAAATACCCAGCCAGGACAGCCCCCAAAGGAGCCCTCACCAGAGGTGGAATGGGTAGGCTACCTGATCCTAAAGTTCAAGTCTCTAAAACTGTGATGTAAATACACTGTTTGGTCCAGCTATGTACAGTGCTAAGCACTCAAGATGCTGGGGCAAAAGGATCAAAAGTTCAAGGTCAGCTGGGGCTACGTAGGTAGACCCTGCCAGTGAGCAAGCACGTCTTTTCTGTTTGAGCATTGAGTTTAGGCATGTTGTCATAGGGACTAATACAATAAGATAGGAAGGACCTTACCAGCTCAGATTCTAAGAGCTCGCTCTGCTGTAAGTATACTGGTTGGTTGTCTCCTATCACCGAGGGAGGGAGGGAGGGAGGGAGGGAGAGAGAGAGAGAGAGAGAGAGACTCTGTGATTTTTGTCAGCTAAATTTCTCTGGAGAGCTAAATGCCTCCAACCGGGAAGAATTAGCCCCCATCGACACCATTCTAGGGGCTTTCTGTTGGTGATGGGTAAGATACTGACTCTTACAGCGCCTACCTCTGCCCAGAAGTCCCACCTTTCCTCTTCTGCCTCAGCTATTGGCCATCAGCTCTTTATTAAACCAATCAGAAGGTGAGGGAGGTGTATGCTTACAGAACACCGAGGCATGAAATGATCCAGAAAAATACCAGGACCAAAGTCTCCAGATAGTCCTCAGCTCTCTGCCCATACAGAAATCAACATTTGAGGGCTGGTGAGATGGCTCAGTGGGTAAGAGCACCTGACTGCTCTTCTGAAGGTCCGGAGTTCAAATCCCAGCAACCACATGGTGGCTCACAACCATCCNTAACAAGATCTGATGCCCTCTTCTGGAGTGTCTGAAGACAGCTACAGTGTATTTACATATAATAAATAAATAAATAAATCTTTAAAAAAAGAAAAAAAAAGAAATCAACATTTGAATAATACAAGGACAGCCTGTGCACAGTGCGCACAAGAAGATCACCCAACGCTCCTTCAACCCAGGCTCGATCCCCACCATCACACAAAAGGCTCACCAATGTCCTTCATGTTTCTAATTCTATGAACTAGTGGGAGCTATCTCCCTCTTCCTCTCTGTTAAGCTATCTGACCATCCTGGCCTCCTTCCTGTCCGTCTCTCCCGCACCTTCAGAATTCCAACCTCCTCTGCATCTCTTTCCATCCTATAGACTATCCTCTCTCTGCCCCCCCCCCACCCTCATGTTTCTTCCCTCACATCACCTTGACTGAATGTTGGAGCCTCCAGAGTTCAGCCTTTGGCCATCTTCTTCCCATCTCTGCACCTTTCCCTTGACGATCCTCAGGGCATCATGAGGACACTGTCTATTCATACCTCTCCTCACCCCCTTCTGGTATTTCTAACTTCCCTATTGATCCAGATAGGTAATGTTACATCATTGCATCCGAAGCACGCTCTGATCGTCCCCTTCATACCTCTTCCACCATCTTCCCCACCTCAGTTAGGGCGGAGTCCATCTTTTCTAGGTGTCAAGAAAACCCCAAAACAAAACAAAAAAAGTCAGCCTTGAATCTTCTCTCTTGCAGTTAACATCTGACCTGTCTGTTGACTCTGACCGACCTGGTACCCGATGCACCAGGAATGAGGTCGCCTCCCGCCAGGAGCATCTCTTGCTTCCACCAGGGATTGCTGTCTCCACTTCTCTAAGTCACTTCAAGAGCCTCACAGCTAGTCTTCCTGCTTCCATCTCACACCCTATCAACATACATTCTATTCCCCCACATACCAACCAGACAGAGGTGGCAAAACAAGGTGTCGCATCTCCCAAGGTCCCCCGGTTTATTATTTTTCTCTCTATTCTGTAGTAAAACACCACGATCAAAAGTAACTTGTGAAGGACAGGATTTATTGTTCTTACACGTTCTGATGCCCGTACATCATCGGCAGAAGTCAGGACAGGAACTCAAGCGGGCAGGAACCTGGAGGCAGGAACAAGAAGCAGAGACCTTGGAGGGGTGCTGCTCATTGACTTGCTCTAGTGGCTTATTCAACCTGATTTCTTATACAGCTCAGTACACCTGCCCAGGACTGGACACACACACACACACACACACACACACACACACACACACACACACACACACACATCAATCGATAAGAGAAAACAGGTCAGTCTTACTCGGCATTTTCACAATTGAGTTTTCCTGTTTCCAAGTGACTCCAGCTTGTATCAAGTTGGCCAAAACTACGCAGTATACCTAGTGAAACTCTGTTGCAAACCAAAGATTGCAAGTCCCTGGGTGACTGACCCCAACTCTTCCTTAACCTGTTTCCATCTGTTTCCATCCTCACATCCCCTCTTATAGCTAGTATCCGAACCTGCACTTTCCTCTTCCAGGAAGATTCCCAGACATAGCTCACTCCACCTTCCTCAACTCGGCCCACCTGTGGCTTCTCACT
Organism: Mus pahari; assembly: GCF_900095145.1. Lineage (NCBI taxonomy): Eukaryota > Metazoa > Chordata > Mammalia > Rodentia > Muridae > Mus > Mus pahari. The sequence continues at coordinate 39,698,052 of NC_034612.1, forward strand.
CACATTTATCCTGCCACATTGTCCTGCTTGGGAACTGCCATCCTCCTACCTCTGGCCTTCCTTACCTTGGTCTTCCCGTGTTTGAATCCACAGATCTAACCCCTTCCACCATGCTGTAGGTGTTCTTTATAGTCCGTTCTTTATGGGGAGACCTCAGAACCAGGAACTCCCCCCATTCATCTCCCCGTGCCAGGAACTCTGGACTGCTTTGCTCCCTTGGCTTTTCAGGGTTTAGAATGGCATCTGGCAGCTAACAGGAGCCCAGCAAAGATGTGAGTGAGTGCGTCTGTGAAGCCAGAACTCAAACCGTATCTATTCTCACTCAGTGCTGTCGAGGGCTGGTCTGGCACGGCTACATCTTCAAGTGCTCAATACAGGCCACCGACATCTGGTTACTCCATGTACACCAAGGGATGCTATGTAAACCTCACTCTCCAAATTAATGTTAATTGGTTAATAAAAGGCTAGAGCCTGTGATTGGGCAGTAGAGAGAGAGAGGTGGGACTTGGGGATGAGTGAGGGGTTTCAGGAGAGACAAGGGAGAAGAAAGAGGACACAAAGAGAGGAGGAGGCTGCCATGAGAGGAAATGGCCAGGAGAAAGAGCAACAAGAGATGCATGGCTGGGGTGTAAGTCAGAATAGCTCCAAACCTGCCCAATCTAGGCTTACAGCTTCAAATAAAACACCAGGATCATGTGTCTCTTATCTGGACTAGTTAGAATATATGATTATAATTATGTCCCACAGTGCTCTGGTGTCACACTCAGGAGCAGCCAGAGGACTGAGGCAACAATCATGTTTAATAATTTTCTCGCACATCATCATCTTTAGAGCATCCCACGCCCCCAAATCCATGTAGTACCCGGTGCCTGCTGATTGCTTCAGTCTGTGTGTGTGCCTCTGTGTATGTGCCTGTGTGTGTGTCTGTGTGTATGTGCCTGTGTGTGTGTATGTGTGTGTATGTGATTGTATGCAAGTATCTGTGTGTCTATGTGTCTGTGTGGAAGTGCCTATGTGTGTCTATGTGTGTGTGTGTATGTGTGTGTGTGTGTGTGTGCCTGTGTGTATCTGTGTACATAGGTGTATATATTTGTGTGTCTGTGTGTATGTATGTGTGTGCCTGTGTGTGCACATATATGTATGTGTGTGTATTTGTGTGTCTGTGTATGTATGTATGTGTGTGTGCCTGTGTGTAGGCATATGTATATGTGCCTGTGTATGTATGTATGTACATGTGTGTGTCTATGTTTGTCTGTGTCTGCGTGTGTCTATATGGGTTTGGGTTTGTGCGTGCATGTCTGTGGATATGCCTAGCACCAGCCTTTGCCCCTCAGTAGCACCTCATCACAGAGGTAACTCTCCCATTCCTAAGGTTCCCCATTGCCCTGTTTTAGGCAAAGAGACAGCAGAGCCTGGTAGTCCCTCCTTTACACACTCGGGCGGGGACTTTAAAGCTTGTCTTGTGGTCAGCTAGCTACTCCCAGGCAGACTCACCTTGTGGAAAGGGAACACATAACAGAAGAAGACAGCTGCCAGCTGAGCACGGCTATCCACTGGCAGGCTAGTACAAGCACTTCCAGTAGTGCTGTTTATTTAAGGCAGCAATGTCTAGCTTCATTTTTGTCATTAGTGAATATGCAAAGGGAAACATTTTGGTTAAGGCTGCAGGGAAAAAGAGGGCTGGATGCTTAAACGCATCTTGTCTCCTTCAAACAGGACCAGGGTTCCATTTTGTGACCCCAGATCTGTGGGGGACCTGCTCTGGTGAGGAAAGTAGTGGAGAGCAAAGAGGGACAGTCGGCGAGGTAAAGAAGAGGAGCCTCAAAAACACATCTTGACCAGCACTCAGGAGGCAGAGGCAGGCGGATTTCTGAGTTCGAGGCCAGCCTGGTCTACAGAGTGAGTTCCAGGACAGCCAGGGCTATACAGAGAAA
>NC_034612.1:39700005-39701732 GCF_900095145.1 Mus pahari
AAAAACCAAAAAAAAAAAAACAACAACAAAAAAAAACACATCTTGAGTCAGAGGAGGCAAGGACTAAGCTCCATGGAAGTGCGGCCACCTGGCTGCTGACTGGCTAATGTGAATCTGACTTGGAAGTGGCACCTGGGTGGGCCTGATTCTAAGAATCAAGCTCTCAGATCTTCCAGCATCGTCATCCTTGAAGACTTGCCTGCTAGCTAATGCGCTGGGGATCTGAACCAGCACTGAATCTGTTCTCGGTTTCCATGGAAATCACTTAAACTTCTCATCATCCTTCCTTCAGACCTTGGAGAAGAGCTATGCTCTCCGGTTTCCATGACGACCACTTAAATGGGTATCCTTGTCTGGCTCTATTGGAAGGGAGTCGCTAGAGTTCATGCAAATGAACTGACTTGCTCTCTTCTTACTTGGAAAATAAAATAGGATCCAAATAGAGTAACACACCTGCTCAGAAGTTTCAGAACTCTGTTCAAAATCAAGGAGGGTGAATGCTGGGTCGAGCTGCTGTTTGAGGCAGGTGTATCATGTCTCTTTGACACTTAAAGTGCTCACCCTGATGGCTCTGGCTAGTTCTACTGTTTTATCAAGGCGGGAGACGAGGCAGGGCCAGAGTGGCTCATCAGTTTCTCTACCCAATGCCTTGAAAACTGTTTCAGAGAGACAGACAGGGTTCTCAGTTCTCTGTCAGGATAGTCACTAAAGGTGACCCGGGACTTCAATGACAGCTGTGAATAACATGGAGGCCATAGGCAACTTGCTCAGCAGTCCTCCGAGATCTCTAGCAGGACTTGTAGAATGGATGGTTAGCATGGATGGGTTGATGCCCTCTCTATATTTCTAGACATATCTCTGAACTCCATCGCTGAAATGTCTCCCCACACCAGAGGTGCCACGAGGCAGACCATGGACTAGTGGCAATGATGAAAGCTACAGGTCTAGGGTTGGAGAGATGGCTCAGGGGTTAAGAGCACTGACTGCTCTTCCAGAGGTCCTGAGTTCAACTCCCAGCAACCACATGGTGGTTCACAACCATCTGTAATGGGAGGATCTGATACACTCATCTGGAGTGTCTGAAGACAGCTACAGTGTACTCATATAAATAAAAATAAATCTTGAAAGAAAGGGAGAGAGAGAGAGAGAGAGAGAGAGAGAGAGAGAGAGAGAGAGAGAGAGAGAGAGAGAGAAACACGAACTTACTACAGGTTTTCACCACAAATATAGTCTTCATGTTTCTCTTGGGGAACCAGAATGCCGATGGCAGAGTTGTTCCTGGATGGTCTGCTGAGTGGAGGGTGGAGCTTTGCAGAATGGCACATTCTTCTTCCTGATTCTTGAGAAAGTGTTGACTATTAAGTTTCAAACATAGGACAAGTGGCCAAAGTGCCTATTTAGCATATCAACAAACTTCCTGGTTCTCTGGACATCCCTGGGTCCCTCCCTGTTACAGGGCATGGCTGGCATATCCCCACCCCCTTCCCTGAACTCTCCAGCCCAGAGGCCTGGAAGGGGCTACCCTTCCCCCAGAGGCTCCTCCCTAAATAAGCCAGACTCCTGGTTACTTGCCTCTCTCTGTCTTTCTTTTGCTTCCTTTGTGCTTTTAGCCTCCTGGCGGCTGTACTTGGCTTCCCTCTCTCCCCACATGGTTCAGTGTCATGACTCTCCCAGATGTGCCTGCCTCTGGCAATGCTCTCCTACATATCTACAATAAACTTTCTCCA
>NC_034612.1:39701938-39706431 GCF_900095145.1 Mus pahari
CCTCTCCCCCCTCCCTCTCCCCTCTCCCCTTTCCCTTCCTTTCCCTTCCTTTCCCTTCCTTTCCCTTTCTTTCTGTTTCTGTGTTTCATTCATTGACTTTGTAACTTTGTAGCAACAGACATAACACCCAAACAACTCTAACCCTAACCCAATGGAGTCTCAAGCAATGAATGGAGTGATGACTATTCTTCAACCTTCTTTCTCCAAGGCTCTCCTAAACCGCTTGGAACATGGAGGTGAGTGTCCTGGAGAAGCAACAGGAATCAGGAGACGCTGCTGAGTGTATTAAGGATCCTCTTTTCTCATCCTCAGGTCGGACCCAGGCTGGAAATCCACAGGAGGACATTAGTGCAACCATTGGATCTGATTGTTGACAGGATTCATAAACCAACCAATCATCCAGCTGAACATATCTCTTCAAATAAATGGAGAAAAAAAATGCCTGGTTCTCAGTACACTTCAGCATAGTTTCAGAGAGTCCTGGGTTCAATATCTCCTTCTGCAATTTTATTTATAATTTTAAAATAATTTTTATGCATATGAGTACTCTGTGTGTGTGTGTGTGTGTGTGTGTGTGCATGCCATGTCTTGTGGAGGCCAGAGATGCCATCAGATCCCCTGGAACTGGAGTTACAGGTTGTAAGTCATCATGTGCATGCTGGGACTGGGACTCAAACTCAGGTCCTCTGCAAGAACAGCCAGTGCTCTTAACCACTGAGCCACCTCTCCGAGATGGTTCTGATGTTTCCTGGATGGCAAGTGCTCTGTGCTGTCTCCCTATAAGATGGAGATGCATGTGCTTGAATCACTGAGTTTCTCAAAGTCTCAAATAAAGCACTGTCAGAGGTGTCAGGCCAATGGGTGAGGAGAGCCCAGATAGCATGTAGCCTCCTTTATGCTGCGTCTGCCCTCCCAGGTGTCTCAGGTCCCTTTTTAGAAAAGTGGAAAGAGTCTTTTCCTGATCACGTCACTTTTATTTTCAGGCTGTCTGGAATTTAATCCCAGGGGATGAAAGAAAATACCAGTGTCATTACTGAGAAAGAATCTGGGACCTTAATAAAAACAGCATCCCATCGGGGGAACTGAGGGATCGCATTAAGAGACTGTGTCTTGTTTTCCTGTGAATGTTTTTAGGATTCATTGTGGGGGCAACAGATATCAAGGAAAAGCTAAACGAAATAAGAAACGTTGGGAAGAATGTCAAGACGGGGAACAGCTCAGCATCCCTTGCTCTGCCCCAAAGGCAAGCAGAATATAATCGCGCTGTGTTCCGTGTCCACAAGGGAGTCAAGGCGTTCTCCTTGTGCAGGAGGAAGAACCTGCTGGTGACAGGTGGGCTGGACCGAATCATCAGGGTCTGGAATCCTTACCTGCCTGGGTAAGCTATTTCTCTCCTCCCAAGAGTACTGTTGCTGTCATAAAGTAAATGAAACTGTGACTGGAAATTCCCTACAAGAATCATTTAAAAGCCTATGTCCAAACAAATCTCCCTCACACAGAGCCTGGGACATTTCTACTTTTAGCCTCTAAAAGATCACTGTAGGGGCTGCTGGAGAGATGGCTCAATGATTAAGGTACTGGCTACTGGTCCAGAAGACCCAGGTTCTATTCCCAGCACCCACGCGATTGCTCAGAATCATCTATACTTCCAGGCCCAGGGGATCCAACTCCCTCTTCTGGCCTCTTGGGCCAGGGATGGACTTCACACAGTAGGCCCTCCTGAGCAAACGCCCAGAAATAGTTAGGTTTGTATCCACTTTACTCTGTACCTATGTGTGTGGTATGCACATGTGTGTGCACGTTGGCATGTCTATGCGAATGCTCGCTTATATGTGTGTGTGTGTGTGTGTGTGTGTGTGTGTGTCTTCCTGAAACTGAGCCTGAATTTGTGCTGACGTAGGTTTTTGTCACCTTGGCATAAACTAGAGACATCTGGGTAAAAAAAGAACCTCAAATGAGAAAAAGCCTCCATCAGTGGTAGTCTGTGACCTGGGAGGTGTAAGCTGAAGTAAATCTGTGCCCTTCCCAAGTTGCTTTTGGTTGTCATGTTTACCACAGCAACAGAAAGCAGACCAGTATCTTCTTCAGTCCCTCTCTGCTTTATTCCTTGAGGCAGAGTCTCTCTGTTGAACTGTTTTGCTGTTACCAAAGTATAGCTAGCCAGCTTGCTCCGGGATCCTAGGTCTCTGCCTTCTGGGTGCAGGCTGCCTCTCCCATCCAACATTTCCGTGGGTTCTGGGGATATGAACCCCATTCCTCATGCACAGCAAGCACTTGATCCACTGAGCCAACATCTCCCCAGGTCTACCTTCATGGTTATATACTGAGACCTTCTGTGTCGTGGCATCTGTAACCCATCTCTGGCCCCCGCGTCAGGTTTGCTTACCAACGAAGAGTCTGGAGCCCGGGGAAACGATGGCAGAGTCAGAACCCTACAGGCAGAAGGGCTGTGGATGGGTGGGGGCTGGGGAGTGGGAAGCTGAGCAAGAATCACGTGGGTTATGCCCAGGATTCTGTCTGGGGGACCCCCAAGGTTCACCCAGGTGACAGGTACAGGTGACAGCCAGGACTGTGAGACACAGCAACTGTATCTGGTTGTGCTGCTATGACTTTTCTAGCCAAGAGGTTCTCCTGACCAACTGCGGCAGACTCGGTTTCCCCCATTTACAGCTGGGACAGGATACTCGGCCTCTAGGCCAATAAAGAAAATAAATAACGGAAAGACTCCGAACAATGTGAGATGCACAATACAGATGGAAGGCAGTTTTCTGCCTGGTTCTATTCAGGCTAAAAAGCAGGCCCACGCTCCCTCCATCAGCCTCAGGCAGGCTCTCCCTCTGCTCCCCACCTCACCCTCTACCCCCCACCCCCACCTGGTCCTCCCAAAATACCCAGCCCCTGCAAAGGCACTTTAAGATAGCCTTATATTGCAAAGATTTTAACACTGCTCACTCAAGCCTGTAAAAAGTACCCAGGGGTCACAGAATGGATGGGGGGGGGGCACCTCGGAGGAGCCGGTTCCTCACCTATTCCTTTTATGCAGCTATTGTTAACAGTCGGAGAAGCAGAGCCCCAGGCTTCCTTTCACCCTAAGCTCTGCTGCAGAAACTGCTTATTATTTTGCCTCAGTCCTTTTATTACTGGGAATCTATACTTGTGTACTATCAGAGGGAAGCGTAAGCCTCCTCCGGGCTGAATAGAGCCTCCACATCTGGGCCAAGCTGAGTTTTGCATTTTTGAAATAGGGAGCAGCGGCAGATCGAATGGCTTTGTGCTGTGTGTCCTTTTCTCTTCCTAGAAAGCCGACAGGTGTGCTGAGAGGCCACATGGCTCCAGTGATGTATGTACACATCGCCTTTGAAGAAAACAAAGTGTTTTCCATGTCTGCTGACAACACAGTCAAGGTCTGCCCCTCTCATGATTTGATGCATACATACATCCTTCAGGCGGGCTTTGTCTATTAGTTAATTAATTAATTTATATTTATTTAATTTTGAAACATGGTCTCCCACTGTAGCCCAGAATGACCTGGAACTCCCCGCAATCCTCCTGCCTTAGCCTCCCAAGCAATTCACCTCTCTCCATCTTTGGCAGTGGAGGAGGGGTATGTCTCACGCAGGGTTTAAATTTGCTTTAGGAGGATGTGTATGTAGAGTATGTATGTATGCATGCATGTGTGTGCCTGCACATGTGCCTCTGTGTATTTGTGCATATGCGGACATATGCGTGTATATGTGTATGCGTGTATATGTGTGTTTGCAGATGTATGTGTTGGTCTGTGTGCTTGTGGGTATGTGTCTGAGTCTAGCTGTACACATGTGCACAAGCAGATGATTGTTTTGGAACTCTGCATGCTGGTTCCTGGAGCGGTGTGTAGCCCTTTCAGTGTGTGTGTCCTTGCCTGCACACTGTCCAGATAGACCCTGTCCCAATCATTCCCCCACGTTTCTGGAAGACAGAGGTGTGCAGCTGGGAATTCTGCATCCCCTGACCCCCTCCCCCAGCGGCTAGCTCCTATTCTGCAATACGTGCTAGACACGTGCCTTCCCGAAATGTTGCCCATGAGCCTCAGAGCCTAAGCATTTCTGACCTAGTTAGAGGCAGTGACGTCATTGTTTGGTTCCGTTTCCTACATATACTGAACATGCTGTCCCTGTCTAATGCTTGCTTGTCCTAGGACCTCTGTAGTGCACTGTTTTTTCATTCAAAAAGCAGTCTGGTTGGCTCCCTTCTCATCATTACAGTCACTTCAGAGGATGTGACTAGACTGGGCAATCCATCAGTCTACTTTACTGGGCTGTTGGTGGCCATAGGGTGGGAACTTGGAATAAAGTATTAGGAGGTAGGAAATCTGTCTCAAAAAAAAAAAAAAAAAAACCAACAAAAAATAAAAACAAAGCCGGGCGTGGTGGCACATGCCTTTAATCCCAGCACTCGGGAGGCAGAGGCAGGCAGATTTCTGAGTTCAAGGCCAGCCTGGTCTACAAAGTGAG
>NC_034612.1:39706816-39718281 GCF_900095145.1 Mus pahari
AGAAAGAAAGAAAGAAAGAAAAAAAGAGTCGAGCAGACACTTCTTCAAAAATGGCGCCAATCACGGCATACAGTGCTCAACACCACAGTCATGGGAAAATTAAAACCCAAACCACAATAAAATATAACATCACGTTCATGACGATGGGGATAAGAAGATTAGCAGATGCTGATAAAAGCAACAAGAAATGGAAACATCTATATATTGGTACAAAAATTGCCATTTTTTACAAAAATAATTTAATCAGTTCTTGAGTGGTGAACAATTAACATATAACCCAGAGTGTTTCTGACCCCAGGGACAGGGGCAAGAAAACTAAAAGCATGCATTTCTTTAAAATGTATTTGTCGGTGTATCCAACAGTGTCGTTTACCACCGTTAAACGGTAGATGCAACTCTAATGTACAGCAACTTGTAAATAGTGAAAATAAAATAAAATAAAAATGTAGTGTGTGGATGCCCTGATAGTAGGTAATGTAACTCCATGGCCTGCTGAAGCCCTCTGAGTTGAACATGTTAAATATGTGAATTTTGTGCTACATGAGTTATATTTCAATAAAGCAATTTTTACAGCAAGAGGAGAATGAAGGGTGACACCAAATTTTGGAATCTAAGCCAAAATCAGAGATGGATGGGGGATATGGCAAATGAGGATGTAAGACCGGAAGCTCAGCTGCTCATGTGTTGGACAGAGTCAACCGGGAGCTGGGAGGCGGGGCATGGGGTGGCAGCGGCTGGTGGTATAAAATCGGGCTTAATTGGCATTTAGATAGAATCTTAAACTCTGGACTGGGTAAGATGGCAGACAGGAGTAAGGGTGAACAGAGGAGGGAGAAAGTGTGCCAAAGACCGTGTGCGGAGCCTGGGATGTGTTGGGCCTGGGATGCGTGGAGCCTGGGATGCACGGAGCCCGTGATGTGCTAAGCCTGGGATGTGCGGAGCCTGGCATGTGCGGAGCCCGGGATGGGCCAAAGATTGTGTGCCTGGCCTGGGATGTGCCAGAGCTTCCTCTGTGTGGGTCCGAGATGGCCTCAGCAACAGTGAACTTGGGACCTGCCCCGCAAGTGAGGTTGGAAGTGAATCTATACAACGAGGTGTGGAGAGTTCAGCCAGCAATATAACCGGGGCCCAAACGCAAGCAATTCAGTCCTCCGGGCAAACTTGATTAAAATGATGAGATTTATGAACTCCACAGTTTGATTTATTTTGAAAATCAAATTCATCCCAAAGGCTTCATCCAAAGTCACCGTGTAGAGGGCTCCAAGTTTTTAATGAGCTTTTTTTTTTTTCCCCTTTGAATCTCGCGGCTCTCAGATAATCATAATTCTGTATGTGGGGACAAGCCTTCCATCCTATTTTCTTTCCCTCTCGCCTCTGCGTTTTCTCCCAATCTCAACTCGTGATTACAAGATTAGCATCTCGCCTGTGATGATTCAGGCATATTGAATAGCTTCCCAATGTGTATTTAAAATATATTGAAACCCCATCTCGGAAATATGGTGTGTACGTTATTTCAGTCTGTACTGGTCCTATCAAATGACAGCTAATGAACCGGGAGCCAAGCAGCTTGTCGCCTAGCCTTCCTGGGTAGAGAGGCTTCATTCTTTGAATTAATTTTTCAGCCCAAATATTTTACTCTTCCAAATCACAGGGACATACAAACATTCCAGGAGGCTGCTGGCTTCTGGCAGTCAGTCTCTAACAGGGAGCGGAGCGAAGGATTCTGATTGCCTTTTTCACTTAGGATTCTAAAAAAAAAAAAAAAAAAAACCTGCAATGCTGCTGCAAGCCACAAACAGAGCTATCGTTTGTCAACCGGAATTAGAATTCAGGGAAAGTTATTTCTTCTAAGGAAGGCAGCATGGCGTGCTAGCTAGCATAATGTTGGCACATCTCTCTTGGGCACATTCTGTGCTTTCTCTAGGTTAAGACAATGGGTTTGCTTCTGTCTGTTTTAACCCAGCACCACGGTTCTGTGAGTGAGGGCTCCCACTCAGGGGCTCCATCCTCCTCATCCAATACCAAGAGGCAGAAGAAGAGGGTACCATGGCCTACTCCAATCCCAGCCACCTCTTCTCACAGTCTGAGCAAAATTCACAGCCATGATGGGTGAATAGGAAATGCCACGCACATTAGGTGGACACTTCTTCCCAGCAAGGACTCTGCAAATGGACGATGGCACGTGGATTAGGGAGAGGATGACAGAGAGCTCTGGAGGCCACAACAAGCCAGGTGACTTGGGGTAAATGACTCGGTCCTTCTACACTGACTTAGAAGAGCCACCTCGTAGAGGAATTGTCCTTGCTAAAGGCAGTGAGCGCACACGGGGCTCAACGTAGAGTGGTTTTACTGGGTGAGGCTGATTTCAGCCCGAGAGACAAGGGTGGAATTCAGTAGCTTAAGCGCCAGGGCAGGCTGGATGAAGACAGAAATATAGTCACTGACTGGGTGAACTGGTGAGTGGCTGGGTTCACAAATGGGCCTCTCTGCCCAAGCTTCTCGCTTCCAGGCCTTGGTAGATGTTGACCTGGTGACCTCCTACTTCACGTCGTCATCTGTGTGTAGAAGCTGCTTTTAGTTGGGGAATTTGTTGTCAGTTTGAGAACTCAGTCTAACCTTCTATGTGACAAGTGTCTGTCTACCTTCCCTTCGTGGGTCTTAGGCACCATCTCATCCTACCTGAGATGGCTTTTCCCAGACTCCAGAATTCCCCGCGTTACCTCTCAGGAACCTTATGTATTAGTCCATGCCTTGGTGCTATAACAAAATACCTGAGACAAACCAATTTACAAAAGAGATTGGGTTTGCTTAGTTCGTGGTCCTAAGGCTAGGAAATCGAAAAGCATGACATGGCATCTAACTGGGGTCTTCTTTCTGTGTCATGCTATGTCAGACAGGCAAATGGGCTAGTTTAGCTCTCTCTTCCTCTCGTTCTTTTGTTCGTCCTCCCTCCCTCCTTTCCTCCTTCCCTCCCTTCCTCCCTCCTTCCCTCCCTCCCTCTTTCTTTCTTTCTTTCTTTCTTTCTTTCTTTCTTTCTTTCTTTCTTTCTTTCTTTCTTTCTTTCTTACAGATTTATTTATATGAGTACACTGTAGCTATCTTCAGACACACCAGAAGAGGACATCAGATCCCTTTACAGATGGTTGTGAGCCACCATGTGGTTGCTGGGAATTGAACTCAGGACCTTCGGAAGAACAGTGAGTGTTCTTTACCGCTGAGCCATCTCTCCAAACCCCCACCTTTGTTTTTCAATACAGTTTTAGTTGCCCAGGGTGGAGCCCATGGTCTTGCACATGCTAGTTGTCTTAGGGTTTTAGTGCCGTAAAGAGATAATATGACCATGACAACTCTCATAAAGGAAAATATTTAATTTGGGGCTAGTTTAGAGTTTCAGAGGTTTAGTCCACTTCCATCACGGCAGGAAGCATGGCAGTGTGCGGACAGACATGGTGCTGGAGCAGGAGCTGAGAGTTCTATATCTTTTTTTTTTTTTTTTTTGGTTTTTCGAGACAGGGTTTCTCTGTACAGCCCTGGCTGTCCTGGAACTCACTTTGTAGACCAGGCTGGCCTCGAACTCAGAAATCCACCTGCCTCTGCCTCCCAAGTGCTGGAATGAGAGTTCTATATCTTGATCCACAGGCAGCAGAAGGAGACTGTGTATCAAGAAGAGAGCTGGCCTGAGAAAGCAATCGTTTGCAAGGCTGTGCTATCATTTGGTTCAATGACCTTGAATATTGGAGGTTTTGTCAGCAGCACAGAACTATCCAGAAATAGAGGAACCGCTACAAAAACGGGATCTAGTGGCTCTTCAGGTTGTTGGGAGCGTGGTCTGGAGGGGGACAAGGTCTTGCTTATTTTGATATCTGGCCATAGGGTGAGCGATCTGGGGGCCCTTCACCCCCCCCCCATGCCTCTGCTATGAGGTGCTGCTGGCCTAAAAGCAGCAAGGCTACCAAGACTTTATATTGGATTCCCTGTAACTGTGAGTCAAAATAGACGTTTCCTCTCTCTCATTTTGAAAGTGCCCACAATAGCGATAGCAAGCCGGTTCACGTGGGCTGCCATTACAAAGTGCCAGGGACAGAGTAGGTTAAATAACAGAAATGTACTGGCTTATAGTTCCAAGGCTAGAAACCCAAAGCTGTGAACGTGAGGCGGACCCGTGCCCCAGGCCTGCCTTGCAGCAGTCTTCTGGCAATCCTTGTATTTTTTGGTTGGAGATGCGTTGTCCTGATCTCCACCACCATCATCCTGCGCCATCTTCCTGCTGTCTCTCTCTCTCTCTGACTCTCCTCACTGTGTTGGATTCGAGTCGAGCCTGCTCGCTGAGGACCTCATTCATCCTCACTACTTGATCTCAACAACCCCGTTCCCAAATTGAGCCTCATCCTGAGGAATTGGGGTTACTTACTGTTTGAAAGGGGCGAGGAGGGGGTGGTGTAGCAATTCACCCACAACAAAAAGTGAAGGAAACCGGGACTCAAGGTGGCTGACACAATGGCAGGTGTGTGTCGCTTTGAAGGGCAGCCACTGTCCCTCTGATGATCATGGATGTCCCCATTATGTGCTTGGCCCATCCTGCTCTTTTCTCCTTTATTTATTTATTTATTTATTTATTTAGTTAGTTAGTTAGTTAGTTAGTTAGTTAGTTTGTTTGTTTTTGAGACAGGGTTTCTCTGTGTAGCCCTGGCTATCCTGGAACTCACTCTGTAGACCAGGCTGGCCTTGAACTCTGAGTTCTGGAATTACAGGCATGCACTACCTGTACCCCCAACAACCCCCCTCCTACCACCACTGGCCCCTCACCCCTGGTTCCAGTGCTCCTCTCCCGCATTGCAGCCTTCGCCAGCTCCCAGTCTCCTAACAGAATGCCAGTGCCACGGCATGATTTACAAGCCTAGCAGATGACTGACAGCAATATTACTGTAATCATGCCGCACCGTTATTATGTTTTAACCACTTCTCTAGGCATTGTCTTTTAATCAGTTTTCTAAAGTTCTCAATGCAACGCTATCAGAGGGAAATGTAAGTCTCCTCCAGGCCGAATAGAACTGCCACATCCTGGCCAAGCTGAGTTCAGATGTGTGCATTTGGTGTGTGTGTGTGTGTGTGTGTGTGTGTGTGTGTGTGTGTGTGTGTGTTTATGTGTGTTTACATATGTGTGTTTACATATGTGTGTCTCTGTGTATATGTGCACATATGGGTGTTGACATATGTGTCTGTATGTCTCTGTACATGTGTATGTATGTGTGCATGTATGCATTTGTCTGAGTGCTTGTGGGTATGTGTCTCCCTATTACAGACAGTACTGAGGGAAAGAGATGTTAGACGACCCAGATGGAACCACTTGGATTCCAAACCAGGTAAACGGGTTGACATATCCTCAAACAACAGCCACACGGGAACCCATCCCATGTGACTTCCAAGTATCTGCCTGGTGACAGGGTTGGTGTGTTTTGTTTTGTTTTGTTTTGTTTTGTTTTTAAGACAGGGTTTCTCTGTATATCCCTGGCTGTCNTGGAACTCACTTTGTAGACCAGGCCGGCCTCGAACTCAGAAATCTGCCTGCCCAAGTGCTGGGATTAAAGGCATGTGCCACCATACCCGGCTGGTGGTCTTATGTTAAGAACTGGAAACAGGTTTGATTATTAAGGTTCCAGAAACCAGATTCAAGCCATGAAAGCTGGGTCCACGGAGAGTGAGGTGACTGGTTATTTCCTTGTGGGAAGGATAGAGCCTAGAGATTCGTGTCACAATTGTCCCCTCTCTTTGGTCACCTTTCACATTGGATTTAGAGTCTGCAGCCAGCCTGGGCTACACGGAGAGATCCTATCTAAAGAAAGAAGAAGAACCAAACTTATTACCTTCCCCCACTTTCTCCACAGATCTGGGATCTGGAGACCCATGGCTGCTGCTGTACCATCTCTTCCAAAGCCAGTGGCATCAGGGGAGAACTAACAGCCTGCCTCTATCTCCCCGGACCTAGAGCCCTGTGTGTGGCCACGGGGACCCTGGCTTTCCTTCACCTGAAAGTGGGGTAGGGAACTGTCTGTCATCTTAGCTTTGTGTGTGCAATGTTCTAGAGGGTTCTAGAGAGTCCCAGTGGTGCGGTCAATATTCTACTCAACACCTTAAGGGTGATTCAAATGCCGAGTGAGACTTCATTCGAGAAAACAAGAGTTAGCATGTGGGAGTGGTCACCAACTGGAGATAGCTTCTGAGTTAGGGACTAGAGCTTGCGTCTACCTCCTCCACTCTCAGCTCTGGGACTGCAGTCCCTGTGCATGCCACCACGGTCGCTCTGAGTTCACACGGGCACCGGTCCTACTGTGTGTAGGAGGCCTTGTGTCTCTGGGGTTCTCCATCCTCTCTGGATCTTCAGATCTTTCCACCAGCTGTGAGTGGAGGAGACTGATGGAGACGTCCCATTCGGGAGTGCTCCAGGGTCCAACTGTGGGCCTCTGCATTTGTTCTCATCTACTGCAGGAGGAAGCTTCTCTGATGGTGGCTGAGCAAGGCACTGATCTTGCTCATATATTAGAGAACTGTGTGTGTGTGTGTGTGTGTGTGTGTGTGTGTGTGTGTGTGTGTGTAGCAGAGCACCAGGCTATCTTCCTTTAGCAGAGCAGGAGTATTTGGTTTCCCCTGGGTCCCTGGCCTGTCTAGTCTCAGTTTCCTGGCCACCAAGCAGAGTTGGAGGTGGGTTCCATCTCGTGCAGTGTTTTGAGCTTTTAGGGGATTTCTTTTTCTTTCTTTCTTTTTTTTTTTTTTTTTGTTTTTTTGTGTTTTGGTTTTTTGTTTGTTTGTTTGTTTGTTTTTGAGACAGGGTTTCTCTGTGTAGCCCTGGCTGTCCTGGAACTCATTCTGTAAACCAGACTGGCCTCGAACTCAGAAATCCACCTGCCTCTGCCTCCCAAGTGCTGGGATTAAAGGCGTGTACCACCACACCTGACAAGTCAGGGGATTTCTATATGTACCAATGTGTGTCTGTGTCTATATATGCCAATGTGTGTGTCTGTGCCTATATGTGCCTCTGTATGTGCCAGTGTGTGTCTCTGCATCTATATGTGCTCCTTGTGCTTTTTCTTTGGCTTCTTATTTTTCCATTTGTTCCTTTGTTCATTTATTTTCCTCTTATTGGAGTTTGTTTGTTTTTATTTTTGTCATATTTAAGTTCTTTAATTTTTTTTTTTTAGATGTCAGTTTGTTTTCTAATTTAAGAGCAAGGGTGGGTGTGGATTTGGGTGGATGGGGTGGTGGGGAGGACCTGGGAGGAGCTGGGGCAGGAGGAACCGTAATCAGAATATAGTGTATGAAAGAAAAAAAAACAAAAAATAAAAAACAATCAATCACCAGGCAGTGGTGGCACACGCCTTTGACCCCAGCACTTCTGAATTCGAGGCCAGCCTGGTCTACAGAGTGAGTTCCAGGACAGCCAGGGCTGTACAGAGAGACCCTGCCTCGAAATAACCAAAAACACAACACAACAAAACAAAACAAAACACCAAAGAAACAATCAGATAAACCAACAAACAAAATCCTTACGGTCAGGAAAAATGATTCAACAATTAAGAGTACTTACTGCTATTGTGAGGGACTCAGGTTCAGTTCCTGGCACCCGTCCTTGGTGGCTCACAACTGGATCCATAAATCCAGTCCCAGGGGATCCTATGCACGCCTCTGACTTCTCCCCGTGCGATACCCACACATACAAGCAGCCAAAACAGTCATGCTCGCCAAATAAATAAGCAATAAGTAAATACGTAAACGACCAAGCAGGCAAGCATCAGACAAAAGCAAACGCACTTCCTGGTGCCCTTCCCCTCAGCCCGCCCTGGAGGCCCAAAGGCGGTGGAATAAACCTCACCCTTCTGTGGAAGAGGAATTCTCCCCTGCCCTGCTAGCATGTGAGTGGGGGGGGGCTCGGCATACGCTTTGAGCACTATAAGGCTCTCTGTGAGACAGAAGCATTTCATCACAGCCAGCCTGGAATCAAACCTGGGTCCTCTGGAAGAACAGCCAATGCTCTTAACCTCTGAGCCATCTCCCCAGCCCCGTGTAGCCCACTCTTTATCCCCTGTTCTTCCTCCTGCCTGTACAACATACATTCCTCCTCCCCACCACAGCTTCTTCCAGGGTTAACCAGTACGCATGGTCCAAGACAAAGACGCAGAAAATCCTTCGAGTGACTGTCATAGCCTGAGTGTTTCAGATACTTTTTCCACAGTGGTGACTAGCTTCCTGAGCCCCAAATAGGACCTCTGTCCTCCCTGTGTCTTCTCTTGATTTGTGAACGCAGGCATGGATGGGCATTTCTTGATCCATTCGCTGTACTCAGAGGTCATTTCAAGGGACCTGGAGATGGCTCAGTGGTCAAGAGAACTTATTGCTCTTGCAGAGGACTCCAGTTCAATTTCTAATGCTCAAATCAGACAGCTCACAACTACCAGTGACTTTAGTTCTAGAAGGCCTGGCACCTACGGCCCCTATGGGCACCTATACTCACTTGCACAAGCCCACACAACAGAGACACATCCACACATAACTAAAAATATCTTTTAAAATCAACTTCACGGAAAAGCGAGCACATTTTACAGCATCGCATGTGACCTCGTTCTTGGCCACCCGCTCCCTTTCTAATGTCAGTGAAGCCATGCGGCCAGCTAGAACGACTCAGAAAACTCAAATAGAGGCAAAACTAAATGATCGGTACAGCCAGGCTCCTCAGAGATCTCGAGTGCTCCACTCAAGATGCCAAAACACCCTGCTGGAAGTGGAAGCTGCTGCCAATCAAACTCCTGTTTGTTCTGCATGATAGAGCTGTGTAGAACAAACAGCTCACTTGATTGATTCCTTTTGGAACGCAGCGACTGGAAATTCTGCTTTGCGGCAAGCACAATCTCAATCTCTAGTGCTAACAATTAGGTGCTAGATAGTGTCCCCTGTCCTAGCCCATCCCATACCTGCTGTCACCCAGGAGCTGAGCAACCCCGGTACCTAACCTTCATTTGCAAAGCCATAGCTCCTCCCCCAGCATCTGGGAAAAAGGATCAGAGCAGCGGCTGGACCCAGAGGTTTTTCTTCTTTCCCTTGGTTCCTCCTTTCTTTGGACTTCCTGCCTCCTGCGTGGGCCAGACCCCACCATCATCTCCTAAAGCCCAGGCACAGGCTGCTCTTTCGTGGAGAGTTGTCTGAGCATCGTGTCCGAGGCTGCAGACCAAGCCTGAGGCTTCACTGCAGAACAATTAAGAGGGAGGCGGCAGGGAGACCACACATGGAATCAATGCTCTGTATTACGTCCACTGCACGCGGACATTTACATGCATTTCCTCGTTATTATTCCTCATGTTTCCGTAAAGGGTTGTATTTTGCAGATGAGGAAATGAGACCAAGGGACTCAAGTGGCTGTTGAGTGCTGGCTTCCCAGAGGCAGAGTATGGAATCAGGCTCTGATTGCTCTGGCATGCCCTTTGCACCTGGGTACCCCTGGGAGATCTGCTTGGCCTTATCCCTACAGTAATTGGAAAGTGTTGCCTTTTCGGCGGAAGGATTCATAGTGTACTGTTTGTTTGTTTGGGAGGAGATCTAAAATCTCATTGCTCTAGATCATTCTGAGTCATCCAATCCCACTCCCCCCTGCCCTTACAAGGAGCTGCATGGCCGCGTGGGGTGGCACACACCTGTGATCCAATTATTGCTCAGGAGAAAGACTCGGAAGGATCTCGAGTTTGAGGACATCCTGAGCCACAGGAGACCCTGTCTCAATCAGTCAATCAATCAATCGGTCAATCAATCAATCGAAGGTGCACGCTCTCCGTTTCCTTCTTTAGTAGTCATTCATTACACCTCATCACGTGCCAGTCACTTGTGTTCTGCGTGTGCCTTATCATGTGCCAATCACATGTGCTGTTCCTGAGAAGATGCCCACGTATCTCTTCCTATTAAATCCCCATGTCTATGTGATGAAACACCACAACCAAAGCAAGCTGGGGAGGGGAGGATTTATTTGGCTTATGCTTCCATGTCACTGTTCATCACTGAAGAAAGTCAGGACAGGAACTCAAACAGGACAGGAACCTGGAGGCAGGAGCTGATGCAGAGACCACACAGGGGTGCTGGTAACTGGCTTGTTCCACCTGGCTTGCTCAGCCTGTTTTTGTTTTGTTTTGTTTTGTTTTGTTTTTATAGCACCCAGGACTACCAGCCCAGGGATGGCACCACACACTATAGACTGGGCCCTCCTCCAACAGCGTCCAACAGGCTTGCCTACAACCAGATTTTAAGGAGGCATTTTTTTCAATCGCCTCTCTCTCCTCTCTGATGACTGTAGTAACCTGTGTCAACTTAACATAAAAAAAAACAGCCAGCACACCCTGTTGTAACCTTGTAAAAACAGGTATCACTAACCCCATATTGCAGATTAGAGAGTGGAATTTTGAACAGTTATGCAAATTTCTCAGGGTCCTAGATCCGTCCTTTGAGCCCAAAGCCTTTCCTGCTTAGCCACTGTGTAATGGAGCCCCAGATAATCTCCCTCCTGGGTATCCGGATGAGCAGTCACCACAGGTGTCCATTGTCTCTGTTTTTCATGAGCAAGAACTGTCCCAGAGCCCCACCTCGTGTGGTCCCACCAAGAGCCCGTGGTGTGCTGCAGGTACAACCCAGCCTTCAGACATGTGGTCAGCTGCTGCGAAGCCTCCGTAAGTAGCCACTCTTGGTACCTTAGCAGTGAATGACATGTTTGTGAGGTAGCCTGATCTCTCCATCTTCCCATTAAAGCCGAGCAAAGCATTCTGTTCCTGGAAGTTAACAGTGGAGTGGACATTCAGTTCTGCTCTGGTAACGACCCTGTATTGTTTGGACAATCTTTGCTCAGCGTCAAGTGGAAGAGCCGTTTCCCCAGTGGCTCCCAGTATGAGCTATTTGGAAGGAACATCCATTCTGAGAGTATTATATCCTTGTGATTATCTCGTATGTTGTAAAGCAAATACTTCTTATTAACTGGTTGAAACGCTACTCCACTGTCTGCTCTCAAGAGGACCTTGAGAGCTGGCTGAGGAGCCCTCCCTGGGGTGGGGACTGACTGCAGCCATCAAGACAGAGGATATTGGACTCCCGGGAGGAGGAAATCTCACTCAAAGGCTGCTCAAGGGTTGGGCCTGACAGAGAGGAATACTTAAGAAGGGAATCAGCTGTGCTGATGGAGATCGTAGGACTGGAACTGTAGACGGCACAGGAAATGAGCCCCACTGTCGCAGCTTCCATAAAATATCCAGTGCAACTTCTGGGTTTTTTTTAGTTCATGTTCTAAATTACAGTCTACTGTTGCCACCAGGAAGTCAACGGGGCCGAAACTACAGACAACTGCTCATAATGCATCCACAGCCCAGAAGCATGACCCCAGGTCACACTGTATCCACAGCCAGAACCGTGACCCCAGGTCACACTGTATCCACAGCCCAGAA
>NC_034612.1:39718416-39733500 GCF_900095145.1 Mus pahari
GAACCGTGACCCCAGGTCACACTGCATCCGCAGCCCAGAAGTGTGACCCCAGGTCACACTGTATCCACAGCCCAGAAGCATGACCCCAGGTCACATTGCATCCTGCAGCCCAGAAATGTGAGCTTAGCTCCTCATTCATTCCAGGACTAAAGCAAAGAACTGTACCCCCCCACACACTCAGGATGCGGCTTCCTTCCTCAGTTCACCCAAGTTTAAGAAAATCCCTGCTGAGCATGCCCAAAGATCAGCCTGATCTAGAGAAGCTCTCACTGAGATGCCCCTTCCTGGTGACTCTAGATTTGGTCCAGTTGATGCTTAACACCATCACACCCACCAACACCTTGATTCTGGACTTTGAGCCTCCAGATTGGACTGTGAAACAAAACATTTCTGTTGTGCTGGCAATTTCCTATGGCTGTGCTAGCCAATGAATAAGTTTAAGTAAGCCAGCTTGTCTGCGATTACAGACAGTTTCTAGGTAAACTTTTATATTTAAGGTTTATTTATTTTTATTTAATGTGTTTGGCTTGCCTGTGTGCATGTATATCATGTTCCTGAACTGTCTACAGAGGCCAGATGAGGGTGCTGGATCCCCTAAAATTAGAGTTACAGATGGTTATGAGCTGCCGTGTGGGCGCTAGAGATTGGACCCTCGGAGCCATCTCTCTGGCTGTCCTATGTAGCCGCCACGGGTTCCTGAAAGTAAAGATGGGGTTTTGGATGGAAAAGGCTTCGAGAGAAATAAAGAGCCAAGGCAAAGTTTTCTGATCAAGGCCAATGTTTACTTATGAATCTGAGCTTATAAAGGCGGGGGTGGGGCCGGGATCTCCTTGCTTTGTCAGTATCGCTGCTTTGTTCAACCTCTCAGCAGGTAGTGGCTTCTTGCAGGAAGCTGCAGACGTGTCAGGACAATAGACTTTACCTAGGTCTGAAGACTCCACCCTAGGTGGGCTAGCAACTGTGACAAGCCAGGTCTGAGCAGCCTGCTCAAGGCTGAGGGAAGGGCACAGTCCTAAGCTGTCATCTTTAATATTTATGTCACCAGACTTGTAAAAGCAAATTTCCTTTGATGTGATAGTTATTATCTCTGAGCCATCTTAACTTCGATTTTGATACACAGGTAGTGAAAGTGTGGGACTTTGAAACGGGAAGACAGGTGTCCGAATTTATTGGCACTCACGGCAATGCTGGCATCACCTGTCTGACCTTTGACACCAGCGGAAGAAGGTACAGCCTTTTTCTTCTAGTAAGAACCTTTCAGCAGGGTGACCTGAGTCACGTCATCCTAGTGGGACAATCTGTTTCCTAGGCTTGTTACTGGAGGAAGGGATGGCTGTCTGAAAATATGGAGCTACAACAATGGACACTGTCTGCACACCCTTCAACATGGCAAGTGGGGCGGGGACTCCAGCAAGTGGTCCCCATAAAGTGCAGACGCACAACTGTGCATTTATCCTAAACGGGAAATGAATCAAGTAAAATCGTGCCTTGCAGGTATATAGCATCTCCCTGCCCCCTTTCTCTCTACTTTATGGTACTTAATGTTTATGGACTTAACATTTCATGGAGTTACAACCACACAAATTAAATGCAAGTCCCTTATTATAAATCTCCTCACCTGGGGCTGGAGAGTTGGCTCAGCAGTTAAGAGCACTGACTGCTCTTCCAGAGGATCTGGGTTCAATTCCAGCATCCACATGACAGCTTACAACCATCTGTAACTCCAAGGTCTGATCCTTCAAACAGACATACATGCAGGCAAAACACCAATGCACATAAAATAAAGATAAAATTTACATACATATACATATGTGTGTGTCTATATATATACATATATATACATATATATATATGTATATATATATATATATAGATATATATATATATATATATATTCGTGAGCTTCATCCCCCAACCTGCTTTGACCTTCTGCCCATTCACTCTCTCCGTGTCAAGTACTTCTGGGGTCCTATCAGGAGAAGCTGAGCCTCTTCCTGTAGCTGATCAAGGGCAGAATCAGACAGGGAAGGTGGCCACAAACGAATGGCGCTTTAATGGCCCAGGCTACTAGAAAGTAGATGACAAAGTCTGTTCTGCCACATCAGGGCAACCCCTGAGAGCTAATTCAAGCAAGCGTTAGTAAAGAAATTGTTTAACAGCATATGATCATGTATTCCTAGATGAAAATCAAAGTGAAGTCTGTGACTGTACCTACATGGAGGTGAACCGAAATAGGTGGGTTCCATTCAGCCTGGGGTTGAGTAGGTTAGCTTTCCATCACTCTGGGGGGAGAGGGGGAAATGCCTCAGATCAACAAGGGAGGGGAGGTGTATTCTAGCTCATGGTTTCTGAGGTCTCAGTCTCTGGCAAGGTGGGAGGCATCATGGTAGAGGGGCAATGACAGGGGAGAGATGCTCAGGACATGAGGAAAAGTGAGAGAGACCCAAAAGCCAAGGACTGGACACAGCTTTCAAAGGCATACGCATCCCTGGTGGCCCACTTCCTCCAACCAAGGCTCACCTCTTGCCCCCCCCCTTTTAGAGATTTACTTATTGATTATGTGTATTATGTCTGCCTACATGAGTTTATCCGTGTGCAGCAGTCCATGGAGGTCAGAGGGAATAAGATGCCCTGGAACTGAAGTGACAGTTGGGGTCCAGGTGATAAGGGTTCTCGGGAACTAACACTGGGTCCTCTGCAAGAACAGTCAGTGCTCTTAACTGCTGAGCCCCTGGACCCTGCTTCTTAGGAGCAGAGTCAGCTGTGAATCCATCAATGGGCTCACCCATAGAAGTTAGCATCCTTTGATTCAGTCACCACCAGACACAAACATCTTCAACATCTTAGCTGTTTGGGGTCTGGTGGCCATAATGACATTGAAGAGCATTTTCCAGATTAAAATGTGTTGAAATATTTTGGGAGATCCTGAGTGCTTTCTGGAGGTAATTTAGGCAATTAGGCTCTGCACATTGGGATAACTGTTTAGGAAACCATCTCCCCGCCAAGTGATTTATTAACTTAAAAACAAAAAACAAAAATCAGCATGGCTGGAGAGATAGATGGATGACTCAGCAGTTAAGAGCCCTGACTGCTCCTACTGAGGACTCAGGTTCAATTCCCAGCACCATATAGTGCTCATGACGATCTGTAACTCCAGAGGCAGGGATCTGACATCCTCTTCTGGACTTCATAGGCACCAGGTGCACATACATAAATGCAGGCAAAACAGTCTACATTCATAATAATAATAACAATAATAATAATAACAATAATTTTAAAATGTCAAAGTAACAAATCACAGAGTGAAGCAAATAGATTCAACTACCATAAATCAAAGAGCAAAAATACAGCATCTCCTCCCTGAATATGCTTTAAGAGAGTGAAGCAATCCTTAGGCTATTTCTGTGAGCAGCCTTGCCTTCAGACATGCTCTGAAGATCAAGTAAATCTCCCACTCCACTCCCTCAACCCCATCCCCGCCTGCCCCGAGGCAGCTGCTCACAGAGGATCTTTAGACCTCAGAAACGATGGGGTGGCCTCTGTATCTGGGTCCGGATGCTTTAAAGACTGACCCCGATTTGCCATTGCTCTCCATAAGCAGTAGAAAGGCTCCTATCTTTTCATTTATCCTGTGGATAAGGCAGGGTTAAAGCACGCAGTTAAGGGCACACAGGGAAGCTGAAGTGTTAAAAATGTATCACTTTGTTGTTATCTTAGGTGTGTCATAGCTGTTGGATGGGACCGAAGAATAAATGTGTATTTTGTAAGTACAATGTAACAAATGAAGGCATTTTAAAAACCCTCCTCCCTCTGCGTCTGCCTCACTGTTTACATCTATTTGTATTGGTTTTTTTTAATTATGTGGGGAGGGGGTATGCATGTGAGTGCAGGTGTCCACAGCCACCAGAGTGCTGAGAACAGAGCTCTGAACCTCTGGAAGAACAGCCAGTTAACCTCTTCACCTCTGAGCCATCCCTCCAGCCCCCTCCCTCCAACACCCTGCTTCTCCTTTAGAAATAGATTGGACCATGTTTTTGCTGCCTGGTATAAGGCAAGTGACACACACAGGATCCCCTTTATTTCTCCTTATTCTTTCCTCTCTTCTTTTCTTTTCAAGATTTTCCTCTCCGAGTCTTCTTAATGTTCCCCTTGAGAAGATAGATGCTCCGCTAAGTGAGCTGCCAGGGCCTGTGGGTTCCTGGGAGCTGGAGGTGGTGCCTGCTCCTCCCACCCCCACCCCGTGCAGGTCCTGAGTTCTATTCATGACTCACACCTTGCCACAGTTCCCCACCCACAGTTCCTTCCCAGCCCTCCACCCCCACCCCAGCCTACTTGCAAAGACCCAAGTACCAGGGGGACCCGCAGGGGTGTGCTGGTGGCGTGGGAGGGGGGGAAGCTGAAAGGCTTTTACTTTCTTCCTTCCTCCTAGCCTGTCTTTAAAGCATCCTAGAGCGTCTCCAATCAGAAAGAGGAAATAAAAGGCCACCCATAAACGTCTCTGCAGACTTGAAATCCCTCTTTATGGAGGGGATTAGGAGACAGAAGTTTAAAGTACCACCCCAAAACTAAGTTTTAAATCTACCTGTGACATTTTATTACCCAGCTTGCTCTGCTGGGTGGTTCTGGATTTCCGAACGTCTTTAAACACTGTCCATTCTCCTTATTCGTTTCAAAGTGCACTATATTTCATAGCCTAAGCCTGGCATCCTGAGAGTGACTTGAGGGCTGACTACCTGGGAGATTTCAGCATTGAATCTGTCCTTTGGTATTACAGCTTCGCAGGCTGATGGCGTCGGTTTAGCCCATGAAACAGCTCTGGGTCTTATTATGAAGGCAAAGCTATGCGTCGGATCCAAGAAGAGCTTGTCAGTTGACATATGATTTGCTGAAATGCAATCACCCAGACGTCAGGAGAGGATTGCTTTTTATTCCCACTGGCACTTGGGGAATTTGCTTTGACATTTCAAAAATCTGCATCAGTGGTGGGGTGAGGGGTAGGGTTATGAAATGTGCCAACACCTTCTCTCTGACGTCGCGAATGTGTTGGCAGCTCATTTTATGGTTTGCACAATGGGTCCTGTTTGGCTTTGTATACAGGACCTACCTCAAGATTTTCATCATTTCCGGAAGCCTCAGCCCCACTGGCAGGATGACCTGGTGAGCCCCAGCCCACTGTCTGGCCCACAGTAGCACACAGTGAAGACCTCCCTCACTCTAAACGCTCCGCTGCACTTCCGTAGCCTGCCACGCATGCTCAGTTTCTCCGAAGCCTCTGCTATGGATGGCCAGACTCCTGCCTGAGTAGAACATGGTCCAGGCAGCTGTCTTCTCTCTGGGAGAGATGATGGCCCCATGTTCGAGTTGAGATGTGAGGCCAGAGGGGCGGAGTTCAAGCTGTTGAGTCCCCAAGTGCAGGAAGCTCGAGGTGGGGAGGGCGTGGCTGGTGAGCCAAACTGTATATTCGTTGTGTCCTAACATTCCTGACTCTCTGTGGCTTGTTAAAGTCCTAATGCTTGTTAGGGATCAGAATGTCCCCAGCTCCCTACAGTTTCCCAGAGATAAATGACTTCCTTCCAAACTGTTTACATGCCAAGGCATTAAGACAAAAATACAGAAAATAAGGCCACCATCCCCCCCAGCTGCCTGCCATAGCGCCAGCTATTTCATACCCTACAAATGTTCCCGAGGGCACGTGTTGATAAAATACAAACTCCATTGTCTTAGTTAGGGCTACTGTTGCTGTCCCGAAGCACCACAACCAAAGAAACGTGGGGAGGAAAGGGTCTATTTAGCTCATGCTTCCACTTCACAGTTCATCATCAAAGGATGACAAGACTTCGGTCTCAAAGCAGGAAGGAACCTGGAGGCAGGAGCTGATGCAGAGGCCATGGAGGGGTGCTGCTTACTGGCCTGTTCCTCATGGTGTGCTCACCTGCTTTCTCATAGAAGCCAGGATCATCAGCCCAGGAATAGCCCCATACCCAATGGACTGGGCCCTCCTCCATCAGTCATTAATTAAGAAAATGCCTTACAAGTTTACCTATAGCCTGGTCCTACAGAGGCATTTTATCAATTGAGGGTCCCCCTCCTCTGATAACTCTAGCTTGTGTCAAGTTAACGTAAAACTAACCAGTATATCCACGTAGCCAGCCCTCATCTGACCTCCTCTGTGGTCTGGAAGACCTTGTCCAGTGCCCAGTTCATAATAATTACCCAGTAAGGTGTTCTCATTCATTCAGCACCTATTAAGTGCCTCTTGTGGACCCAATGCGTGTTGTTTATTGGAGTTCCAACAGTAATAAGCAAGCTCTGACACAGCCTTGCCTTCTTCACAGAGTTTGCAGTTTCGTAAAGCCTCAGGGGAAATAACGGAGTTCTATATGCAAGGATTCCCAGGGGAGTCATGGCCTTTGGCTATCACATTTAGATCAGCTAAGTGCATATACATTTAGTATTCCAGCATGCACACATATGCGCTGGCACACTCATGCACTTCGTAGGCAGGCACAGAAGAGACAAATGTGATTCTCGAGACGCTCACACAACAGGGCGAGCAGATAAGCATCAGAGGAAACCGGAAGCATGGAATCTAACAAACAATGATGATCGACCGCGATGGGAGAGCCAATAGCTTTGTTGTAGCAGAATCCAGGAGATCACTAGGGGATTTTTAGGAAGGGAAAGACAATCTTCATGCCAGACAGGAGGGGATGCTTGAGCACAGAGTGGAGGCACTGGGGTATGCTGGCTGAAAGGGCTGTGGAGGGTCTGATTGGCTAGCATATTAGAAGTGGGCGGGAGGATATGCTAATGAGTTGGAGCAGAAGGCACACACTACAAAGCTTAAACAACAGAAATCTATTTCCCCTGGGGTCAGGCTCTGGTGAGGACTCCCTTTCTGGTCAACAGAGAGAAAGCTAGCCACTGCCAGCATCTCTTCGCTGTGTCTTCCTCACATAGAAGGGCAAGTGTGAGCTGTGTGGCTCTTCCTGTTGTGTGGACACACGGGGACTGCATTCTCATGATCTAGGTGACCCTAATAACCTCCCTAAATACCGTTACCTAACTTTAGCTCGATGGTTCTCAACATTTCCAAGGCTGTGTGACCTTTAACACAGTTCCTCTGTAGTTTTGTTACTGTTATGAATCATAATCTAAGTATTTGATGTGCAACCCCTGTGAAAGAGTCATTTGACACCCTCTCCCAAAGGGTTCAAGACCCACAGGATGAAAATCACTGGGTTGGGGTTTTGATATGTGGATTTGGGGGACTCAAACATGCAAAATAGGAAAGAAAACATTATTCTACAGTTGGGGTAGGACATCTGGCAGTGGAGGATCTTGGGATCAGTCTTTGCTTCCCCAGTAGTCTCACAATATAATCCAAGAACAGATAGAGCCTCTTTGGCAATTTAAGCCAAGTCCTCAGGGGATCTCTGTGGCAAGTATATGAGGACAAGGTTAGGATATTTTAATATGGCAGAGAGAGAGAGAGAGAGAGAGAGAGAGAGAGAGAGAGAGAGAGAGATTGCCATTACATAGTAAGTACCCCCATGAGAGATGTACAATGCTCATGGCCTGGGGCCCCTGAACTCTGCACCTCTGGTCTCCACACACCAGGTTCAGGTTCTTGTCTCCAAGGAAGGCACCTGGGCAAAGCACCTCCTTTTGAGAGAAGCACATAACTTCAATTCCAATTCACAGTTATGTCTCAGTGGGGGGCAAGTGGGAGTCCTGGGGTTCACTCTACTCTGGCATGTGGGTTTCTGGCTGGCGGGAAATGGTAGCAGTTAGGTTGGGTTCCTTCTCCCAGCCTCACGCTTCTAGAAATAAGACTCAGACTCAAAATACATTTACAGATACCTTGGCTCTACTCTGGTTGGATCATAACTAAAATAACCCAATTACTTTAACCTGCATTCTGCCATGTGGCTGATTCCCTATACTCAGGTAACACACATCAATCTCCTCATATCTCCCCGGGGGGGGGGGGAGATCTTCCCTCACCTGGCTCTCTCAGAATTCTTTTGACTTCCGGATGTCCCGCCTTCCATTTCCTGTCTAAGCCATAGGCTTCTTAATTGACAGGTGATGCAGCCATACAACACATAGACGTTCCCTCTACAGGAACCCAAACTTTAGAGCATAGCTTACGTCTCTTACCCACTGCAGCCTGGGCCTGAACGACAGCAGCTTGTCAACAACCTGCCTGCTGGCAGGATGGCGGAGTAAGGACATACTGGTTCCCTTAGAGAGTTCGACCTTGACAGGTGATAGCCAAACTGGAAATGTTGCGACACGGTGATTGCCGTGCAGAGAGGTTCTCATATGAAGAGGTAGAGGTTCCAGAGAACCCCTCCGCATCTGATTTTAGAGATCAAATTGTCCCTAAATTGGGATTTATCCTCATTTGGGATTATCCCTAAATGTGGCATTCCCTACCACACGCATCTCCATCCTCTGCCTCCCATCCCCCCCACACCCCAGCTGTCTCCCCCAGCTCAGCCCAGTCAGCATCCACTCACTGTCTCATCCCCGACTGGAAGTTCTCAGACTTCCACGCTGTCCCCAGCCTCCACCTCCTCTGGTGGCCTGTGACCCACAGGCTTGGGATCTGGATTCTCAGCTGTCTTTCTTTTTTCTTAGAACCATGGGCACAAGGAGGACATTCTCTGTGTGGCTCAGTGCCCGCCTTTTCTTCTGGCCACCTCCAGTTACGATGGAGAGATAATAGTTTGGAATGTCATCTCAGGCCACATGTACTGCAAGCTGAACACCCCCAGCCCCACGGATGGCCAGGACTGTAGAGAAGGTAGGTGAGGGGCAGGTTCCATAGCCTCTGTACACAGACCCTCCTTAAAGGAGTCTCCATTCTGGACTGTGACCTGCTGGGGAGGGACTGGCCTTGTGTCCCTCCACTGCTTTCTGTCCATGCCATGTGTCATGTCTGTCCCTGTCTTTGTCCCTGTCAAAAGCCCAGCCCACAGAGTCTATCTCAGTATCTTTGAGGTCTTTATCTGCTCCCAACCTGAAGGTTGGCCCACTGAGCCACCACCGCCCCCCCCCCGGCTATGCTGGCACCCCCTTCCTCTCCTACTTTTTCTCTCTATCACCATCTACTTGCCACACACATCTTCCGCCCAGCTACTAAGCCTTCTTCCCCAGCTCAGCCCATGAAGCATCTCCTCAATGTCTCATCTGACTGGAAGATCTCCGAGCTCTCCCCATCCTCCATCTCCTCTGGCGTCCTGTGATCCACAGATCTCCAACCTCAATCCTTCCTTACTACTTAAGTATTCAACTGCAAAGCTTTACCACCACTGGCCAGTTTGTTTTTTGGGAGAGGCTGGCTCTGTTTCTTCAGGGTCCTCTCTGTCTGCTAACGATTGTGGTCATCAAAACAATAATGGGGTGCCCGGCCGTAGTTGAGATATCTTCCGGCTTTGCTGCTGGGTGTGCATGGCTGGGACACTGTCTATAGCCTACTGTCAAACAGGCTTCCCCTCCCTTCCCCTGCCCACCCAGCGGGCCAAGCCCATCCTTCTTAAACAGCAGCTGTCTGCTTTGGAGCCACAGGAGAGGAGATGACACAGAACACTTGTTGTTTTGGCAAAGAATGAAGAAGGTCTTTCATTTCCTGAGGCCCAAGCTACAAATCCTTAGCGAACCCCGAGCGAAGATTAGATCCCTTGCTTTAGGCATTTAAAAACAAAACACACAAACACAAATAAACCTCTGAATCATTTAACCAGCAAATACTTCTGAGCTGTTCCCAGGTGCATAAGGCTCTGAGAAGTGATGTCAGAGGTATAAGATCTTAAGGGGCTTCTGGGCCTAATGCAGAGACAAGCTGTGGGTACCCAGGGAGTTTAAAATAATGGTTAAGTCACGTGGTCGGCTTGAGTGCCATCTGGAGGGGATAGACAGTGGAGCCTCTGGCAACCTTGGCATCAGAATGGAGCTCGGACCTGCAGACTCATCACCAAGTCAGCTCCTGGTCCCCAGGTCTCCACTTGTTTAAAAAAAAAAATTATTCTCCGAAGCTCTCTCTGAGAACACCGAACTGTTTCTTTTTGTGTGTGCTTGTTGTTTTTAGTCTTTAGGGAGGAAAGGGATGGCATTCGTTGCATTCCAGAAGTTTAGTTTCTTTGCCATTAAAATGAAAATAAAGTCACCGGCTTAGGACTTGAGGCTGATGCTTCAGGAAGCAATTCTGATGCAAAACCCTGTTTGCAGAAATGATTGCTGCTCCAGGTTACTGTAGACTGCATGCAGTCTCATTCTGAGAATCTCTTTTGTTACAGGAATACAAACCCAACTATCACCACAGCAACACTTCCGCAAGGCAGAATTTTCACACACACACACACACACGCACATGCACACGCAGACGCACGCACATGCACATGTACACACACACGCACACGCAGACGCACGCACATGCACATGTACACACACACACACACACACACACATGCGCACGCACACACACAGGCATGCACGCACACACACACACAGGCACGTGCACATGCACACACACACGTGCACTTGCCCTCTCCCATGCACACACACAAAGGCAGGTGCACACAGGCACACACGCAAGCACATACACACACTGTGTGCCTGCCCTTCCATGAAGGAGCAGCCTGGCTGTTTCTTGACAGTCACCCCAAAGCCCAGTGGCCTTTCTCACATGGCCTTGGTGAAGGGGATGCCATCTTGCATGCAGAACCACAGTTCTCTTGGGGGTGGGGTGGGGGGGAAGGGCTTGCAAAGCTGGAGGGGGTAAAGTATTTATTCTGCTGACTCACTAAGGTTTTGGCTCCATTCTTCTGCCTAAAGGGGATTGTTAATTCCTCCTCCACATCAAAAAGAATTTGACTGTGAGAGAAACCAGGGGATCCCAACCAGGCCAGAGTTCAAGAAAGTCGGCCCATCTGAGACAGAGGAGGTTTATATAGGATTTATATAGGAAAGCAGTTGGCACCCACTGGTTGGCTCTGTCGCCAGCCATTTTCCCATAGTCTGATTTTTATCTACTGCTCACACTGACCCTGAGAGATAGGCAGTGTCTGCCTGCTTGCATCAACAGGAGCCTGACACTTGAGAGTTAAACAGGACTGGGCATTAACAGCTGCCATGGGCTGAGGAGCTTTGAGAGAGGAGGAGCTTTGGGGTCATTAATCCCCTCAGCCTTCACAGCAAGGTTTATGGAGGAGACTCATGTGGTCTCCACTGTGAAGGAGAAGGTCATCTCCACATGATAGATCGGCATAGCTGAGGTGTTGTGCGGGGATGCGCTCCTGGATCCGACATGGGTCAAAAAGAAGCTGGCACACCTTTGTGCCTCTGTAGCCATCCCTGGGATGAACATGAGTAGAAAAACAGAGAGGTCACCTTTATGACCTCTCAAAGACCCACTTCTTAATACCCTTATATTGAATATTGGGGGGCCGTAAGCATTCCTTTATATGTAGCTGCTCATTCTCTCTCTCTGAAGCCCCCCCCCCTGGCCTGGTTCAGGGAGGGTCAAGGAAGGACCGTGCTTTTCCCAGGCTCCCTTCCCACAATATTCTTTATGTCTCTTGAGTTTCATTTACTAAGAGGCACCAGGGGTTAGGGATAAAGAGTCCCAAAATGCTGGCAGATTCGGGAACTTAGGGATGTAGAGCTGGCTAGTTTATTTGGGAGTTGGCAGTGTCCACTGAGTCCTGGTTTGATGGCCACTTCCTCTACAGTGTCTTCTCTGCCTAATTCATCTTCCATGAGTCAGCGCAAACACAGCCGGTGTGAGACACCTTCCCTGGCTCTGTTCCTTGCTGAACACATCATCAGCATTTTGTCGATTGCTTGGGAGTTTTCCTTAGCTTAGTTTTGGGTCTCTGCTGCTGCTTGTCTTAAACTTGAAATGTGGCCTTATCCAGAAGACATGTGCTGCCCCGCTAATTCAGGTCAAAGTCTACCATTGTCTCCATTGCCTTCCGGGCTCCATGCAAAATGGTAGACTTGCTTTACGAATAGGGCTTCTCTTTCTCTGACTTAGTCTGGGGAGCTCGAACAACCAACCCCTCCCCAACCCTCCCCACCCCACCTTACACACACACACACACACACACACACACACACACAAACACAAACACACACACCCCTCTACCTTCAGAATGTCACTTAGCCTTTGTTAAGATTACAGATTCAACTTTCTCTAGGTAAGAACCCATTCACCTAGCACCTGAGATTCCCAGAATGTCTTCCCATTTAATGAGGTACCTTAGCCTTCAACCAATGACCTAGGCCCAGCCTGAATGTTCCTACCCCCACTCCCCCAAAACTATATAACCCTTGAATCACCCCAAGTAAAGTTGATCTGTCTCCCTGAAGCTGGTCCCGGTATGCTGTCATTACCATACATACTCACAGGGCTTCCAAACACCCCATCCCTGACACCCCACCCCACCCCACCCCCGACCCCCATCCATCATCTCTGTTGCATTTGTGCCCATTGGCCAATATCAGCTACCAATCCACAGGGGTCGCAGAGAGGGTCACGGTCATGCTTAGATGTAACTGAAAAATAAACAAAAAGGAATGTTGATCTTGAGCAAAGCTTCCCATTTGTTTAACTGTGCATCTCCCCTTCTGGCAGCAGCCAGTATCACCACTGTATGGGTGAAGGTGTGAGCTTAATCAAAGGTTAAATAAAAGCTGCCCCACCAGGAGCACTTTGGGAGAAGCATCTGCGCATCCTGGGCTATAATCACTGGCTTGGCTGTTTATGCTGCCTGGGTTTCTCAGACCTCTCAGCCTCTCAGCCCCCCCCCCCTCTCTGTAGCTCATGCCACATTCCTGTTCCTTGTCTCTCCAAGTCCTAGTGTTGGGGGCAGGGGTTCAGAGTGCCCATAGGCTGCTGGAGCCATCTCCTCTTTCTATCCCTGGCTGGGTTCTTACTCAAGGAGATCATGTTTCCCTGTTGGCTTTTCAAACGCTGCTGGGGCAGCTACATGTGTGTGGGAGAGCTGAATGTGTGTTGGAGAAAGAGAGGGAGAGGGAGCAGGTGAGAAAAACAGAGAAAGAAGCACACGTATGCATCTGCGGGGAGGGGGCGGGGGCGGGGAGAGAGAGACAGAGACAGAGACCGAGACAGAGACGCACACATGAGCATGCACAGAGGTGGGGGGGGAGCTAGAAAATGACTAAGAGAGGCAGGGAGACAGAAAAACAGAGATAGGGCCCTGTGATGGGATGAGTCCAGGCAGGGAGATTGTGAAAATAATCCAAAAGATCTGCCTTTCATTTCCAGGCCCAGATAGAAGTGTCTCCCAGCTCGCCTTTCTAAAGACACGGCTGACGAAGTTGGATTCAGTGTCTGCTTCCCTCATCAGCAATGGGCCTGGAGGTAAGGTCCCTTCTGAGATAAGGTCATCCCCGGTCCAGGTTGGGTGAGGAAACCCCCACCCCACCCCAAGTGGCACAATCTACCTCTGCTATTTCATTGCCAGCCTTAGAGATCCCAAGCTAACATCCCAAACTGCTCCGACCGGAGTCCACCCTACAGGAGGGCAGCCATGTAGCTAGGACACCAGCCCATGCTCCTCCAAATCAAGTCTCTCCACCCTGCTGTTCCTACAGCCTGCTGGGCCTCAGGCCACCCTCAGAGGAGATTGACCTTAGCTATCCCAAAGAGACTGCGGGGGCCCACAGCAAAACCATTAAAATCAGGCCAAACAGAAAAGCACAAGTCAAGGGAAACTGGCTTAAGGCAGCCATAGGTAGCCTCACAGAGGAACCAAAGGAGAAAGGTCTCGTAGTGAAGAGCTAGCAGGATGCTGAGGTCAGCGTGGAGCTGGCAAATCCTATGGAGAAAGAAGGAAGTGAGGGCCCAGGAGGGGCCATTAACAAGCTGGCTGACATTAACCAGGAACATGACCTCCATGGAACATGACTGTAACAAGTGGGCCCAAATCCAGCCCCCCCAAAGGTCTAGGATTTTTAGTGAAATCACAAAGGCAGTGGCGATGCTGTCCTGGTAGCGGGCACAGCTAAGCTGTATATATTTGGTGCCAGGGTGTTTGATTGGTTGTCACCGGAGAGAGGGGCTGCCTTCTCCTTGTCTCAGCCCGACAGGGCAGGTCTTTTGGCATCAGGTGCTGTTGGGGCTGGGGGGGGGGGGAGTTCAGCTGTCTCTGACTCCTTTGAGACCCATTCTTATTCTGTCTGCTTTACCCCCCCAAAGAAGAGGAGGATTCTGTGGTTCTCCCAAGATCTGCTTGGGGTTCCCCCACTTCACAAAGGCTTGCTGGTGAGCCTACATGTAAACCACAGGCACTAGGCCAGGCACACACACAACTGGAAGACATTAATTCTCAGCACAGCACATGTTGTACAGCGGGCACCCTCCTCTGCCAAGGTCACCCTGATTAGTGGAGGAGAACCCACCAAGTCATCAAGGTCAAAACCGCTCCCCAGTATGGTCTTACAGTTCTGACTGAAGAAAATGAACCAAATAAGGAAGAGACCTTTGCCCCTGGTGTGAGACCACGGGGTGGGCCCAGCACATATTCAGAGTCCTTGGGTGGCTGGGCTCTGCCCACTCCTTATCGCCTCCCTCTTACCCACTTCCCTCTTACCCAGGTTCTGTCTGTTTCTGGAAGCTCTTTAGTGGGTCTGGTCTCGTTGCAAACTTCACTCCGGTAAGTTGGGGGAACCACTGGGTAACCTGGCTGTGGGTTTGCTTTATTGTTATTGTTGTTGTTGTTTGTTTGTTTGCTCCCTGACACTAAGTCTAGGCATCCGGATGGTCTGCTTTGATATCTTCCTGATAAGGGAAGCCCAGAGCGTGTAGACTCATTCTTCAGGGTGGACCAACCGTTGGCCACCCACAGACCTCATTCCCTAAGGACCAATCAGTTTAAAAGTCACACAGTTCTGCCAGTCACATTGTGCCAAGTGGCTGTTGCTCTATTCTACCCCTGAAAACTGTATAAAAACTTGCTGAACAGGCCAGCCAGGGTCACCACCTCTCCTTTGGGTGCAGGATGACCCTGGCGCACTGGAACAATAAATTCCTCTTGGGCTGGTGAGATGGCT
>NC_034612.1:39733515-39734599 GCF_900095145.1 Mus pahari
AATTCCAGCAACCACATGGTGGCTCATAACCATCCGTAACAAGATCTGACGCCCTCTTCTGGAGTGTCTGAAGACAGCTACAGTGTACTTACATATAATTAATAAATAAATAAATCTAAAAAAAAAAAATCAATAAGTAACAAATTTTAAAAGTAAATAAATAAATAAATAAATAAATAAATTCCTCTTGCTTTTGCATCAATCCCTGGCTCCACGTGATTCACTCAGAGGGTCACCAATAGCTAAGGCTTGTCAAGAGTCTTACCCTGACATTTCTAAGTGGCTGAGGTTGAGTTACTGTTTTTTGTTTGTTTATTTGTTTGTTTTTGCTTTGTTTTGTTTTTCGACACAGGGTTTCTTTGTATACCCCTGGCTGTCTTGGAACTCGCTCTGTAGACCAGGCAAGCCTTGAACTCACAGAGATCCACCTGCCTCTGCTTCTCAAGTACCAGCTCTGAAGGCAAGCATCAGCACCAGAGTTACTGTCTTATTATCTTTGTCTCTGATATTTCTCAGTCCAGAGAAAAAGCCCAGGTGAGCGGCATGGTGGTGACATCAGGAGACACTCTCGCCTACCTGGCTGACCAGCACGGCTTCATACATGTCTATGACATCCAGGAGTATGGCCTCCGGGGAACAGAGCTGCAGGCTCCCAACAGTATGCAGTGAATATCTTCATGTTAAATCCTAGATAAGATTGCTTTGGTTCCCGTGAGATGCTCTTATGGGAAAATTAAATTGTCCCAGTGCAAGGGATTACTCTTAAAGCTCTTGGGAAGTAGAGTTGCAGAAACATAGTTTCCTGAAAACATTTGGTGTCAGCAAAGATGCAGGAAAGGGCATCTGTTAGCACCAAACAGGGGGTGATTGCTTGCTGGCCATTGAGGGGCACATGGACAACCTGTGTCTAATGCTACAAATGCAGTTCTAAGGGTAGAGATTTGGCGAAGGAAATGACAAATGTCCACAGAGATTTACTTGCAAAATTGTGCAAGAACAGGTTCTCTCTCTCTCTCTCTCTCTCTCTCTCTCTCTCTCTCTCTCTCTCTCTCACACACACACACACACACACACACACACACAC
>NC_034612.1:39734624-39741562 GCF_900095145.1 Mus pahari
AGAGAGAGAGAGAGAGAGAGAGAGAGAGAGAGAGAGAGAGAGAGAGAGATGCCCCCTTTCTCCTAAGAGAAGATTGGCGGCCATGATGGTCCACCTTTAATCCCAGAACTCTGGAGTCAGAGACTGAGGACGGCCTCCCAGGGCAAGCTGGCTAGCTACATTAGAGTCATCATGCCTCTGTACGTGAAGTGAAGAGAAATGAAAGAGACACACAACATCAACCTCTGCTCTTTCCATCTGCATATCTGTGCCCACATGCTCGCCAACATGTCAGCACACCATGCACACACACACAAGATAAGAATCACCGAGGAGCGTCATTGTGTAAGCATGTTCCATTGGTCCTATTTCATACTCTTTCAGAGCTGGCGTGGGGAGAGGAGGGTCTTGCACATAGTGGGTGCTTTGTGCTCACTTAGGGGATTAAAGCAGAAAGACCACCACCGCCACCACTGCATCAGTGCCACTTCCAATCGGGCACACATCCGTACCAGACTCCTTTCTCTCTTTTCACTTAGCCGTGACATCCTGGAGAGCTCACGTCAGCATGGTGACCTCGTGAGTACCATCCTTTTGAAGGGTTCGGTAATCTATAAAAGAAATAAAGCAACTGTTTGAGTCTTGGTCACATCAGTCCTTTCTAAATCCCTGTGAGAGGGCCGAAGGAGGAAAACAGCATTGCCCTTCTGCTCCAGAGGACATGAGAGGGATGTGGTCCTTCTCCTGGAGTGGAAAGGGAGAGGTATTGGAGGCTGGGTGGCTGTTGCCATGTATTCAAATGCAAAACACCGGACCATGGAGCACCAAATGACTCTGTACACTTTGCTCCACTTATACTCTGACTGCTTAAGTAAAAATGACCTACAGCCAATTACTGGGGACAATAGAGGTAGACAGAGCTTCGATGGCAAATGCCTGGCTTGGGGGGTTGGGGCGTGTTCACAGGTAGGGACCATGCCAGGAGAGTGAGGAGAGTGAGAGGGGAGGAGAAGATGGAGAGAGAGATCAAGAGGTCTCTTTAGATGGGATGGACCAGGAGCATAGCTGAGAAATAAATACCAAGTCAAGCAGAGAAAAATAGTTCAGGGGTAGTTATCCAGTAATTGTGCTAAAGTTAATTAAATACATTGATAGGGCTCTGTCTTGACTATTAGGAAGTATGGGGTGTGGGGTGGGGGCTGACCAGGTCATAATAAGAACTAATGGAGTTATTAATAACAGTTACAAAACACGCGTCGACCTGGTGTTCTTCTGCACACAGAGAGAGGGAGGGAGGGGGAGAGAGAGGGAGGGAGGATTTTCATTAGGTCATTTTATTTTTTTCTGACTGCTTGGGGGGCGGGCTGGGGTTCTGGAAAGAGCAGTGTAAGAGGGAGGTGAAGGGAAGACTGGTGTTTAGGAATGAGTCGGGCTTCTCTCTTCCTATCATTTGGATCCGCTGTCCCTTTCTGGCAGAGCAGCTTTGACGGATCTCCTTCCCCCCCCCCCCCCTTTACCTTGCTAGCCTGGAACTGATGGAGGAGGACAGCATTCTGCTGTCCTCCTCCCTTGACTGCACTGTGCGCCTGTGGAGCCAGGACGGGGCATACATAGGTAAGGCCCACCTCTGCTTAGGTCAGGGCCAAGGAGCCATGGCTTCACCGAGTCACACGTCCGTGGTCAAGGATGTTAGTATGTCCAGGCTTCCATAGACCGAGTGGCGGAGTGTTGGAGACCGACACTGAGCCATAAGCCAAAGTTCCCCCCACCACCACTTTTTGAGAAACTTCTGACCTTTTGCAATGACAGTGGACAGAACACCAAGATCAGATAATAGTAACTGCAAACTTTCCAGGAAAAAACACAGAATGTCTCCTGAGATAAGAGTAGATCCCATGTTTCCGAGCAGGTATGCAGGACCACCCCCGCCCCTGGGCAGAGGCAGGAGCAAGTTTCTCCCTCTTTACTTCCTCCTTCTTGCTGCTTTTATTCTGTAACCTTTTTCCGAAATAAACAGACCTTGACAAAAATTGCAGGGTCTCCTCCATCTTTCCCGCCCATCCCCTTTCAGGCATGGTCCCCCTCGTTCCCCCTGAATAACTGGGTCCTGTGGGTCGGGAC
The DNA here is from genome assembly GCF_900095145.1 of Mus pahari. Classification (NCBI taxonomy): domain Eukaryota; kingdom Metazoa; phylum Chordata; class Mammalia; order Rodentia; family Muridae; genus Mus; species Mus pahari. Next base: position 39,736,725 of record NC_034612.1, read on the forward strand.
AGCGGAGACAGGGTGGCTTAATGCAAAGTTACTTCTTCTGAGTTCCAGACTCTGACTCGAGGATGGAGTCCCCCCCCCCCCACTCGGCCTGATGAGGAGCTTGCTTGGCTTTCAGAGCACTGGCCTCTTGGTTCACACATGATGGAGATAGCTCTTCATCATCTCTTATAACAAGAACACTAATAATATTAGGTCTTATGATCTTATTTAAAGCCAATTACCTCACCAGGGTCCCTGTCTCCAAATGTAGTCTTTTGGGGGAGGGGGTTTAGGCTTGAACATAAACATTTTGGGGAGCTGTGATTTGATCTATACTACAACATCAGCTTCTTGTATCCAAAAACTGGAAGAAAAACAAACAAACAAACAAACAAAAAAATAGACATTTGAACTCATTGAAATCAGTGGGCTGAGGGTTGCCACTTTGGGAAGGAAGGATTTTATAATGAGGATCATAACCAGGTAGAGACATTCAGCTATATGGTAGGCAAAGGCCTGGCATGTATGGACCGTAGGGACAAGAATAGCCTAATCCACTACTCAGAAAGATGGTGCCCCAGGTTGGGTGCAATATGTTGTAATAAATATTAAACAATCCCGGTGTGGGGTTTCTACATGTATTTTAAAAAAAAAAAATAGAAAAAAGGAATCTTCACCCCAAATTAGCAGGAAGCAGTCATAGAAAACTATCATCCCAGTCCCTGAAGCTGGGGTGTCTGGCTTTGATTATTTTATGAATTATAGCTATGTTGTCATTTTAAGGGATACTTTATAAATGCATCTTTGGACAGGGAGGGAACTAGAGCTTAAAATCAGGGATTTCTAACTTTCCTTTCCTCTTCTCTATCCTTCCTTCCCAGGTAAAGGGAAGGGGGTTGTAAAGAAAAAAAGGGAGATAGAGTAATGCTATAAGAAATTAGACAGCCGGGCGTGGTGGCGCACGCCTTTAATCCCAGCACTCGGGAGGCAGAGGCAGGCGGATTTCTGAGTTCGAGGCCAGCCTGGTCTACAGAGTGAGTTCCAGGACAGCCAGGGCTACACAGAGAAACCCTGTCTCGAAAAATCAAAAAAAAAAAAAAAAAAAAAAAGAAAAGAAAAGAAAAAAAAGAAATTAGACAAATAGGGACAAATAGGGAAGAAGAAGCTGCCATGGATAGAACATGCAGGGGAGGAGAAGGGAGAGCCACCATGGATTGGCTGCGCCATAACAACGTGGCCATGTGGACTGGCCAACTAGAGCTGAGAGCAGCCCAGATGAAACATAGTAAGTAATAACTTATGAATAGAAGGTAGATTCTAACAACATGGAGGGTAGGCAGCTGCCCAGCTACTGTAACTGTGCTGCATAAAGCATATTCAAATATAAAGGCTGTGAGCATGTGTTTCATCCAGGAACATAACTGGTCTAAGGCAGGAAGAAGCCCCGCGCCAGGATTATTTAATATTTATTACAACAAAAAGACAGTATGGCCTGTCTGTGTATGGTGTCTTGAACGTAGCTTGTGTTTCTTAAAATAGATCTGGGTCTGGGTTAAATTCGTCTTTCAAGTTCTTAGTACATAATTGAGTAGCCTGCACCTACAGTGTAGGAGGCTTTCTAGGATTCTCTTTCAAGGGTTAGTTGTCCTATAATTGCTTCCTAGAAAGCTACCCGGGAATCGCTTAGCTGGACTGAGGTGGCCTTGCCAGCCTTAAGGCACTCTACCCATGTTAGCGTAAAGCTTCACTCTGGCTAGAAGACAGGTTACCGTTCCCCATTGTGATCTGCAGGATACTTCTTCATCTATCTTTATTCCTCCAGGGACCTTTGGGCAGAATCGCCCCTGGGATGTTTTCACTCCCGACTCCTGGGGTCACCCAAGAGTCCCCTTTGAGATTCTGACGGACCCTCGGAGCATGCCTACCCACCCGGTACTGGAAACAGATGTTCCTGCTGGATCCTCGGGAGGACGGCAGGAGCAGGACCACGGGACTGAGGAGAAGGTCCCGTGTGAGGTTGGTATCTGAACCCAACCACTTGTGTTTCCTTTGTGGGGTTCTCTGCTGATCAGCAGGATGCACACCTAGGCTAAGAAAGTCAAAGCATGATGTGGCGAGCCAAGGCAACAGGACAAGGAGAGTGTGTCTCCTCCATCCTGGGCATTGGCACTGACCTGGACCAGGAGGGCATGCGATCCATCTGTGAGATAAAGGACGAGATCTCTGGGCCCTCTTCTCCTTATGCCTGCAGAAAGGCAGCTCTCCCTGGGCTTGGGACACAGCAATATGCTCAACCCTAGTGTGGAATCTGAGAAGGACTGACCGTGCACACTCAGCCCGTCCTTCCTATTCTGAGATGCATTTAAAAAACATCTAATAACTGAGAGGGACGCTATCATCGGCTTAATGCCCAACCCCATGAGAATCAACGTCAGAGCAAGAGATTTGGAGAGGGCCCTGGGAGATGCAACCTTGATTTAGAGCTCCCAGGAAATATACGCATTTCCAAGAAATGCGTGCCCTTTAACAAATTGATAAGAAGGTCATTTCATGAGCTATGGCTTGCCAGCTATGTCACAACTCAAAGCAGGACACCTGCTCTGCCAGCAGAATCATGTCTTCGGGTTTTTTTCTTGGCAACCTCACAGAATGCAGAATGCAGATCTCCCAGTATAACCCAGCTACCGACTTAGAGCCCCAGAGGTGTTCAAGACAGAAACAAAGGATCCAGGCAAGCACATGCCAGGAACAGCGTCTGCCTCACCTGGAGCTCCTCTGTAGTCTTGTTCTCAAGGTTATCGAATGATAGATCCCGCAGCGGCAGGCTGGGGAGACTCAGAATGTGGCTCGCACCGTTGGCTGATTTAGAAACACAGTCTTTTCAGCTAGCGTTCAATATGGGAAGCTCTAATGTGTTCATTAATTCTGATAGGCCCGCAATTTAGCCAACAAAAGCTCAGACGGAGGTGGGGAGAGAAAAAAGGAACAAGAGGGGGAAAAAAAATGACAAAGCCCCAGTCAGTTCTTGGTTCAGAGACAGATCTAGGGAGAAATCGAAATTCAGGTTCAAGGGGAGGGAAGGGGGGGTGGGGAGAGTTCTGGTGGGACACAGCAGGAGGAAGAGGAGACAAAGAAAGAAAGGAAAACAGTGAGACAGGAAGAAGGATGAAGGAGGTGGGATGCTCAGAGCAACAAAATCACAATTCTATAATTTATTTGTGTGCTGCTTGCTCTCCAAGGGTGAACTAAGTCTTTCTGAATGATTTTGATCTTCCATAAGATAAGGGTCCTTCATGCCAGGGAAATATGGCAGCAAATGATGTGACACCCGGAGCAGAAGCTGAGAGCTCACACCCTTAAGACTGACTCGGAGAGTAAGCATGCCCCAAGCCAAGAGAGTGCACTAGAAATATCACCAGTCTTTAAACCCTCAAAACCTACCTCCAGTGACACCCTTCTTTCAAGAAGGCAACAGCTCCTAAGACTCCAAACAGCGCCACCAATGGGGGACTGTCCTGGCTAGTTTTATGGCAATTTGACACAAGCTAGCATCATCCAAAAGGAAGGGACCTCAATTGAGAAAATGGAAAAATGTCTCCTTGAGATGTGGCTATAAGGCAAGCCTGTAGGGCATTTTCTTAATTAGTGATTCATAGGGGAGGGCCCAGCCTATGGAAGATGGTGCCATCCCTGGGCAGATGGTCTTGGGTTCTATATGAAAGCAGACTTAACAAGCCATGAAGAGCAAGCCAGTAAGCAGCATCCCTAATGGCCTGTGCATCAGCTCCTGCCTCCAGGATGCTGCACTGTTTGAGTTCCTGTCCTGACTTCTTTTGGTGATGAACAGTGATGTGGAACTGTAAGTCAAACAAACCCTTTCCTCCCCAACTTACCTTTGGGTCATTGTGTTTCATCACAGCAATAGAAACCCTAACTAAGACAAGTTGGTACCAGGAGTGGGGTATTGCTGTGACAGACCTGACTGTGTTTTGGAGATTGTGATAGGACTTTGGAAATTTTGGCTCCAAAAGCCATTGAGTATTGGAAGCTAAGAATGTTGAGAGCAGAGGCTGGAGAGATGTCTCAGCAGTTAAGAGCACTGACTGCTCTTCCAAAGGTCCTGAGTTCAAATTCCAGCAACCACATGGTGGCTCACAACCATCTTTAACAAGATCTGACGCCCTCTTCTGGAGTATATGAAGACAGCTACAGTGTACTTACACATAATAAATAAATAAATCTAAAAAAATAAATAAATAAACCCGGGCGTGGTGGCGCATGCCTTTAATCCCAGCACTCGGGAGGCAGAGGCAGGCGAATTTCTGAGTTTGAGGCCAGCCTGGTCTACAGAGTTAGTTCCAGGACAGCCAAGGCTACACAGAGAAACCCTGTCTTCTCGAAAAAGCAAAATAAATAAATAAATAAATAAATAATAAGAATGTTGAGAGCAGTGAAGATGATGGAGACCTGACTTGTAAAGTTTCAGAGGAAAGTTTAAAGACTCTGTCAGGGGTATTTGCTATTTTGAGTTGAGAATCTGTGGTTCTGGTTAGCTAGGACTGAAGAGTCAGCTGTGATTAAAAAGAGGCCAGCATTCTCCAGGTGAAATCTGCTAGAACATGTTTCCTCAGGGTCAGCACACAGAAGCTGTGCTCAGAAGCAGCAAAGTTTGTACACCTCATGCTGGCAGCCAAACTTGGTAGCATAAGAATCACTTAGGCGGTGCTGACTCTGAAAGCGTGAAGGGAAGCAGCCTTGCCTTGGCAATGTGTGGCAGGGCTGGTGTCTGGGAAGAGAGCCCAGGAGAGGCTATTATTGAAAGTGCAGGGCTGGTGAGATGGCTCAGTAGGTAAGAGCAC
>NC_034612.1:39741637-39776624 GCF_900095145.1 Mus pahari
AATAAAGAAAAGAAAAAGAAAGTGCAGCCCAGTTCCAGCAAGGGTCTGCAGCAGTTTTGGAGATGCCAGTACCATGGGATGACCACAATGAATAGTTGCAGGTGTGGAGTGGAACTGACCTGAGCCTAGAAGACAAGCTGTGTGTGTAGGTTTGTGTTTTTCTAACCCTACTTTAATAACGGTTCTTAAACACTTCAACCACTCTTAAAGCCCAATTGACCAAAGGTAGGGGAGGAGAATGGTTAACCAGACAAGGGCGGTGTGGACCTGTTCAGAAGTGGTTCCTTGCGGTGACCAAGTCCGTTCAATCAGTCAACAGGGTCTCAAGGGAGGGAGGGAGGATTGAAAAGAAAAAAGACAATTAGACAACTTTATAACATGACTCCAGTCAGTGCTGAGGCTGAAGTGATTGGGCTTTACTTTTCTCCAGTCTGCTTTTATAGTGTTCTTAAGTACATGCAAAGAATAAGGTCAGTTCTAGGTCAAGAAACAAACAAGGCAATAAACAAAGTCCCATGGTATTCAGGAACTTACCAAGATGGTCAAGATCTTGAGCCTACTTGCTTGTCCTAGCCCAGGGTCAAATTTCTGGCTGAGCCTAGTTCTGTGTCCTGGCCCAATGTCAAATTCCTGCCAAATTTCTAGAAGTGGCCCCAAGAGCAGTAGCTCAATCCAGAAGAAACCACAAGGCCCCCACTGATCGGCATGAGTCAGCAGCCAGAGCACCACTAGAAGTTCTTTGATGTGCTTCTCTCCACAACGTCCCAAGCAAAGATCAGTGAAGAAAGCAAGGCAAACCAATGCCACAGCGCTGTCAGCAAAGACCAGCAAGTTGAGCCATGCCAGAGTGTTGTCCACTGACTTTCCAAACATCACAAGTCCTCTCAAGCAAACCAGCAGAACACCACATGCTCTTACACCAGAAATCTTCCAGAAAAACACCAAATGTCTGTTCTCAGCAAAACATCCTCTCAGAAGATAGCACATGACTCCATTGGAGTCTCCAACGAAACCAGAAATTCCCATTTCATGAGCGTGCTGCAGAGGGTTGAGCCAGAGAAGTGACCCAAGCCCATTTGGAGGAGGCCAGAGGATTGTGAGTGAGTTCCAGACATTGGATATTGAGTTTTTTATACTGTTGGAGATTGGGTTTTGCTTTTATTTGATAGCGACTGGCTCTTCCGTCTTGAAGTAAGAAAGTATTTCATTTATTTTTGATTTTACAGGAGCCCACTGTTGAAAGACTTTTAAAGTTCCTGGGGATAGTGGGTAGAAACATCCAGGATGGGCAAAGGTCATTAGCTGAAGGTTTAGGGTACTGAGATGCCTCATTAGCATGGGAAGCATTTTAAGAATCTCAGGTGTTAGCTGAACAGGTTCTTATCAGGAAAAAGGAAGTTGATCCTATATTCTAGCTGAGGCTATGTGACATTCCTCAAGTACAGACAGGTAAATGGGGTTTTGAATTCCCCAGACAAGGTCAGAGAAGGAGAAGCCCTGCCTTTGAAGGGAGTCTTCCAGGATGCACGTAGGTTATCCAGTCATGGTGGACTTCGACCTTAATTAGCAAAGTTTGCCCACATCTTCATATTAAGGCTGGACAGGACAATCCAGTAGGAGTAAAAAACGAGTTTCAAAATCAGACAAGAGTCAGAGGTAGCCCCCTTCCCACTGTTGGGAGTACCACAAGAACATCATGTTACACAACTATAACAGATATGCAGAGAACCTGTGTCAGACCCATACATGCTCCTTGACTGTCGGTCAGTCTGTGAACCTGGTTAGCTGGTTCTGTGGGTTTTCTTGTGGTGTCTTTGACCCCTCTGGCTCCTATAATCCTTCCTCCCCCTCTTCTGCAGGGACCCCCCCAGCCCCACCCCAGCTCTGCCTAATGTTTGACTGTGAGTCTCTGCATCTGCTCCCATCAGTTGCTGGATGAAGCCTCTTTGATGACGATTATGCTAGGCTCCAGTCTATGAGTATAACAGAGTATCATTAGGAATCACTCCATTGACTTCTCTTTAAATTGTCAGCCTTGTTTGATTCTATCTTACCCTAGGGCTATCCAGCCTCTGGCTCTGACCCTCCAGGCAGTGTCAGGTGTGGGCTCTCTCTCGTGGCATGCATCTCAAGTTGGACCAGTCACTGGTTGGCCACTCCCACAAGTTCTGTGCCACCTTTACCCCAGCACATCTTGCAGGCAGGACAAATTGTAGGTCGAAGGTTTGGTGGCCGGGAAAGACTATGGGACTTTCTGAGTTCGAGGCCAGCCTGGTCTACAAAGTGAGTTCCAGGACAGCCAGGGCTATACAGAGAAACCCTGTCTCAAAAAAAACAAACAAACAAACAAACAAAAAAAAAACAAAACAAAAAAAAACCAAACAAAACAAAAAAAGAAAAAGAAAGGAAAGGTTATGGTTATGGATGTTTTTGTGTCAAGTTGACAAGGGGTCAATTGTCCTGACTAGTTTTTTTTTTTTAATGTTTTATATTACACTTTTTTTTTGCAAGAAAATAAATATACAACTTAAAAAATAAAATCCAAAAATTAAGCAGTTCATCAAAATATTTCAGCCTACTGCATACAGAAACTGCTGCTGTGGGAAAACTGTAGTGGTGCGCATTCAAAACTGTACAGGTCATGATGAGAGACCACACCTTAGGATCTCCAGGCCACACATGGGGTAGACGACAGGAATGCTCTCAAATGCAACGGTTCTCTCAAAACTGTGACCTTGGGGAAAACTTGTGGCAGTATTCACACAAAAAAACGGAAGAGCCAGCCTGAGTTTATGAGAGCAATTCTTTCTGTAAGCAAGCAAATGGTTCACCCAGATTGGATTTGAAAATTTTGCCCTTGGAGCAGAGCTAATGATATCATATTCAATTTAATGAGGAGTTCAAAAAAAAAAAATTGAGACTAGTTAGCATTTTACCTTTTTGGAGGCTTAAAATTTATGCACAAAGTGTAAGAGCTTTCAATGAACCGGCTGGCAAACTCATCCTGGCTAGTTTTTTTTTTTAAGATTTATTTATTTATTATATGTAATTACACTGTAGCTGACTTCAGACCCTCTAGACGAGGGCATCAGATCTTGTTATGGATGGTTGTGAGCCACCATATGGTTGCTGGGATTTGAACTCGAGACCTTTGGAAGAGCAGTTGGTGCTCTTACCCGCTGAGCCATCTCACCAGCCCCCCATCCTGGCTAGTTTTATTCACACAAGCTAGAGGCATCTGAAAGGAGGGAGCTTCAGTTGAGAAAATGTCTTCATAAGATTGCCTGTAGGGCATTTTCTTAATTAGTGATTGATTGAGGACTGATGCCACCCCCGGGTTAGTAGTCCTGGGTCTATAAGAAAGCAGGCTGGACAAGCCATGCGGAGCAAGCCAGTAAGCAGCACCCCTCCATGGCCTCTGCCACGTCAGCTCCTGCCTCCAGGTTCCTGCCCTGCTTGAGTTCCTGTCCTGACTTCCTTTGATCTGATATGGAAGTCTAAGCCCAATAAACCCTTTCATCCCCAGTTTGTGTTGGTCTCAGTGTTTCATTGCAGCTACAGAAACCGGAATAGAAACAAGACTGTGGGGGACATCTCATCCAAAACACCACAAAGTTACTTCTAAGATAAAAAGGGACAGAAAACAACTCCAAGCCCTTATGTGGTGTGTTTGGACCAGGAATCCAAACGGTAAAGTCGCAGGATAAGGTGTTCTTGGCTGTTTATGAGAGGGCCCAGAGCACCAATTCACTCACTAGTCATGTGATCTCCCACAGTCCCTCCCACTGAGCTATGAAATAGAGGGTGCTTTAGGCAATCTAGAAGTTTCTTTCCAGCCTTAAAAAACTATGTACTTGTCTTTATTTTCTGTTTAAGAAAAACTTAATGTGTTCATTGTCTCTGGATGTTGATAGTGCCTCTTCCAAGATGCCAAGAGATTTCATACAACCATGGTCCAAGTGAGTTGACTAGATACTAAGACGAGCTCACAGGAAAACGCCACATTACCAGCTGGAACTGGGACACGGCACAAAGGCTCCATGGGAAGTTCTGGCTTCTGGCCAGTTCAACCAGCCTGAGTCTTGTTCTAACAGGGAAAATCCAAATGTCCCACTGTTGGCTCTTAGTCCCTGTTACCAGAGTGACCATGGCTTCTGTTCTCATGTCTCTGTGTTCTTCCTCCAGGCTGAAAAGACCCCTAACCCTCCCTCCCCAGAAGGTCTCGTTGTTGAAGCGGAGGCGAAAGTGGATAAGAGCCGATGGTCTGAGTTTTGCCATGGCAGGTCAGTCTGGACAATCAGGCAGGTTAAAGGGGCCACCCCCTCCCTCACCTCCACTCTCACCCCCAAAGAATGCAGTGGTCCTTGGCTAAGGTCTGCTGGCTCTCTATTTACTATCTGTGTTATCTGTCTCAGTGCTCCCCCAGCCTGTGAGTGTAACTGAGGTCACTACTCAAGTGTCACCAGCTGAGCATCTTACCTACGTGATTTAACACCCCCCCCCCAATTTTATCAGGCTACCACCCATGACCAAGGCCCATCCATTTGTCTTTACCGACAGCTCTGTGGCTGGTGTTGCTGGCCTTGGGAGCACTTGAGGCACAGTGGCCTCACCATCTCTTACACAGGTACCCTATATAGTCCTTCGGCTTCCTGAGGGCCTGGGGTGAGGATGAAGGCCCCAGGGCCTCCAAATTTGCAAATCCCAGGCTACCTCAAAGCCCCATATGTACTCCAGGTCCCTATGCACTGGGACATGGGAGGTTCTAGAGAAGCGGAATGTTCTATTTCCTCCAGTTCCCTGTGATGTTCCTCTCTAGGTCTCGGCCACTGAGAGACCCAAAGAAACAGCCCCTTCCACATCCTCTAACGCTCCTCTCACCAGAGAATTTAGGTTAAATAAATGCCTGGATGAGTGGCGGCTCCAGCTTCACCATGTTTACCAAGAGCCCAGGTTCCTTCCCTGTATTTCCATCTGCACAGTTATCTTTTTTTTTTTTTTTTTTTTTTAAAGATTTATTTATTTATTATATGTAAGTACACTGTAGCTGTCTTCAGACACTACAGAAGAGGGCATCAGATCTCATTACACATGGTTGTGAGCCACCATGTGGTTGCTGGGATTTGAACTCTGGACCTTTGGAAGAGCAGTTGGTGCTCTTACTCACTGAGCCGTCTCACCAGCTCCTGCACAGTTATCTAACGGGAAAGATAGCTACAGGGAGCCGCTGCCTTCCACCTACACCCCTGAAAGTATAAACAGGGGTATGGGGAGTTGGGGATCCAGGATGTGTACTCTCCAGCTGGCTCAGCACGCTTTTTGGAATATTCTAGGAGCGTCTGCCTACTCCTGCTCGAATCTTAAGGGGCAGCACCTAGTCATGTGACCACAGCCGTTCACAACTAAGGCCACGTCTAAGGAGAGGAGGGTGGGAAAGGGTTTCTGGTAGACATGTAGCAAGCTCTGTCCCAGAAGCTAAGAATATAAAATGCTGTGAGTACTTGTAGAATTCGAGGGTCTGCTACCCAGAAACTCTGCCCACCACGATCTATCAGGCCAGAAAGTGTCTGGAAGCCACAAGTCCAAAGTTTGTCCAAGGCAAATATCTAATTTACGGGAAAACAACACAGACTTGGAATTTAGCAACCGTGACTATGAATCATTTCAACTTCCTGTCTATATACTTGGAGGTCTCCCAAGAAGGTACAGAATACAGTAAGATGGCAGATGTGATGGCATACTGGAGTGTGATGTGAGTCGGAGCCTGGAAAGGGGAGGTTGCTTCTCTGTTCACTGACACCGTTAGCATTTCCGCCCTGGCCAATTGAGTTAGCAAGGTGGCCAGCAGCTGCAGATTTTGAGCCGTGGGTTTTTTGTTTTTTCAAGACAGGTAGAGTTGGCTGTTCTGGATCTCACTCTGTAGACCAGGCTGGGCTTGAACTCACAGAGATCCTCTTGCCTCTACCTCCCAGGTGCTGGGATTAAAGGTGTGCGCCACTGCCGCCGCCCACCTGAGCCCTGATCTTTACATACCTCCTGAGGCCCTCTTTTGCTTCCACCTGCCTCTCTCCTCAAAGACAACTGATGCAGGACCCAAGGCCAGAAAAGGTTCCAAATGTGATTAAGAGCAAGTACAGCCACAGTGATAGGTGTTGTGTGACTATTCTGTCCAAACCGTGTTAGCATGGGATGGCGGACGGGGAGTTAGCTCTAAATTTAGAATAGGATTTGATTCTCTGTGTTTGCTTATCACAAGGATAAAATGAGCAGAGGGGGAAAAAAAAAAAAGATGAGCAGAGGAAGAGGCATTCAGGGAAGGACAGAGGGGACAGTGGGTGGGTCCCACCCCATCAACCCTGGTGGCTGTTGAGTCAAATTTAAAACGTATGCCTTTTAAGACAGGAAGCATTAGAAACAATATACACATTCTATCCACATGCCATTTCTAAGGCCGGGCATGGTGGTGCATGCCTTTAATCCCAGCACTCGGGAGGCAGAGGCAGGAGGATTTCTGAGTTCGAGGCCAGCCTGGTCTACAAAGTGAGTTCCAGGACAGCCAGGGCTACACAGAGAAACCCTGTCTCCANCCAGCCTGGTCTACAAAGTGAGTTCCAGGACAGCCAGGGCTACACAGAGAAACCCTGTCTCCAAAAAAAAAAAAAAAAAAAAAAAAAAAAAAAAACATGCCATTTCGATTTGCAACATGAAGACTGCACATTCATTCACCAGTCTTTGGGCGTCCAATGCACCATAAATGAGCTTTGATTTCTGCTTTTACAAAAGTGAAGCCGACCTCTGCAAAGCATGTAAGAGTCATATTCTTCCCAATTTCTAGAACTTCCCCAAACCATTGTTTATCCTCAGTCCTCCATCCTCCGCCAGCTGAGCGCCTTCAGCCCTAGCAAAGGCTTCTTCGTTTCTCTCATTATTCTCACATTAATGTGATTTTCGCTTTGTTGAGATAAATTTATAATCGCAATCAAGTGTCCAAGAGGCATGGGCGGGTGGGAAAACAATCACAGCTGGTTCTGGCTAAAGCACGCACCTCTCCCTGTTGGGAAGTAGGCTACCGTTTCTGTCTAGCACAGCAGAGCATTCACAGGGCTGTTGAGCATTTGTAGGGAGGGTATTGATGGAGTTGCTCATACCACTGGGTCCTTTTAGAAAGCATCTCCTGCAGAGATTCTTTATGTAACAGATTCTCTGAAAGCCAAATCGTGTTTTCTGTGTGTAGCTTGACTATGCGTAGGAAGCAAGAGAGATCGCCGGTGGGGAAAGGGAAGACCGCATCTGCAGCCGGTGGGAAAAGCCGCTCTTCTCTCATTCTGGAGACATCCCACTGGGGATCTCTACAGAAAAGGAAACTGAGGCTCTGGGAGGCCATGCTGCTTATCTGAAGTTAAATCATTAGTAGTGGGTAGCCAGGCACTGAGAGGGCCTCACTGTTGCTTAGCTTTCCTGCATCTCTCATCTGACACTGAGCCTTGGGCTTTTCTATGAACATGAAAACACAGACCGTCCCTACTCTAAACACGGGGAATGCCTTAGGCAAGCGGCAGAGGATTGCGAAGCAAGCATCCACCGGCCTGCGGGCTGCTTGCTGCCCCAGGGTTGGCGCTAGGGCAGCTCATTGAGGAGTTTTGTTGCCTGGGGTCCCTTTAAAGTTTAAACAGAATGGTGGGAAGATGTCTGGGAGATGTTGCTTCCCTGGCTCAGTAGCGTGAGGCGAGGCACCGGAACCATTTCCAGAGAAATGGTACCAGGGAGGTGAGCAGACGGCCCGGAGGGATGCGCACAGAGTAAAGATGGGACAGGAATAGCAGAGAATGCAGGCCAGGCCAGAGAACAAGGGACCAAGATGGCAGCAGAGCGCCAGAGACAAACCACGTGGTAGGAAGCAGGGTTAAGGCCCCGTTTCACAATAACGTGTTGAGGGCTGCTCTGTGCCTACGCTGCACTGTAATAGAACACAGGGGACACACCCACAAACAGAGAGGAGTCTGTCCTGAAAAAGTTAAGACTGGTCGCGAGCATCCATTGCTTCATCGCAAAGGCTCTTGCATGATGGGAGGAGCATGAAGCATCATAGGAACATTGGTGCAGGGGATGCTGGGAGAGTATTTGGAGAGAGTGAGCTCATGCTGGTGCCTGAGAAGCATCAGTGGGAATATTGGGATGTGGCCACCTGAAAAGGGTTTTTAGAAGGAGACAGAAGTGCTACCACGTGTATGAGGCCGAGGATGTTGTGCTAAGTAAAACAAACCAATCACAAAATGACAAATATTACCTGGTAACAAGGCATGAGGTACCCAGAGCAATCAGACTCAGGGAGTCAAAGTGAAATGGCTGCCGTTAGGGGCCGAGAAGAAGGGGCCGAAGAGATGCTGAAGAGATGCTGCTCGGTGTGTCTGTTTTCAGGTTTGTGAGGTGTAAGAGTCTAGAAGCTGACCATGGGGGAAGGTAGATGTAGTCCTGGCACTTGGGAGGTGGAGGCAGGAAAATCAGGAGTTCAAGGTCACCCTCAGCTCTATAAGGAGTTAAAAGGTCCAGAGACCAGCCTTGGGCTTTGTGAGGCCGTCTCAGAAAACTAGAAGTTCTGGAAATGAACAGGAATGATGGGGGTTGCACAGTAATGTGAATGTATGAAATATGTATTTGGTTCAGGTAACTTACACAATGTATTTAATACCGCAACTAAAAATAAAGAAGGGGGGATAACCAAAAAGGTGACTCCAGTTAAGAGCATTTGTAGCTTTGTTGGAAGACCCAGGTTCAGTTCCCAGCACCCACATGGCAACTCAAAACCATCTGTAATTAAGTTCCAGCGAGTCTTCTGGTCTTCCTAGGCATTGCACACACACACACACACACACACACACACACACACACACACACACACGCACGAGGGCGCGGTGCACAGGCACTTGTGCAAGCAAAACATCCATACATATGAGATAAAACTACTTTAAAAAATTAAAAAGTGCAGAGGTAAGACTATGAAAGAACAAAGCCCTTCAGGGAGAGAGAAGAGGGGCCGAGCATGCTTTGAGTAGTAGTTCAGTGTGACTTAAGTATTGGGCTGTGGGAGCCATTGGGGCAAGAAATGAATTGTTAACAGGTGGGAGCAGTTGGCTTTCCAAGGTACCTAGAAATGACCAGAAGGAACGAATGGTCCAGGGACAGGGATAACACAGACATATGAGTTCAGAAGGCATGCTGCGGTGCTCAGCATGTGGGGGAGGAGGGATCTTGTAGCTGCCAGCCTTTAGATACCAGGAGAATCCTTACACTTGTTTCCTCCCCCCCCCTCCGCCCACCCCTCCCAGACTACTGTCAGCACGAAGAAAACCTCGGTGGAAGATGCCTGAGCTCAGATGGCCCAGCATTTACCAGGCCCTCCGGTGCCACGAGCTCGCCTTTGTATCTGCTCTCGGGGAGAAGCCGGATCTGTCCATTCCAGGCTCTGACTTGTTCCCCATTGGTTTCCGAAGCCAGGAGACGGAAGCTGAGCTACCAGAAAGGAAGAAACTCTCACCCTGGAGCAGTTTCCTGCCCGAGGGCTAAGGACCTTGAGCTCCTTGCTTGACCAGTTCTTTCCTGTGGAATGGAAAGGTCTGGCTGAGCTTAAGGCTTGACCCCTGAGGCTTAGAAGAGAACAAGATGAGAAGTGATCGATCTCAGCTTCATCCTGAAGCAATTAGAGCTGAAATTTCAGAGAACAGATCGGATTCTTGGTGCTCTTTCTGGAATGTCAATGTTTCACTGGGTGGAGAGAACCCAGAGCAGGTGGCCACGGCTTGAGTGGCCCCCAAACAGCTCCTCCAACAGGCCACCTACCACTTAGGGCATCTATCTGGGGTAGGCTGAGGACTGGGAAAATCAGGGAGGGAGGCCTGCTTTCAGACAGATGGAGTTTCTCATCAGTTCCTAACAATCCCCTGGGAATAGACACTGTCTGCAGCCATCTTACCAACAAGGAAACTGGGGCTACCAGGTGTCATCCACCTGTTGTAGGAGGAAGGGGATCAAAAGGGGAGTGGCCTTTTATCAACCCCCTGGGACTCAGGAGAGGCTAAGTGTGACTACTAGGTCAGTTCCTCTGTGATTAGTTCAGTAGGCAGATCAAAGGTAATGGTGACTGTGCTGTCCCCTAAACCCTGATGGTGACTATGTTGTCCTCCAACCCCTCCCCCCACCCCACCCCCCTTCCTGGACTGCCAGTGAATGACCTCTGCAGACTCAAGTATGTTTCCTGATCTTTAGATGACCGTGCATTTTTCTGGTGTCCTTATAAGAGACATATGGGGAGGAGAGGAGGGAGGAGGAAGAGGAGGGAGAGTGGAGGGGAAGGAGGAGGAGGAAGTAAGCCAGGTAGCTCCCAGAGGCTGGAAGAGGCAGCAGGATGCCCCTAGACACCACAGGAGCACAGTTCTGCCCTCGTCTTGCGTCCACACTTCTGCTCTCCAGAGCTATGAGAGAATAAATGTGTGTTTGCAGGCAGCCTTTGTGCACCAGCTGCAGGCCCAGAAAACTAACACAGGCAGGCAGGCACCATGTTTTCCAGAGGAACGCAGATTTCCCCGGGGCACGCGGAGCACGGGCAGTGCTGAATCGCCGTTTTGCTCCCTTGTGCTGTTCATCTTTCATGCATATGTCAGGCTCCCGGGAAACTCCAACAGAACTAGGACTCTGCTCATGTTTTCAAAGAGCACGCAGCCCTGTGGTGTAGAGATGCACATCTCTGTGATGTAGCATGATAACCAAGAGGGGGCAAAGGAGGTTGTGTGTGTGTGTGTGGGGGGGGGGGGTGTCTCTGGGGAAGGAGCTCCTGAAGGGGAGTGATGGGTAGGTAAAGGTTGCCCTTCCATAATCCTGATCACTTCTGGGTCATCTCTGTGTGGAACTATGTATCCAAGCACACAGACACAGAAAGAGAGACAGAGAGAATGAATGTACATTTGAAGTTGGAGGGCAAGTGTACACAGGCAAGGCTACCAGGTCAAAGAATAGATTTTGGGAGCACCCTGGCCCCTCCTACCACAAGGCCCTACCCCACCTCCCCTGCTGCCCTGGTTTCTTTTCTTTTTTCTTTTTTTTTGGGGGGGGGGGGTTGAGACAGGGTTTCTCTGTATAGCACTGGCTGTCCTGGAACTCACTTTGTACACCAGGCTGGCCTCGAACTCAGAAATCCGCCTGCCTCTGCCTCCCGAGTGCTGGGATTAAAGGCGTGCGCCACCATGCCCGGCTGCCCTGGTTTCTTAAGAGAAGAGGCTAGGTCCTATGGTCCTAGAGTTGGTCTGGAAAACCCTGAGCTGGCCGAAGAGGACTCTGAAAGTAGAGAATGAGGAGCCGTTAAAGCAGGGCCTTGCTCGCATCCTCCCGTCCTGCGTTTCCTCACAGGCCCTGCCTCCCTTCTAGTTTCCTGGCCAATCCTTTGGTTTCTTCTAATACCCTCAGTACTAGACTTCTGAGGTGTCTGCAAGGAGCTTCCCTACTTGTCATTCAACAAACACCATCTACCGAAGTGAAGGTTGTGGCCCGTTCCTCCGCTTGAGAGGAGGAGGCTGGATGCTGAGCAGAGGCAGGTATAACCCAAGTTCCACTTGGGTTCGTGTGGAACACATCTGAGCATCCACGCCTGCTGCCTGCTTGGTCTGCTGCAGCTTGACCTCTGAGTTCCACACCCAGAGCCCTGCCACCTTGAATTACACGGCCACCGTTCCTCCTACAGTCCACCCTTTGGACCAAGTGTGGTAGCTGGGTTTTCCAGTACAGAGTAAGCAGCACCTCCTCCTTGAGGACCAGGGCTCAAACCTATACAGAGAAATCCCAGGGCTGGAGAGATGGCTCAGCAGTTAAGAGCACCGACTGCTCTTCCGGAGGTCCTGAGTTCGAATCCCAGCAACCACATGGTGGCTCACAACCGTCCGATATGAGATCTGACACCCTCTTCTGGTGCATCTGAAGACAGCTACAGTGTACTTAGATATAATAATAAATAAATCTTAAAAAAAGAAAAATCCCAGGCAGCTAGGAATTGTGGGAAGCATGACCGGCACACTGCTGTTCAGAGTGCATCAGCTCAGGCGTGCAGAGCAGATACGTTTTGCTGTCTACACACAGATCACTGTGCATCTAGGAGAGGTAACACACGTCTTATTCTTGTGACTGTTAAGCCCAGAGATCATGCGATCTTAGATATGGACCATCCAATAAGGACAAATAGGACTTTAGTCATTAGGTTGCCCCAGTCGTTTTAATGGTCAGGTAGCCAAATGCTTTCTCCGCATTGTCTGCCTTCTTCAGTGGGGTACATTTAATTCTTCAGGGGATCTAAAGTGACTGGTCTCTTTTAAAGCCACTCTCAGGATTAAACGTGTCTGTGGGAAAGCATCCAAAAATTCTCAAACAAAACTTGGATCACAAAATGGGCTGATGAGGGTAACCACAGTCAGTCTGTGACCTTCGTTTGTGAAATAGTTGTAAATGACACTTTGTGAGAATGGAACCTGAGGAAAAGATGGTGTCAGAGTGTTTTCCTGGGCACAGTGGGAGCTGGGTCAGGATGAGCAGGTCCCGTGACAAGTGTTTGGGAAGATGTGTGAGCCAGAGAGGAAGTGGCCACAAGCTCACTGCATTGTTTTCTGCCCATATAAACAAGACAAGAGATAAGAGCATCACAGGATACTCATTGATTGGATATTTAGAGTTTTATGTCAAGCCACAAACAACAAACAGGAAAACTCATAGGTCATAGTAGCCTCATAGGCTTTGCTAAAACCACAGGGGTCACCGCCCCACCATGACCCCATGTGTAGGCCCTGCACCCTTGGCTCAGCCTTGCCCAGGTAACTCAACCCCGACTATCAAGCCTGACCTGGCCTGACTCTTGTCTGGCTCTAGATGCCTGTAATTGTCACCCCTGAGCCCAAGAATGAGTTTCAAAGTACATTGTGTAGTTCTTATTTTGCCTTTGAACAGGGAGCTCACCAGACCCCACTGGGTGCTCACTGTGCAAGCTCATAAACACTGTTCGTTTAGTAAGCCCCAGCCACCACGTGGAGGCAGGTGCTGATCTTACAGAGGGAACTGGCTGAGGGTAGGCCGTGTGGACCATGGAAAACTACCGGGATCTCAATGAAGGCGTATGAGTTAAGTGTATGAGCAAGCATTTGTGAATCTTATCCAATCTTCTTCCGTCAGCACTCAGCCCAGCCCCTCTGTACTTTCCTGTTGTGTATTTTACGGACCATGAAGACGGGCGCACTGGAAATGGCGTTGCTCAGACCTATGGGCCGGTGAGAAGGCTCAGTGACTAACATCACTTGCTGCTCTTGCAGAGGATTGGAGTTCAGTGGTCGCCAGCACCCATGTCTCAGAGTCCCAAGTCCTAGGTACTTAATGTCCTTTACTTGCTTCTATGGACAAGCACACGCCTGTGAATGCATTTGCCCACACAGAATCTCTTTACATCTTAGGTCAGAAAGAAGTATGTGGTCCCCAGAGGCAGTGCCCTCAGGGGTTATCTTAGGGGACCATGCTTATCGCTCCAGAGAGGACTGTTGTCAAAGAGCAGGACAGGACTAGCAGCTCCCAGTCCTCCTGGCTCCCCAGCCCCCTCCACCCCCAACAGTGTCCTCTCCATCCCACCCTTGAGGCCATTCACCATTGTTGTGTGTGCGTGTATACGGGTCTAGATGGTTTCTCTGTGGAGACTAGGATGGCCCCAAAGAGATTCAATTGCTCCTGCTTCCCAGTGTACATAACCCCACCACCAACCCTGCATCCACCATTTTGTGATGCAGGCAGGGGATTTTCCAGAGCTAGTGCTACATTCATTGTATTTAAGCTTCCAAAATGGATCTTTTTATGTGCTGACCCTCAGGCACTTTTGTTACAGCTACCAAAATCAGCCAGCGGTAGGAAATCTCCAGGCTGGTGGTGTGCACATTAGATAGATGTTAAGCTTCCCAACGCCCAAACCAAAGACTACAGCTAATCCAGTCAGCCTGTGTTTTGTTTGGGCGAGGTCACCAGCTGGTGGCACTTTTCCAAGGCTGGGAAAACCCATCAGGGCTTAGCAGGAAGGTGTGTCTTCCAAGGTGATCCTGGGAGCAATGGGTTTTTCCATCTGACAGAAGGTGAAGAATGTTCCCCACCACTTGCTCACAAACACCATGATGCCCTGCCCTAGGGAGCCACACCAAAGAACTCTATGTAGGGGGCTGAGAGATGGCTCAGTGGTTAAGAGCACTGATTGCTCTTCCAGAGGTCCTGAGTTCAATTCCCAGCAACCACACGGTGGCTCACAACCATCTGTAATGGGATCCGATGCCCTCTTCTGGTGTGTCTGAAGACAGCTACAGTGGACTCATAAGTACATTAAATAAACCTTAAAAAAAAAAGAACTCTATGTAGTAAAACCTTGAAGGACTACAAAAGGACTCAAGATGACACAAATATTTTAAATTGACTTCAGAACAGAATTCACCAAAGCTCTCAATTTTTAATATTGGACAACACTTACAGGTTAACGTCTGGTTTTTGGCTGTAGGGCACTATAGTCTAGGAGAACACTAGCAAACCCACCCAAGCAGCCAGTCATCAGAGGACAAGGGCCTGAATGGCCATAGGTCCCAGCAGGGCTTTTCCAGGGTGAGACTTTGTGCTCAGGTTTGTCAATGTGGACAGCCGGCATTACTCTTTAAGATGGACTCCTTTTCCCAATGCCATTCCAAGACAAAACCAACAGCTTAGAAATGACACCACAGGGTGGACTTTATTTCAAAGCTCACGAGGTGTTCACAATGATCACATGATCCACACGCGTGTCTCCCGTGTCACACCTCCACGGGACAGTGCACTGTGTGGTGATAGTTCACAGCCCTGCTTCGCATGCTGCTACGGTTCACTAGCTCTGCTGTACTCTTGACTCGGTAGTAATGAAAGCAAAATCACTCTACTGGACAGACTGAATTTTTGAAAGCCCTTATGCAAATCAGACTTAATCTCATTTATAAACAACCACAGCCACACACATGCGGAAATGAAGAGCAAAATGCAAAACAAAACAAAACAAAAAACCCTTGGCAAGAATAACTGCTTAAGATTCTGATCCCAGCGTGTGTGACCAAGCAGTGCAGTTCGTTTCCTCAGAAGACAATCCCACCTCCTCAGCGCATGAGCAGCAGTACTGTACAGAGCTCAGTGTGGGGCACAACTCCACAGGAACCTGTCACCAAAGTCATTCTCCTTTAGGGTCAGAGACTACAGACTCAAGCTTTTCCTTTTTTCCCCCTCATAATAATACACAAAATTTCTAGACAGTCTTAAAAAAAAAAAAAAAAAAAAGGAAAATATAAATAGACTCAGTCTGTTATACAGAATCACATACTATGGCAAACACATTTCACGAATTGGAGGAGGAAGCCAGCACTGAGCCTAGTCCAGGTCCATGTTGACAGAGCCCTTCTCATTAGGGTGGCATTCACCATTCTGATGTGGAGCTTCAGCACCAAGATTATTTTTGCCTTCTAAATCTTCTTTCTTGTCAATATTTGGGCCATTTGGAGTTCTCTCCAGTTTAGGTGACTCGATTTTTGGTTTGGGTTGAGTTACAACAGGTTCACAAACATTGTTCAATTCCTAAAAAAACAAAATTAGTTATCATTAAGATAACTGACATCGATCCAGTTAATTCAACGACTTCCTCACGCTCCCGACCCAGTGTTTTCCTACCCGATTATACTCTTCTAAAACCTGCATAAATAAATCACAATGACAATCCTAATCAACTGACTACCTCCTATGGCTTCTCGGGGACTTGCTAGGTAGCTATGTATGCTAATGTATCCCTGCTACATAAAACACAGGAGTCATGAACTCTACAACAAGGAAGGGACAATGACTCAAGACTGAGTTATTTCAAGATGACATATCTGTATTTGGAGGTTGGAACTTAAAAAGTGGCTGAGAAGGCCCGCTTCCCCTTGGTCTTCCTTGTTTGTGTGTTCAATTTCAGACAAAAAGCACTCACTTTTTGTCAAATGCCTGCCTGCCTGCTCTCCACAGCACAGTGTTGCTGGTCTCTATTCCACAGCGGGACAGACTGTGCACTCAATGTCTGTTTCTCTCAAAGGACAAACAACTGCTGGCACATACAGGATTCAAGGACACACTGCCAACCAACCAGGGCAGACGTAGTAGCTAGAACAGTTCTAAATGGTGATACTGAATTAAGGAAGGCAGTGCTGGTCCAGGGGAGGCACCAGTGTGCCAAGCTGAATGAGTGCAGTCGGTAGCTGGCACCGCACTCACCTTGACCTTCGCTCTGATTTCATGAGTTCGAACAACAGGGTCCTGATCAAGACTCCTTTTAGCCTGAGCATTCATGACATTATTCATCCACTCCATCATCTCATTAACAGACTTCTCAACCTTCTTCATTTCGGATTCATCAATGTGGTTGTATTTCTCATCCTGGACAGAAAATACACAAGACACTCTAGAGAATATTGACAGCTATATCTATCTACTCAGACCCACTCTCCCTAAGCTCAAGTCTACCCTGGTCCCAAACACAGACAGTTCCTCACTAAGCAACATTTATTCAGCAGAGATCCTAAGCCACATGTTGGCTAAGTCAGGTCACTCCCTGGGATGAGAGCAGCACCCACCTTGTCTCTGAAGTCCGCTGCAATCTTGGCATAGTGTTGCAGGCGCAGCCCCAGCTCCTCCAACACTTTCGGTCGTTCCTCAGCTTCTTGAAATCTGACTTTAACAGGAGTGCCCATTTTCTAAAACGGAATAGGAGTAAATTGCCAGACTTACACTTTAGTAAACATCTGTGGCTTGACATACAAGCTGTACTGTTTAGGGGAGAACAGGGCTTACCATCAGCTCTTCCAACTTGTCAATGTATGCCTGCTTAGCCTGGTCCTCCCCTTCCTCATACAGCCAATCTTCCGTCTCTGTGAGAAGCCTCAAGAACTTCTCATGTTCCTTTACAGAAATTACAACAATCAGTGGCAGTCTATTTTGGAGGTTCTTACCCTAGGCATGCATTTCTGCAGTGACCCAGGTAGTTCAGGGGAAGTCACTGGCTTCCCCTTCACATTAACTATAGTCCTGTGACGTCACTACAGACACTGGGATCATGGCTTCTGTCTTACACAATTTCAACACACTGCTTCTGACTCACAATGCTGTACCCAAGAAACCCAGCTCCAGGTCATCTATACATCCAATGCTTGGGTCACAGAGGAGCAATTGTGTCCCCACTCTCCAAAGCAACCATCTCAGTTATGCCAGGCACAGGTGGCAACCAAAGCCCAGTACAGCACAACTCGGGGGTCAGGTGGGGCTAGAGGGGTCCTAAGTCTAAGTCTAAGTCACCAGGTTGTTGTCTAGTAGGCCTTTTTCCACAGTTGCGCTTCTGGATGTACCCAGAGCTTCACATAAGGAAAGGATGGAGGGGACAGTGCTGCTGAGTGACACTGTAGTGGTGTCACACGGTGAGAGTAACAGACAGCTGCCTGACAACACCAGCACAAGGATCCCCATTTCTCTTTAGGTTCCCTATGTCACATGCCACAGACTCCAGAGCAGATGTTTCTGGTCTCCTGGCTGGTGACCACTGCTGGAGACATGCAGCACTCATGGCAGGTGAGCCTCTCCAGAGCCCTGCTCATTCAGTTCTCACCAGACTCTAGTGAGCACAGGCAGAGCAACTACTAAACCCTGCTAGCAGAGTCGGGTGTACCTGCTCACATATGAATTTCTCATATGGTCCACACAGCTTGTCCCTGAACTCATACACGCACTCCTCCACAGCGTTCTTAGCGTCGTTCCGCTCCTTCTCCAGCTTGTCCTGCATGATCATCTTGCCCTGTCAGGAAAGAGGTTAGTCAACCTTCAGAGATCCAAACTACACCTCAACAAGTGAAGATTATAGAAAGATCAGTTCACTCTATATCTCATAAAACTTTCTCTTCAAAACCTCATGGTCCTTAGACTTATATACACATGTGGACACTGCTTTCTTATACCATTAGGCCACCCCACATTTCATCACACTCAACGAGGACTTGGAATCACTTCAGAGGAACACAGCAATTCTCAGCCACACACGACATAACTCCCTATAAGGTACAGACCTCACATACAAAACCCAACCAACTCCACTGAATTAGGCAGACAGAGCCATCCTTTTGCCTCTATCTCTGAAATCATTTACAACTTAACACCCAGTAAGGAATTAGTCACTTATCCCTGCGGCATGCAGAAACAACCAAATTGAAATATGTAAGAAGAGCACTTACCTCTGTCTCAATATACATGTTAAGAAGGTCTCTCCCTAACTGCCACACCAAGTTGGCTTCTACAGGCAGCTCAACATTTACCATCTTTATTTTAGGTTTTTTGGCTTCTGGAGGCTGATCAACTTTCTTTTCATTTGCCTTAAGGGTTAAGAAAAAGAAAATATCTTAATGCTTAGAAAACAGAAACCTACCATATTTACTGATTTCTTTACTCTCGGACCCTCCCTCTCATGCTGGAACTATCTAACAGTGTCCACACCCACTGCCCGCCTTGGACCACGGCAGTAACTCAGTGTCATCTTTCTACATCAGCTTACCACCAACTTCTCTAGTCACATTAATCTTTGGCCTTTTCCAAATCCCTTTAAACTCAAAACTAAATTATCTCCTTTTCTAGTCTAGAATTTTAGAGCAACAACTCCACATAACCTCAGACCAACACTAGAGATGTCAGACTTTACTCAGGTCACGGGTGGTAGCTGCTCCAGTCAAGACAAGTGCTCTCAGGAGTGCCCGCCTGCCTCTACAAGGCTTATTACTCTGCTTCTTATGTGCAGAGGTAGTACCTGCCTTTCAGCCATTGGGACTTAGAAGACAGCCAGGTACAGTTGTCATGCCTGTCACCGCAGCACTCAGAAGTCTGCAGCTATGTGCTTGAGGCCACATAAAGAGATGAAAGGTCTTATGATAGTAAACAGGATGATATGGCAAGTGACAAGAGCATCCCCAATCCAGAAAGCTCTTAGATCTGAATCGGATGCTGGTATGAACCTGCCATATACAGAAAACGCCACAGCTGACTGCACGTCATGGGTAGGTCAGAGCTAAAACAAACACCCCAAAAAACACCACAGAAAACTGGCTTCAGGCTTCACAAGGAGTACAGAAAACATCCCAACCCTACAGTGTCATTGTGAATGTGACTATAAAAAAAAAAAAAAAAAACAAGAAAAAGGCACCAGCAAATACTTTCAATTTCAAGTTATATAAACACAAGGCTGGAGAGGGACCTCCTGTGGCCTGTAATTTCAACATCGTTGACGTCCCCTCAGATTCCTGTCACACTTCCTCTCCAACTGATACACAGCTGAGGAGCTCAGGTGCAGTTTAAGGATGAGCAAGGCGTGCAGCTCACCTCAGCAGGACTGCCTAGACTAGTGTGTCACGATGGGAAGACCTGTGACATCCCACCAATCCTTGCCTCTTGGAACCAGAGCTACAAGCTGCAGGGACTATGCAGTGACTGTGCTAAAGATCCAGACTGCAGAGTACTGTGCAGTCAGCCTACATCATGTCCTGAACCAGAGAAGAATAAACCTGCTGCCTAGCAAGACACGGGTGTGCAACTCGAACTCCAGGAACAAACCACCAATCCCTGACCAAACCACAGGCACAACGCGGCACTCAGTCCGAGGAGCGACCCTCCAGTGCTGGAGTGACCTTCCCTCACTGCATGAAGGTGTGTCCCGGCATTTCAGTGGCTGGCTGCTGTACCAGCAGAGATCAGTGCGGGCAGGACACTGGTACTGTCATTTCTAGGGCCCATCACCAGTTTTCTACTTGTAAACACTGGTCTTTCCTCACCTGGCCAGAAGATGAAGGCAGGCCAGGCGGCAGCCCTCAATGCATAAAGGCAACCTGAGACGGAGTGGGCATGGCCTCCCTGCTGACTGGTTCAGACTGGAATGTGGCTTTCTGTGTAATAAAGAGCCGACAGCCTAGAGCTGAGGCAAGAATTGAGGAAGCAGCACTCCTGGGGTGGGCAGCAGACAAAAGAAGGGAGTGGGAGGGAATGGAGTGGTAGGTAGGTAGTGGAAACCTAGTGGGGAGACAGGATGGCCACTGAGAAATGGACTGCCCCAGCAAAAGGCCGACAGCTTTAAACTATACAGAAGTCTCCATCCATAGCTTAATCATGCGACAAGCAGGATCCTCGAAAGCCCGGCAATATTCCAAGAAGTGTTTAACGGCAAAAACCCAATGTCATTTTCTAGAAAGGTACAAAAATTATCTGCAGAAGTCTGTAGACATTTCACCCTAAATCAAAGGGAATGCTGTTGAAATGTGAGGACCCATTTTCCAAATAAATACTATCACCATGTCTCTTTTCTAAGAAGAAAAAAATAAGTAAGTTTACGCTAAGGGCCACAAGATTAATCAGGACAGAGGAAAATAAAAACCTGGCAGAAAATCCATTCCAACCTCCAGCTTCCCTTCTGTAACTTGCCTGAGTGAAGGTAAGGTATTCTGAGAATTCGAGAGGAAGCCAGACTCTGAAGGACAGTTAATCATTTATACACAGTGTGCAGAGACTGAACGCTGACATACAGCTCAGGCTAGAAACCGGCTTCTCACTGGCAACCTTATCACCAGCTTTAAAGGTCTGATCACAAGATGGCATTTTATCAAGGCGCATAATAGTTTAATTTAGCTTCCAATACTAGAATAATCACTTGGGAATATAGATATTACCAGACCATTGAAATTCAAAATTGACAGATTTGAAAAAAGGAGAAAAAGTTTACCATACTCCTAAAGCCTGAGCATTAATTAATTATATCAATCAAGTCTTTAATTACTCTCGCAGCACTGGGATGCATCTTTCTGGAATCAGCAGGTACCTCTGTCCTTTAGAACACATCAAACCTTTGCTTTTTGCTCTTAGAGTGGAAGGTATTAAGAGAAGCTTTGAGCTCTAGAGGAGAGCACTGGTTTCCCTGCTAAGTTTGAACACTACTTCCAGCAGGTTTTTAGCTGAGTAACACACGTAGAAAACGAACAGAAAAAACCCTACAGCCCCATTTAAAAAAAAAAAAAAAAATCACTGGATCCCTCTTGAAAGCACAGGATTAAACCACCAACCATCACATACTGCAACACCATCTAATGCAATGAACTGGAAGAGTCACTCACTTTGTCAGCATCTGGGATTTTGTTTTCTTCTGAGGTAAGTTCAGGTGAAGGGGGAGACTGGGAGGTTTGTTGACCATCAGTTTGTACCTGGGGCTGTGTTCCAGCTTCACTGTTGTCTTGCTGGATATTTTTCTGAAATGAAAGCCCAGGCACAAAGGATGTAGAAAGCAGGTGTACTTGTATGAATTTAAAATTATAGGGCACCAAAGACAGTACTCTCAATTTCCAAAATCTTAACAGGTGGGCAGAAAAGGTACCAGATAAAAATAAGTACATGAAACTTTAGACATTTCAAACCTGTAAATAATTTATAAATGATAGTGTTATAGTTAGTTATATAAGACATGAGGGCTCTGGTGAGTGACAATCCAGAGCTCCCCTTGAAGAACCTTTCACCTAGCCCTGAGCAGACAGATGCTCACAAGCACAGGACACAGGCTTCTAGCCCAGGCTCTTTCCAAAACCAACTGTCTGAACCTTTGTGGTTATCACTCCAGAGTTACATACAGAGAATGACCACTGCTTAGTCATTTCACAGCTTCTCATTCCATGACTCAGCAATCTTACCTCAAAGGACCTCAGCACCAAGAATCAACAGTACCCACTAACAACCTTGCTTAAAAATACAGCTTAAAGACAAAAGGGAAAGGAAATGATCCCTGAAGGCTCTTGAGTAGCCCCCCAGTCCCCAGCAAATGTGTGCCTGCTATCACCTTTCTCCATGCTAGACAAGGAAGGCTGAACTAGTCTGAGATAACTACGTCCTGCCCACCCTTTAAGACTTCACACACATTTCCACCCACAGCTTCTAGATATAAAGCAGACACTGAGAGGCAAGGCGTTTCTCATACTGAAGGCTCTAGGACCTACAAGGATACAGCACTAGTCACCCTGTGAATGGTGTCCAGATGAGAGCAAACCTAAGGTTCATATGATGCTAAAGGTCCTTCAGTATTTGAGATCTGTGAACACCAACCCCTTACACCAGCACTGCCTTGCCTGCCTCTTGCTGTAAGCCATTCTCGCCTGCCCCCAGAAATCAACTGCAAGCCTAAGCTAAGGAAATAAGCAGCCACAACTCCACCATTACTGTGAGATTTCTCTTCTCGCCTCCCCCAACTCAGGAAATTATTTTAATAAAAACAAGTCCTGGAATGAACACCAGGGCCAATTTTGCTGTACACTGAAAAGGAAACAAAATCTACTTTCCTATTTCAATTGTTATAGCTGTTTTTAACCAGTCAACATCTGATCTAACATATATCCTTAAGAATGAAAAGACAAAAGCGACCTTATCTACTCTGCTCACATACTAGTTTCTTCTAACAGGATCATGCACCTGTCACAACACACAGAGTCCTTATATCCTGCCATCACAATCGGAAGGACTAATTATCATCACACAAAATTCTGACCAGTATTATGTAATTAAAAAAAACAAAAACAACAGCTACCTTCCTACAGCTTAGAATGAAGTCAATTCTACTTCTGAATGTGACAATTGCTCTAGCAACTTACATCCACATCCGCGCTTTCTGCTGGCCTCTGGTTTGGACATTCCATGTCTGCCTCGACAGAGGAGCCATCCCCCTCTTCAGTCGGGACCTTCTCCACCATGGAGGCCGTGGAGATGGTGAAAATGCCATGTGTGTTCACGCGCACTTTGACTTTCACTCTCGACTTTTCTCCATCTTTCTGTGCAGAAACATTCTGAACAACAAAACGGCCTAGAGCAAAAAGGAACTGCCAGTTTAGAGATGGACTTTTTATTTTTATAAAGATTGACGAGAAAATACAATGGCTAAGAAATCAAATGCGAAAGTGTCCCTCCAAAACTGTTTCCCTATCCCAACCAACTTCTCGTCCCCAGGCAACACCTGGGATTCTATTCACAAAAATGCACTCTTGTAGTAACATGAGCTGGGCAGACACTGGGGCAGGCTCTCCCATATCTCCAGGTGGATGAGCACATAGAACACAAGAAAATCTACCAAGCAGGGCAGTGGTGGTGCATGTCTTTAATCCCAGCCTCGGGAGGCAGAGGCAGGCGGATTTCTGAGTTCAAGGCCAGCCTGGTCTACAGAGTGAGTACCAGGACAGCCAGGGCGACACAGAGAAACCCTGTCTCAAAAAACTAAAAAAAGAAAAAAAAGAAAACCGAGGAGCAAATCTACAGAAGAAAGCAAGAACATGCTACGCTCGCAGTCTTTTAGGGACCACTGATCTTCTGACTGACTAATGGAAACTACTGATGTCATGTTTTAAACAGGGAACAGGAGCTGCAGCACACATCAGCACCTGCAGTGCTAGGGTAGCACTACAGCCTTGTAGAGCAATGACCAAGAACAGTCTGCATGCTGCTATCATCCAGTTTTCTAGAAACCTGCTTCTTAACCTGTGAGCCCAGACCCTTAGCAGGGGTTGCCTAACACCACTGAAAAACAGGGACATTTACAATTATTAACAGTAGCAAGTTTACAGTTATGAAGTAGCAAAATTACAGTTACAAAGTAGCAAAGAAATAATTTTATGGTGGGGGGGATCACCACAACATGACCATAACCAACTGTACTAAAGGGGCACAACCTTAGGACGGTTGAGAACCACTGCTCTGCAGTCACTGTTTGTGGCAAGTGCTTACTGTAGAGCCTAGTACCAAGCCACCCACCACTAAACCCTAAGCCATGAGGGCTGCTGACCTGGTTCAGCAGGTAAGGTGCTTGCTATCAGGTGTTCAATCCTTGAACCTTTTTCCTCTGTAGATGGAAATCTACCCAACTCCAATCCTGGGACCCACAGTGCAAGCAGAAAACCAACTTCCAAAAGTTGTCCTATGACATCTTTACAGCCACTCACATATTAATATTCTGAAAAGAGATACTTTGCCAGGCACGGCAGCACATGCCTTTAATAACAGCACTCAAAAATATATACCAAGCTCCAAGACATCCAGGACTCATGGATAGAACCTCTCCCACGTATGTATTTTGAAGCAGTTATATTCAAGAATGGCATAGATGTAAGCCTTATATTTTATATTTAAGGTGCTGTCTGCACATGCACATACAGATTTAATTCCTAGACCAGTCAAAGATGCTGGATGGCCTAGATCTTGGTTTCCTAGCAAATCACTAATTCAGAAGTAACTGCCATTTAAATGGTTCTCTATAGAAAGGACACTTGTGGGTCCAGGAATCCTCATGAGCATGGAACGTAAGCAGCTCACCTCTGTTCAGTGCTAGCTAGACAATACAGAGTCCAACAGAACTTGCCATAGTCGACAATCTCTCCAGCTGTTCTACCACGTCACTGTGCAATGTCTAAAAGCACTATATGATAGGCCAGAACACATTAGTTTTTAGTTAAAAAAACATGGCTGGCTAGACTAGAGTCCGTCAAATGCTTTCTCTGTGAGGTGAATAAGGGCAACTCTTAGAGGCCTGGTGCTATCAGGAGCTTTCCCAGTCTAAAAAATACAAAGTTCCTAAAACTAAAGCAGATGGCACAATGGCACCTGAAGAGATGCCCTTTCAAGAGGTCGTAGTACAGAAGGTCTGGGAAGTGCCACCCCGCTGTTGGGAGCCAAGCTTCCTTCCAATCTGAAGTAACACCCTTGACAACAATGCTTAGAGCTTGGAGGTCTGTGTGGATGGCCGTACTCTGCAAACAGTCTGCCCCACACAACAGCAAAGCAAGGCTCCAGGTCAGTGTCCTACAACAAAGACAGGACTCCTCACCACATCACTACACACAGGAAACAACTGTCGGCTTCTACAGTGGACCGTGAGCTGCAACTCTAACTCCAAAAGCAGACACACACCGTGGGCTTGCTTACCAATTTTTGCTTCTGGATACGGAACACCTTGTGGGTCAGAATAGAAAGCTTCTAGTTCAAAGGGCCCCCTTCTCAGGAAGGTGAGCACTTTGGAGAAAGGAGCAGCGTGGTTCCGACTGAACACCTCGTGAACACTAAGAGGAAGGAAGTAAAGAAATTCAAGCGCTCAAACTTTATGATAAAGACAAACTCCACTATCTTACTAATTCTACCCCACCACTCAGTGACCAAACCAAAGAAAGGTGGCAAGGAATGTGGACGCTGTCTGCAGCTACATACCCTTCAGTTTCTTCCGAGTCGTGGTTCCACACCAGAGATATTGGAAAAGGAACTGCATCGGTGACCGAGAACTCTCTAACTTTAAATGCCGGAGAAAGAATCGCACACTTGAAAAGACAGAATTTTTAAAGGTTAAAAATATGAGCCCAAAATTATTTCCATCTATCTCTTACCATGAGTTACACTAGGATGGGCAAACTTAACTGCTTGAAGCATGTCTCTATGCTTCGTAAAGAATGTAAACATTATGCTAATCCCCAGCCACAAAGTCAAATCCTGAATCCTAGGCAAGCAATTCCTATCTCCAAGCCTCCTAGGCTGAGAGTACAGGTTTTCCCAGCATTGCATGGTGGCATTGCAGCTACAAGCTGACTGTTGTGCACACTGGGGGGGGGAAGCTCGGCTTTACTGAGTTCCCATGTCAAAGAATAAAAAAGGGCGAAAGTCAACACATTGCACTTGTAAGTGAAAAGCCGTGGCAAGTCACAGTTGGGACAGGACACACCAGACGGACTAAATAGAAAGCACACAAACCCAAGGAGGGTCAGTGGTGTCCTTCAAACACAGGTCAACACTCAGCTTCACCTCTTAGAAACCCATGAACTTCCAACGTCCTGGGAGCCAGAGATAAGGATTCCACTATGAAGGAAAAAGAACAAAAAGCCCTTCCCGTAGAGACTACCTTGGGAAGGAGGTGGTTCTGGCAAACGGGGTCACACACTGTAAGTGTACCCTACACACCCCACCCTGTGACAGTGTCTTAAAGAAGCCCCCTGTTTGTACAATTAACAAACATTAATGAACCCAAAGCCAGGCTAGGCTGTGACGAGACACTGGGCAGTGCTGCCCACTCTCTTCTTCTGTGGCACCCACGGCAAGCCTCTGAAGACCTCTGCTCACACAATCTCACATTCCTTATAAACAACTGTTAAGTAGGTCATCATAGCTCAAACATGGCTGACAGAATCATCCATTGCAATGATGCAACCGTATCTGTCTGCGGTATCGTACATGTAAATAGCATTGTCTGTTCACTAACAACACCTACATTAGGTGCGTCTGCTCCAACAACTGCCTAGCTCCTGTACTGCGGTCATCTGAGAAGCAGGTTAAACATTCATTTGGAGTAGGCAGAGTATCTATTCTCTAAAACCATTTGTTAACTGATACTTTTAACCTACACACACACCCTCGCTCAAATCAATTCTTTAGCATTATAATTCCCTCCTATGCTTGAAAGTGTTCCCACCACCTCACAGATGCTTTCTGCCCTCATGTGGCACTATCAGCTCGGTAGTCTTGTTCACCTGCTATTTCCTGTACCTTCTGGTCTCTCCCGTCTTCCAGGATTTACCTAAAAGTAGCTTCCTTTGGAACATAAGCAGGAGTAGGGTGCCTGTGTACAAGCCCCAGGGTGACAGGGTGAGGGACGGTGGGAACTCACACACCTGCAGTGCACACCCTCTGGCCACGGCTTCGTCTGCATTGAGTGTGGTGCTGACATCTTTTCCAAAGAACTTGGCAATTCTCTCTTTCACAGCTGGGATTCTTGTGGCGCCTCCGACTATCTCAATGGCACTCACATCTTCAGCCTTGAGCTGAGTTTGTGCCATCAATGAGTGAAGGGGGACCTCTATTTTTTTCAGGAGTTCAGCACACAATTCTTCAAACTGTGACCTGAGTAAACAGAAGGGGCAGGCACATCATGAACCATTCCTAGGACAGCTACCTCACGTCAGGATTACTGTATTATGTTCTACAAAGGCACTTGCTGCCAAGCCTGACAACTGAATGAAGAAAACAGTCCTCCTAGTTGTCCCATGAGCCCCACATGTGTGCCATGGTAAGGATGCACACGCACATTTTAAAAAGCACTCTCCTTAGAAGTGCCCCTCAGTACCAAGTGGTAAACAGCCATGGCCACAGCCATAATCCTGAAGTCACCTGGCCACAAAGAACGAAGGGTTAAATGAATGTTCGACTTCCATCCATTTCACGAGTAGATCTCGAGATACAGATACCTGTTCATCTTTCCAGAGACATCCTTGTCATTCATAAAGCACTCGATGTTCAGCGGCAGGTCTGTGCTGTTAGAACTCATGAGCTTTTTTAACTTTTCACACTCCTGATGGAGACGAAGGAGGGCTCGAATTTTAGATTTTGCATCCAATTTGTACTTGGTTTTAAATTCAGCACAAAAATGTTCCACTAGCTTCTCATCAAAGTTCTTTCCTCCTAAGAAGGGATCAAAAGCTGTGCCTAGAACCTAAGGTTGGTTAAAGAACAAGAGAGAAGACCAGGTTATTTTCCATCATGTTTTCACTAGAATCTTGGCTACTCCTATTCAAAAGGCTAACATGCTCACAGCTTCTATTTAAATCCAAGCCAGAAGGGACTAACTAAAGGAATGCCAACCTCTTTAAATCTCTTACAGTATTTTCCACTCTTACTGTCTACACTGAAGGGAACCTTAAACTCAACAAACGCCCTTCAGGGTGTGCTAAGAGGACACACTACTACTTTTTTTTTTTTTTTTTAAAAGATTTTATTTATTTATTATATGCAGGTACACTGTAGCTGTCTTCAGACACTCCAGAAGAAGGCGTCAGATCTTGTTACGGATGGTCATGAGCCACCATGTGGTTGCTGGGATTTTAACTCCAGACCTTCGGAAGAGCAGTCGGGTGTTCTTACCCACTGAGCCATCTCACCAGCCCGACACACTACTTCTATGCAGTGTTTCACACAACTCTTCTCTAGTTTGGGCCATTTTAACCTTACCTTCAGTTTTCCTTTGTTAAAAGCACAGGCAGACACTTGGAAAGATGAGTGTCCCATGTCAACAAACACCACGACTCTCGGCTTCTCCTCTGCATTCGGGAGATCTTGCTTATAAATTCCATAATTCAAAGCAACTACGAGGAAAGCAAAACCAAGTCGTCAGTCATTTTCCTGGGAATTTCTTGTCACAGGAAGACCCTTTGCATCTCCCAACAAACCAGTGACTATACTCTTCTTGACTTTTGGATAAAAGTCACAAACGGTAACAGACTCGATACAACACCTAGTTCTAAGCACAACCTGCTAAGAGACTGCTTATCCACAAACTCAAGTTTTTCTCCACTGTAAAAGCGCTATCAGTAAAAGGAACCTCTATTGAGCACCGGCAAACACTGTTCCTTACCAGCCGTCATGTCATTCATGAGCCGCAAGCAGTTCAAGCCCACAATCTGCGCAGCATCCAGCACAGACCTTCGCTCAGCATCTGTGAAGAAGGACGGGACCTGCAAAGATGAAAGTTCACTCTCTAAACATAGCGCTCGCTTCCAACTGCTTCACAAACAATCTTAATAAATTCCCCAAAAGTGACTGCCAGCCCCCAAACAGAGACTTAGACTTGGTTTCTAGCAATTTCCTTGACTTTCAGAGCTGCCTTTTTGAGAAAATTATTAAATAATAACAACAATTCCCAAAGCACTGGTTTTCAACTGAGGGAAGAAGAGTTCTTTCACGGTGAAAAGCTCAAGGATGCCAATTTCTGGTATTAGAGCAGCCAACTGCCATGGAGAGAGAACCCAGCCACCCTGTGTTTCTGAAAACACAGGGTGGCTGGGTTCTTTGTACCTTTTACCTAAACTTACCACTCCAGCTTACTTTGAAATGCTTCAGAATATTCAGTTTAAGAGCACCCTGTTAAGGGAGGGTAGGTGCATACACAGTACTGAATAAATACAGGCACGCTGAGAGCAAGCACACCGCCTAGCTAGGACCTACTTACTGAGATGACGCAGTCTGTCACTGGCTTCTTGAGGTTGTTTTCTGCAGTTTCCTTTAGCTTAGTCAGCAGCATGGCTGTTATCTGCTCCACACTGAAGAGATGTTCTTCATCCATGTACATGACCTACAATGAGGTGGGAATGTTTAAATACTGTAACACTTCAGCAAAAGGTTAATATGAACTTCCAACTATTAGCATATACCCTGCTCCACAAAATTTGTTTGGAAAGAAAAGAGGAACTAAAAACAGAAACAGAAGAAAGGAGGAAGAACTTTTCCCTAGAGATGAGAAGAAGGAAAGCGGGCTGGTGAGATGGCTCAGTGGGTAAGAGCACCCGACTGCTCTTCCAAAGGTGCAGAGTTCAAATCCCAGCAACCACATGGTGGCTCACAACCATCCTTAACAAGATCTGACTCCCTCTTCTGGAGTGTCTGAAGACAGCTACAGTGTACTTACATATAATAAATAAATAAATCTTTAAAGAAAAGAAGGAAAGCTAGGGTTGAGTCACCAAGACATCTGTTGACCAGACAACTGCTCTTAGCTGGATGTCTGGTTGTTGCTCTACAGCTTGGTGCAGGCTGCCAAAGGGCTGTCTGGCCACTTCGGAGACATCATTACTTAGATTTTGAATACTAAAGCAACCAAGAAACAGATTAATCTACAGAAACGCATTACCAGTGGAGCACTTCTCAGAAAACAGCTTATATTAACTATACTTTAAAAGGAGTCAAATGAAAGGGAAAAGACCCCAGTGTATCCCATTAATTTGGGCTAAAATTCTACGATGTGAGCACTGCCCTCTACAGATGGCTCAGAGCCTGGGGATCAGCGGTATTACCTTTATTCCCACACCACCATTCTTCATTGGTACCAAATCATAGCTCAGGTTCTCCTTTTCCTTCTGAATGAAGGGGTCACTGAATGCTCTGCCATGAAATCTCTTAAAGCTAGAGACTGTATTGTTTGCATGAGTGATTTGCTGCAAAAAAAAAAAAAAATGTAAATTTTAAACGTTTTTCTGATTTCGTCATCTCCAGTACCTACAGCAATGACAGTCATTTTTGCAACTGAAGCCGTCTCTGGAAGAGGTATACCTAACGTCCCCTCAGTCCTCGATTTTCCATGAATGGATACTCCTACTGTACTTTCTTCTATGGAAAATGCCACAAGGAAAGGCAATGGTGTCATCAGACTTTGGGGCAGATCTCAAAATCTGCAAGATAAAGGAAAAGACGGCGCAACTGTCTCCAAAACTCTGCAGCAACTGTACTGTTGTATCCCATCTTCTCCCCAATAAACATAAGCTCAACATTCCAACTCCAGTGAACCTTGGAGCACTGTCAGGATGGGGACTTTGTGTGTCTCTTCTTAAGCCATGCTGGGGGTAGAGGAGGTGAGGATAATAATTATAAGTTTCTGAATGACTTATTTTTTGGAGAGGGCGGCACACGGATCTTATAATCACTGAACTCACACACCCCTCTAACATTGCTGGGCACGCTCGTTAAAGGATGTACTTCAGCAACATGTTCCCCGGAATGTGGTTGTGTTCTCAGGTACACACAGTAACATGGGGCATAAAATTCAGGAAACTAGATGGAAATAAGCCAAGCTGCTCTGAGACGGTGTTCTCTTAATCTACCTCTGGGTCACAGCTCTAGAGTAAACAAGTCCCACTTCAGGGTACATTCACTCACAGGTAGGCTCCTCACTAACACCGAACATTAGAGGTTAGACTTCTGAAGCCATTTAAACTTGGCAGCACCTGGAGACTACTACTACTGGTATCTTCTAGAGCTCAGCAGGGTGCCAGGTAGGCTCATGATAACCTTCTAAAACCGACAGGAGTCAGACAAGCAAACTAACGAAAACAACTGTGAAGACGATTTGCTGGAAACGATCTCTCCCACTACCACTTGGGTCCCAGGGCTGGAACTGTTGTTCAAGTCATGCTTGCCAACAAGTCCCTCTACAAGGAACCTCAGCCTCACTAGCCTTTGAGAAACTACAAATGGGAAAAAAAGAAATCAAACGTCTTGAGAACCCCCCTCCCCCAATCTACCTACCTACCGATCTAATTTTTAAATTTAGGCCTAATACCCACAAGTAAAGTTGCCACTAAAAACCTATGAAACAGAAACGAGAGAAAGGAACAAGACGGGGTGGTGAGGTATCACCCAACAGACGTAAATTTTAAAGATTTCCTTATTTTGATTTTGAAGGTGCGCAGATGCATGTCTGCATGCAGGTGTGTGCTTGGTTCCCATGAAGGAGGCCGGAGCGAGTGTTAAGAACTGAGTTACAGCCAGCTGTGAGCCACCAAGTAAGAACCAGGAACCAACCCTGAAAGAGCAACAAGTGCTCTTAGTGGCTGAGCCATCATCTCACAAGCTCCAAGCCATGTTTTTAAAACTTAAAACTAGATTAAGCTCCAGTACATCATTCTGCCCTGCTTCCAGGATTTTTCCTTTAAGACAGATGAACGAACATACCTGGTTTTTGGCTGCAACTCCAATTGTTCTGTTTTTTGGTCCAAATGATATGACTGACCTAAAAGTAATATAAAACAAACGTCTCACACACGTCAAAAAAAAGCCCACATGCGGCCGTTTCTAAGGTGACAAGAGGAAATTCTCACATAACTGAAGTACAGTCCTGCAGTTTACAGCTTTCACCAGATACTCAAACCCAAGTCCGGCAGGTATTTCTATTTAAAATCACACCTCTGACAGTTCAGCCCAAGTATTAGCCCTGCTCACACACATAAGAAATATCTGCTAGTCTGCGTGCAGCCCAATACCTGGGCTGCTAATACAGTGTCACTAGGTCACAAAGGATAGGGAACTTGGCATTATGCACAACCAAAAGTAAACAGAACTCTACCTGTCATCAGCCTCCTACAATCCTAAAATGTCACTGCACACTTACTTCTGTCCTGATACATCATCTGCTTTCAAGTTTTTATGTAACCCTAAGAGGCCTATGGTATGCCGGTGGAGTTTAAAGGAAATGGATGAGGTAGGTTGCCATCTGGAAGATTCTCTGTAAGGTCAAATAAAGATGACAGAGAAACAAAGTTACTGCTGACTGGAGTACAAATGCTGAGGAGCCCTCATACTGCACCTGCTTTGACAAGATGAAGAGCAAAGGCTTTCTCAGAGGAAAGGGGATACATAGAACCAGAACAGAGACAAGATGGGGAGTGTGGAGGAGGCTGTGAGTAAGGCTTTGGACTAGAGAGTAATCCACAGGGCGAGCGTTAGTAATCCAAATCTAATTTGGGTTCAGTTCCTCCTACATGGGTGACCAAGATGAGTAAACTGGCACTCTACTGAGGACATTCAAGTTTGCTGTAACAGAAACAGCTTGGACCTAGATGCTCTAAGCAGGTACTCTTGTAAGGTTCAATCTATAGGCCCCATGATTCTGAGCTCAGAGAGACTAGACACTTGTACGACTGCATCGTCTCATTTTCCATGCCAATCAATCAGCTGTAATAGGAATCAGTAGCCAACTCCATTTTCAACCGCATAGTTTGACCAAGGGTAATAAAAAAACTCAGTCAAAAATTCTGGTCAACAACACAGAGACCCAAGAAGCTCTCCCTATTCTCCTCTACACACCTTTTGTTTCTTTTTAGGCAGAAAAAGGAGCGGGATATGAAAGGCTGGCAGCCTTCCTACTAATTGCTGATTCACAGAGCACCATGGCTCTGTAGAGAGAAAGAGAGCGAGCCCTGCTTAGAGAGTAAGTTCCGAGCAAGGCTTACTTCCTCCTATCCACTCATAAATGTTCCTCTAATAAGGTCGGAATGATTTTATCTTCGGTTCGATGTTTAACATTTATTATCTTGGACTTTGCACATGGGAGAAAAAAAAAAGCCCTATAATGATTGCCTTAAAAAGCATGCAGCGGTTGTCAGTGAACGCACACGCAGGTCTAACTGCCTCTAATATGTAAGCTTCAGAAACTAACCCCCTCAAAAAGTTGCTTTTTACCATGCTTCCGTTTACCCACCCACGTTGCTTTAGAATATTTAATTCCGAAGCAAAAAATCCATCTTTCCCACTGAGGTTTTTGCACAGCAGCGTGTTAGCAACAACAATGTTAAATTTGTACTGCTTACTCTACACAGTGCTTAAAAATAAACAAACTCTGGGTCTGGATACTCTCACGGACGTCTTTCACAATGAGCTTTTAAAAAGAACGCTTCTAAAAAGCGATCCAGGGCACTAAGGCAGCATTAACAAATCGGGAGTAGATTAGACGCAGAGGCGGAGGATTGATTCCTCCACCATAGCGTGTTTCTGTGGTCGCTAACAACAGTCCACTCGCTCCCCAGGCAAGCAGCAGCGCACAGGCTCTGGAACCTTCTAGGTCATTTGGAGATTTCACCATGCGGAGGAAAAGGCTCAGTAGCCCAGGCTCCGCGGAGATCCTAGCTGAGGTGGGAGCCGGCGCCAGCTTGAAGAAGCTGAGTGGGGAGTCGGGGGCGAGCCTGGAAGGCCAGCGGGACCAGGTGGTCGCCGGGTGTCACGGTTCCCGGAATCCCCGGACCACCCGGATCTCCCTCGGGAAGCGGCGAGCTCGAGCCCTCCCCGGCCACCCAGGCTCCTACTTACGGGGTGCAGCGGTCGCTGAACTCGTTGGCGATGGTCTCGATGCCCCCGGCCCGCGCCACCGCAATGTAGCAGCTCTGTGAGCCCACGTCTAGCCCAACCACCGACATGGCTGGCCCGGTCCGACTCCGCCTCGGGTCCGCTGCGTGCTCGTCCTGCTCCCGACCGGTCGGGAAGATGCCTCGGGCTTACCCTGCAAGACTGCGCTCAGTCTCTGCCACCGCTCTCCGCCGCCTGCCGCTCGCCTCTCTCACGCAGCCGCCGCCGCCGCCGCTCAGCGACCAATCCAAAAGGGGAGGTCCCAATCGCTCAGCCTTATGTAGCCTACTGAGGAGAACTTTCCAGAATCTGCGGCATTTTACTCACCGGCGCCTCCACGTGCCACTTCCGCTTCCTTCTTCTCGAGCCTTCGAGAAAGATTCTACCCAATGGACTGCTGGTCCCTCCGCGGGCGACCTGAGTTGCCATGGTGACAGGGCAGCTGCTCGGGCGCCATTGGCTGAAACTGACCGAGCTTGCCCGGCCTCCATCCCGCCCTCCCCAGCCTGGGGGCAGGTTGCGTTCCATTTGACCCCGGTGAATAACGGGTCGGGAACTTCTATCAAGGCTTAAGAAGTGACTCCGGGTGGCAGTGTCCGGCTCCCGACGCCGAGGAACTACTGAACGGGCGGAGAAAGAAGCCACGACTCCGGGGCCCCAGGCCCCTCCGGTCACCGATTTGGTGTTGGCAGAGAGCATGTCGGGAAGCGTAGTCTGGCCGGGAGACGCTAGCGCCTTGCATGCCGGGAAACGCAGTCCAGTGGTGAGGCCTCGATGCTTTGCATGCTGGGATATGTAGTCCAGCCCGTGGTGCGTGCCATGATCCCGCTTTGTCTTAAGGGCTCAGAAAAAGAGGCCCAGCTGGTTGCTGCCAATTCGCGCTCTTTCTCTGGTGTATGCTTTGTTCTGTGTTACATTCTTGCCTGTTTTTTCAACAGCGAATGGATTGCGATTTAGGGACCGCAAACGCGGTTTGTATTTTGTAGACTTTTGTCCACTGGCAAGATTGTTGCAGAGTAAAACACCAGAGGGGTTTTCTTTTTTTTTTTTTTTTCAGTGCTTTTTTTTTTTTTTTTTTTTTTTTTTTTTATTTGAGATTGCTGAAGGTCTACATGATGAGAAAACAAAACAAAACAAAAAACAGATGCAGGGAATGTGTAGAGGTGGGTTATTTAGTGACTGAGCTCTTTCTTGATCCTGG
>NC_034612.1:39776644-39785588 GCF_900095145.1 Mus pahari
TTTCTTTCTTTCTTTCTTTCTTTCTTTCTTTCTTTCTTTCTTTCTTTCTTTCTTTCTTTCTTTCTTTCTTTCTTTCTTTCTTTTTTCTTTCTTTCTTTCTTTCTTTCTTCTTCTTCTTCTTCTTCTTCTTCTTCTTCTTCTTCTTCTTCATCTTCTTCTTTAAATGAAAACAACTTTTGATTGCTATGCAATTTGGAGTCTGCTGGTGTTTTGCAGACAGGATTTTGCATATTTTGGATACTAGTTTAAGTCGACTTTGTTTAACCCTGCCACTCCTAACCATAAGGTTATGATTTAATGTAATGGCTAATAATATGGTTTAATAAATGGGTGTATGGTTTATTCCTTGTTTAATCTAACCTTTCATTTTCTTTCCTTGGAAAGTAAGCTTAGGTTCCATGAAGAGACAGAGAAAGCAGAGGTGAATGCTACTGGCTCCTGCTTTCAATTCTTATGTACCGTTAAAAACGTCCAAGTTTGCCTGAGAACCCTGTGTGTGCCCTCTAGAATATGGAAGGAAATATGCACAGTTCAAACGTGTGCTGCTAAATAAGTATGTAATTGAATAAAGAGTTGGGGCCCAAGGTTAAAAACTAATTCAGGCAGTGTAAGGGACTGCCTATTCCAGCAGGACAAGTGGGGTTGCCTAAATGAAAGGTTTATATACAAATTACAGAGTAAGTTGTATTCGTGGTGATTGGTCAGCTTGCCACTTATGTTATTTCACCTGCTACGTGTAACTATCGTATTTAAAATGGGAGAAGAACCAAAGCTATCTCAGGGCAGCTGCGTTTTAAAATTTGAAATATGTTTGTTGTCATTATTTTCATTTTGTGTCTCTGAAACCTCCACCATGCCAGCTTTTTTTAAGTATATGAAAACTTTTTAAAATGAATAGAATCATAGCTATTTAAAAAAAAAAGATGACCTCTGAATTATTTGATTTGCTTCCCATACTTATATGTTTATATAAATAAACTGTGGAGAGATGTAGACCTGGACAGATTTAGGTCAGGTTCAAACCTTAGCACTCATTGCTAATATGTATGATATAAAATACAGCACCGAATTTGGACTTCATGGGTGTGTGTTGTCCCTGTTCTTATTAATTTGAGGGCTATGTAAACTGG
Organism: Mus pahari; assembly: GCF_900095145.1. Lineage (NCBI taxonomy): Eukaryota > Metazoa > Chordata > Mammalia > Rodentia > Muridae > Mus > Mus pahari. Next base: position 39,777,775 of record NC_034612.1, read on the forward strand.
TAATTACCAGCCCTTCCTGTGTACTCTCTCATGGGGTTTTATAATGATCAAAAACTTATACAAAACACTAACCATGTAATTACCATGTAATTGTACTTAATGTCTGTAATGCTGAGCTAACCTGTAAAATGTCATTCTTGCTGGGATTTTTGGAAGGACTGGATGTAAATAAGACATCTCCTGTGCTAATGAGCATTCTGTAGATTGTAAGAAGGATCATTCAAGCCCAAGGACAGAACTGCAGCCTTGCCTCTTGTGGAGGCTGGGATGTGTGGCTATCTTGTCTTCTGTGTTTTTAACCAGCTCCCTTATCTGCTTATGTGGAGTGAGTCCATTCTCAAGAGGTTGTGGGAAGCCCTGTGTTTGTCGTTCTCTGTTAGCCTCACTCTGTTTTACCGGGTGCTCATTAATCTCTATCAGGCAATGTCCCAGGCTTCTTTTGTCACAGTGTTAGAAGTTTTATGCAGATACTAAGTTTGCTACAAACAAATCCTGCTGGAGTGATGGCTTAGTGGTTTAAGAGCACTGGCTGCTCTTGCAGAGGGCCTAGGTTTCCATTCCCAGCACCCACGTGGCAGCGCAGAGACACCTGTAGCTCCAGTTCAGGGGATCCAGTGCCTTCGGCTGGCTTTCATGGGCACTGCATGCAGTAGTGTATATCCGTGAGTTTTTCTGCCTGGCTACTTTGTTTCCCAGAATAAAGACTCTGAGACTATTAATAAATGCTTAGACCATAAGCTTGGGCCTTGTTCCCTGACTTGCTGGTTACTTATGTAACCCGTCTAAACTAGTCTGAGTTCAGTCAATCTCCTTCCCCACTTGTCTTCTCTCCACACCAAACCCGGATGTCCTACCTTCTAATCCTGCCTCAGCTCATTGGCCATGGCTTTTTTATTGATCACATGTGAGAGAGTCTCTCTACAGTAGTGCACATATGTAGATGTGGGCAGAACATTCATATACATTTTTAAATTTTTTTAATTAAAAAAAAAACCCAGCCCCAACAAATCCTTATTCGAGAAGTATGGCCCAGAGGTAAGCATAGAGACATATGTATATATCTCAACTGCTCTCCATAGCTGTTATTGTTTTAGAGAGCAAGAAAAGCCCTCAAACTAGAAGTAGAGACCGCTCCTAAAGAGCAATAAAGTAAAAATGCACCGTAGAAAAAAAGAAAAGTCCAAACAAAGCTGCCGCTCACAGCAGTCCTGCACAGTGGATAGAAAAGGCTATAAGCAGTGTCCTTGAAAGAGTGCGATGGACAAAGGCAGAGAAACATGAAAAGCACACAAGACCTGCAACGTTTGGGTGAGTTGGTTGAATTCAGCACAGTAGCAGGTGCTGAGGGTTATGGAGGAGCATAAAACCTGGTCTAAATAAAGGCATGTTGGCTATGGTTTCTGCACAGTGTCGGTGCTCAATTACCTGAGATTAGCCATTTGGTATATATATACCAAATGTGTTTCAGCTATATTATAATGAACAGTGAAAAAAATTGGAATGAACGGGGAAAGTGTGGGGAGCAGAGAGTTACAAAAATGGTAGGCATAAAACTATAGGGCGCTTTGGGGTTGGAGAGATGGCTCCGTGACCCACCGTGACAGCTCATGGCCGTTTGTAACTGCGGTCCCAGGGGACCCAATGGCCTCGCTGGCCTCCACAAGTGCTGCACACATGTGGTATGCAAACATACATGCAAAACTGAAGCACATAAACATACATAAAACTTTAAAACACTGCTTTATGTAAGGATCTTTAGCACATCCTCTAACAATGAGGACACGGGAAAAGTGTATTATTAGAGCTTTTCTCCCCTTCTTATTTACAAAAGGATGGCTATCTTTCATAACCAATATGGCTAAAAAAATAATTCAGCCCATGGGCCATTGCGCATGCCTGCCCTGCAGATTCTCTGATCCACTTTGACTCTAACACACATCGTCACTGACTAGCACATGATGTTCACTGCGCAGTGTTTCCCTGCTTGGAAAATGTTTTCTCCCTCAGTCTCTGGTCTGAATCTCACGTCTCTCTGCCTACCCAGGAAACACGTCATCAGTCCTAAAGGTGCATCAGCATTTGTTGTTTCTCTTTGAGAGAAACTACTGCCAGCCCTGGTGCTAAGGGCCAGTCACTTTGACTTGGCCCAACCAGCAAGTCCCACCCCCGATGGCCATGCTCATTGGGTTCAGGGTTGGCATGTGATCCAGCAGTCCAATCAGAGTAGCTCTTGGGATTGCAGCCGTCTAGGGACTGAGCATTAGCTCCTCTTTCATTTCCCTTTGCTTCCCCTCCCCTTCCTCCCTTTCTCTCGCCTTCTGGTCTTTCTTACTGTCATTTTGGAAAAGAAAACGATCATGGCAGAACTAAGAGGCTACAGCTGGAGCCAGGAACTTAAGTCAGTCATGAGACTACTTCTGGGTAAGACTTAGGAGCTACGCTTTGAGGCTTCCTTGGGAAAGCTTGCCTTGAGTCGTATCCATGGCACCTCCTAGTAAGAGCCTGTGGTTACTTCCTCTGCACACATGTGCCCCAGTTCACAGTGCCCCCGGGGTATGTGCCTAAGCTCCCGGTTTACTTCTCTCCGATTGTATGATTCAGAGAGGTCAGTGACGTGCTTTTCTTCTTTCCAGTGCGGTAGAGATGCTCAATAAATATCACCGGAATAACTGGAGGGCAAAACTGTATTATAAACTTCCTGTGAAAAGGAGTATTTATCAGCTGGCCTCCGGTTCTCAGCTTGTAGATGGTGACTCAGGACTTAAATGACCGTTTCATAAGGGTCACCTAAGACTATCGGAAAACACAAATATTTACAATACGATTAATAAAAGTAGCGAAATTTCAGTAGCAATAAAAATAATTTTATGGTCGGTGGTAACCACAACACGAGGAATTATATTACAGGGCCACAGCCTTAGGAAGGCTGAGAACCGCTACTCTAATCCAAGTTTATAATGCTTTGTTGTGTGTCTTAAAGGTTTTAGTTCATCCCTGTAGAAAGCCAGTCATCTGCTAACACTACAGCAATCAAAACCGTCCCTAGATATTGCCAAATGTCCTGAGGGCACATTCGCTCCAGCTGGGGCTCCTTCCCTGTCTAGACAGTTAGATTTAAGGACGAGTAGAGAAGAGAGCCTGGCTTGCTTTCTGAACCACAGAGGCTAAGAGACGAGGTGACAAGCCAGACGGCTGCATCCTGCACAGATCCCACAGGAGGGAGCTCCCACCACATCTCCCAAGACTTGCCCACAGCTGTGAAGGTGGATACAGCTGTTCCAGGGCAATGGTGTTGGAGTCTGCCCTTCCCTTCCTTCCTTGTAAAATGTCATTTGAATGCCTGCATGGTTAATGAGAGTTGAGTCTTGCCTTATTGCCATTTACTTGAAGAGAGAGAAGGGGGGGGGGGGTGCGTGCTAGCCACAGGAAGGATTAGAAGTGCCCAGCCTTTGGTCTAGCCAAGGCATTTCAAAATTAACTGGGGTGTGTGTGTGTGTGTGTGTGTGTGTGTGTGTGTGTGTGATTTGTGGATCCAGAAGCTCTCAGGGGGGTGAGTGGGTGCAACCTGTTGGGAACACAGAATGGGTTAACCAATTCACACTACAGGATCATTTCTTGCCTTACATAATATTGCGGGTTTCCGCCCCGAGGACTAAATTCACACACCAGAAATAGAGGCTCTTTTCTTCTGTGCTGGGTTTCATCAGTGCATATGAGACAGGGTGGGCAGGAAGAAGAACCCGTGCCCTGAGTCTTTTCTATTCTGAGCTCTACTGGCAAATTCAAAATCCTTGCACACAGACAGGCACTTTGGAGTTACCTGTCCCGACCAGAAAATGTCCTCCAGAGTTTCAGTGCGTGCGTGCGTGCGTGTGTGTGTGTGTGTGTGTGTGTGTGTGTGTTTAAAACTTATTTTGCCAGGTGTGGTGGCGCACGCCTTTAATCCCAGCACTCAGGAGGCAGAGGCAGGCAGATTTCTGAGTTCGAGGCCAGCCTGGTCTACAAAGTGAGTTCCAGGACAGCCAGGGCTATACAGAGAAACCCAGTCTCGAAAAACCAAAAAAAAATAAAATAAAATAAAAAATTAAAAAAAAAAACTTATTTTATTAGATATTTTCTTCATTTACATTTCAAATGCTATCCCGAATGTCTCCTATACCCTCCCCCCCTCCACCCTCGGTGTGTGTTTTTAAGTGGGTCAGATAGACTGGGGGTTTGGGATGGGGTCTGTCTGCTAAGTACAGATGTTTGCAGCCATGTGCAGACGCCTTTGTCTCGGGGGTACATTGAGTTCTCTGAAGCAAGGGTGTGTTCACTCCCCACCCCCAAAGGAATTAATGATTCACACGGGAAGGTGAGAATGGCAGAATTAAAAGAGAAAGACCTCGGGTTTCATTTTTAAAAAAGACCGGCAGACTAGCACTCATGCAGCATGGGCAAGGCTGGAGTCTTGAAGTTTGGGTCTCCATCCTCCTGCAAATGGACCTGTAGAGCTTGTTTGACTTTCCGTCAGAAGAGGGCCCATACTCACACATTTTGGACCAAAGAAGAGTTCTTGGTCTATATTCTCTTTGATGGAATGTGCAGCAGGTGGTGAGGGAGGACGGGGACAGCGCCTAGCGAACCAGGCGACCCCATCAGTGGGTGGACAGGTGCCCCCTCACATCCACCATTTGTCTTTATCAAGCAAGTCTGGATGGTTTTGTTTTTTACCTTATCCATGGCCCGTGAGACGACATTCTTTCTTGTGGACACTTCGGGAGAGCTCAGTACCTTTGTGGAGAGTCACATTTTGGCAGGCAAGGACGGATGCAGTCATAGTCACTTGTTGAGTGGAACACGGCTAGAATACTGTGAAATCGAGAAATCACACCAAGCAACACAGATCGAAGCTCTATCTGTAATTCCACGACCCAAAGGAGAAATTGCACACACGGGGAATTGCTTGCCAATCTGGAATGGTGACACACACTGAAATAGGTATTTCAGCTGCCTTGTGTGTCAGGAAAAACAGAGTAGGGTTGAAAGAAGTAAAGCCGTGCAGGACATGCACACCTCCAACTTCCTGGGGAAACACAGTTACTGGGCCAGGTAATTACACCTGTAATCCCACACGTGGGAGGTAGAAGCAGGAGGATCAAGAGTTTAAGGTCATCTTCCAATACTTAGAGAGTTTAAGCCAGCCTGAGCTACACTAGGTCCGGTCTCAAACAAACATAGAAGACTTGTGCAAAAATACATCCTCTTTGTGCAACCCAGGGGGCATGGTTCAGTGTGTGTTTTAATACACAAGAATGTGATGCACAGGGCAGCTCTAAGTGCCGGTGGTGTTGATAGTAAGTTTGCTCTTACGAATGAAGAATCGAGGGGATGTTAGCTGGCTCACTTGCTGTTCTTACAGAGGACCTGGGTTCGTTCGGTTCCCAGCATCCAAGACTTCCGGCGTGTAGGCAAGCGCTGTACCAACCAAACTACATTCCTGACTCCACATTTGTTCCAGAAGAGACTCACGTCATCCTGGGGGCAGAGTAGTGGGTTTGTTTTGGGAAGGGGAATGAGGCATGCTTGGCAGGGATGGTGAGGAGGGGAACCATGATGGGATGGAGGGGTCCATTTGCTGGGGAAGGAAGTGAGTGGAACAGAAGTGGACACAGGCTGCAAGGCCTCACTGTGGTAAGCTCCTCCAGTGAGCCTCTACCTCCCAGTGCCCCTACAACCTTCCCGAACAGCCTGTGGAGGGGCATTCTGTATTCAAACCACAGCACCATGGGGCTCCATGAGATTATTCATAACAAAGTCAGTACAGCCAAATTTTTATGACTTCCAGTTTATCTGTATAGCTTGTGTGATGAAACTGCCTGTTAACCTTCAACTTTCAGTGCGTTTTCTCCCCTAAACTGTATTTTTTTTTTTTTGTAATCGAAATTACTCACACCCACAACAAGAGGTGGGCTATGAGATGGCTTAGCTTCCCTTTTTTGGTTTTGTATATTTCTACTCTCTGAGTCAAGAGTCTCTCTGTAGACCAGGCTTGTCTCACACTCACTATGTAGCCCAGAGGGTCCTTGAACTTGCTGTTTCCCATCCGCCTCAGCCTTCTGACTTCCGTTCCACCTGGCAAGACCTTGTCCTTGTGTCAGGAGCACCATGACGGCAGGCTGTTGTAGTTGGCTTTCTAACACTGTGTGGAACACTACGACCAAAAGTAACTTGGGGAGGTGTCTCAGTCAGGGTTTCTATTCCTGCAACAGACATCATGACCAAGAAGCAAGTTGGGGAGGAAAGGGTTTATTCAGCTTACATTTCCATATAGCTGTCCATCACCAAAGGAAGTCAGGACTGGAACTCAAGCAGGCCAGGAAGCAGGAGCTGATGCAGAGGCCATGGAGGGATGTTCCTTACTGGCTTGCTTCCTCTGCCTTGTTTAGCTTGCTCTCTTATAGAACCCAGGACCACCAGCCCAAGGATGGCACCACCCACCATGGGCCCCCCTTGATAACTGAGAAAATGCCTTACATCTGGATTTCATGGAGGCATTTCCTCAAAGGGAGGCTCCTTTCTCTTTGATAACTCCAGTTTGTGCCAAGTTGGCACACAAAACCAGCCAGTACAGGAGGACAGAGTCTATATTCATCTTTCCGGTTATATAGCCCATCATAACCATAAGTCAGGGCAGAAACTCAGAGTGGGGACCCAGGGGCAGGAACTGAAGCAGAGGCCATGGTGGAAGGCTGCTTACTGGCCTGCTCTCTCCCTCAGCTAATTTCTGATATATGCCACAATCATCTGACCTAGGGTGGTGCCGCCCACAGTGAGCTGGGACCTCCTACATCCATCATCAATAAAGATGGCGCCCATCTACTTGCCAGGCAGGCTAATCTGATGGAGGAAGTTCCTTGCCAGGCAGGCTAATCTGATGGAGGAAGTTCCTCGACTGAGACTCTTCCCAGATGAGTCTAACCTGTATCAAGTTGAGAAACCAAACCAAACCCTGACCACCACGAGGGCCTCCATCCCCACCCTCCGGAAGTAGAGGGAACCAGTTCTTGGAACTGCCCTAAGGTCTTGCGCCTGGCTTGCATGTTTGGTGTTACAATAACAATCACTAAAGAGGATCCCTTGAGCTCTCTTGGGAGTAGTCACACCGAGGTGTCCACCTGGGGAGCTACATCATCTTTGGTGAAAATGACTCAATTTCTGGGAAATTCATTTCGGAAAATGTGGATAAGGAACTTTTCCTCGCTGAGGTGTTAGAGGGCCGATTGTAAAGAAATGTGACATGAATACCTGCCATTAAAAGGGATGTAAGAAATAACTGTTAATGTGTGTGAATGCCTTGACTGTCAAGCTCTTGTTACCCAAGGATTGTAAGAGGAAACTTTGAAGCTATCGGCCCGTCTTCATATTGTACAATATGTTGCCCAAGTAGCAAGATTGCTCTGACATAGTGAAAATGTTCACGAATTTCAAAATGGCAAATCTGGGGGGTGGTGAGATGGCTCAGTGATTAAGAGCACTAGCTGCTCTTGCAGAAGACCCGGGTTTGGTTCCCAGCACTCATGTGATGGCACACAATGGTCTGTATGTGATGGCACACAATGTTCTGTATGCCCTGTACTGGACTTTGTGGGCACTGTATGCTCATGGTGCACAGACATACCCTCAGGCACATGCACAGACACATAAAATTCAATCTTTATGAAAAAAATCTTGGCCAAGCGTGGTGGCGCACGCCTTTAATCCCAGCACTTGGGAGGCAGAGGCAGGTGGATTTCTGAGTTTGAGGCCAGCCTGGTCTACAAATTGAGTCCCAG
>NC_034612.1:39785923-39790767 GCF_900095145.1 Mus pahari
CACCATGTGGTTGCTGGGAATTGAACTCAGGACCTCTGGAAGAACAGTCAGTGCTACCAACCTCTGAGTCATCTCTCCAGCCCTTATAGCCTCATTTTTAACGTCTTAAAATGCATTATGTATATGCCCCCCATGAATGGATAGCTACCCCAGCATCATAAACATTCCCAAGAGATGTACATGGATGAGCAAGCCACCCACCTCTGACCGCCCAGCTTATTCATTCATGTCTTCCCTTAACAAATGCCCGAGGAACTCCTCCCGAGAGCCCCCATCATGAAAAGGATAGCCCCCATCATGAAAAGGGTAGCCCCCATCATGAAAAGGGGAGCCCCCATCATGAAAAGGGGATACAGCTGTTTTAAAGATAATTATCAACAACAAAAATAGCAGGCCTGCTGAGGTGAAACATAGGAAATGTGGCCAGGGCAGGACTTAGTGGCAGAGAGGACTTGTGTGTCATGGAGTAAGGCTGCAGACTCGCACTCCTGCACCAGAAAAGGTAAGAATGGTACGGTAACGAGGGAAACTACACGGAGATGCCACCGAAGCCCACGGCTTGGGGATTAGAGAGAGCTCAATTTAATTCTGACGGTGTCTGAACACCTCCATCATTTTCAACTCTAAAGGGTCTTCCCTCACCCAGTCACCAAATACGTTCACTTCATACTGGGCACACATCACTGTCATTTACTTAAGTTCTTAAAAAAAAAAAAAAAAATCTTAACTCCAGTACTCTAAGGCCTGTATGCAGGAGATTGTCTCTGGGAGTTTAAAGGCAGGAAGGGGTTCGGAGGAACCTCTCTTGCATAGGCAGCAAATCCCTGGGAAATAATCATGATGGAGAAAAGATATAATGAATATGGACAAGTCTTTACTTTAAACCTGTCCTGGAAAAAAGTATACAATGAAGATATCTATCATCTTGTGATTGCTTGTGTGTGCTTGTTCCTTTCTTTCTAATTAGTTCCTCCTCAGGGTAATCCAGAAGAAGCTGGTTGGAGTCTGGGCTGGTGGCTGTAGCTGGCTAGCCCAACCTTGTTGTCATGCCAACATGGTGGTTTTTTTTTTGTCCAACTGTTTTTGCAGAAGGGTGAGCCACTGTCCCCTACTTCAAGCCACTTGTCATACCTCTGATCCACACCTAAGGACCACACCAAAGCAAGAAGGCTGAGCTTTGGTTTCGAAGGCCCCAGCCACAGAAGAGAAAAGTCACCTGACCCTCGAAATAAATTCCTGTCAAAGCACTTACGAGGCAAGAATAATCTTGATCCTGTTTGAACTAGAGCACAGGAGGGTAAATAAATTGTGGAAATGAGCATCTTCATGCAGAGAGTCAGAGTCCCGGGGACGTGAATTTATTTTCTTTGCCACTCAGGGGAGCCAGAGACTCATGAACATCACACTCAAGCTGCCAAAGAGGCAGAGAAGCAGTGTGTCTCTTTGGACTTCATCACTGGTGACTAAAACCCAAGCAAACAAAGAAACAGAACTAAGCAAAATGCAACAATAACAACCACAGCAGAAGAAACAATGACAATAGGAATGGGCATTGATTCTTATGCCCAGAGGTTCTTATGCCGTGGTGTAGCCTCAGCCTTGTTTCCCCAGGGGCTGAGGACTTGCTCTGTTTCTCTCTCTATGCCCATTTCTTGCCTGAGGTATATTCTGCTGGTTTCATTCTGAGGAGCACCAGAGGAACATGAATTTTACAGCCTTGAAGACAGGGGCAAGCATGTGTCATCTGCTTCCCCCTCATGTCACAAGAACATCTGACACATGCAAGGGTAAGAATGTTAACCTCAGAGGACCTCAGGAGCCCTGCCGAATGGTTTGGAGTGGTGCCACAGACATTAAAGAAAGAAAGAAGGAAAGGAAGGAAGGAAGAAAAGAAAGGAAGAGAAAAAGTAAAGCCCAGGGTTGCTGACTGGGGGAAGTGATAATGTCTCAGTCCACTGCCTGAGTACCAAGCCTGTGTTTTCAGATAACCTCTCAAGAGCCCTCACAGATAGATGCCTTCTGTGGAGGCTGATTCCACGACAGGCTTCAAATTAACAAGCAGTTAAGGAGACCAGGTCTAAAAAACCAGGCTTCATGCAGCTAATCAGAAGCTGCCTGAAACAAGGACAATGGGTCAGGACTGTCCAGCCGGCACCCACACCCCAGTAATGGAATGTCCTTAGGGATAGTGCAAGACAAAGCCTGCCCACTGGGAGATTCTCCTAAGGTGCTTTAAATTGGGCCTTCGAGCTCACTTCAGGGTCTCTCTGTCTTGGTAATGGGAGGCCCCAGTATGCTGCACTTCTGCAGAATAAAACACTCTTTGCATTTACATACTGTTTGAGTCCAGGGTGTCATTTTTTGACTAATCATGGACCAGGATCAACCCTGGTTTCTTACACCACGATCAACCTGGGTTTACAGATGAGGGTGAGGCCCTGCTGCACTCAGAGTTTCAAGAAGGAGTGTGTGTGAGGGGTGGGGTTAAGTTTGAGCTCTGAAGCCTTGGCTGGAACAAAAGGGGAGGGACAGGATGGATGAGGACCTGGGACAGGCAGGTGTGGGAGATGGGAGGAAGTGCCTTGGAGGAATGGTTACTCTAGCTTTACGCACACTTTTTTTTTTTTTTTTTTTAAAGATTTATTTATCTCATGTATATGAGTGTAGTGTCACTGCCTTCAGACACGCCAGAAGAGGGCATCAGATCCCATTACAGATGGTTGTGAGCCACCATGTGGTTTCTGGGAATTGAACTCAGGACCTCTGGAAGAGCAGTCAGTGGTTTTTTGTTTTTGTTTTTTGTTTTGTTTTTTTTTTGTTTGTTTGTTTTTTGTGGTTTTTCGAGACAGGGTTTCTCTGTATAGCCCTGGCTGTCCTGGAACTCACCTTGAACTCAGAAATCTGCCTGCCTCTGCCTCCCAAGTGCTGGTACTAAAGGCATGCGCCACCACACCAGGCTTCAGTCAGTGTTCTCAACTGCTGAGCCATCTCTCCAGCCCCTGCTTTCCACGAACTTAAGCCACCGGTTCTGGATAGGTAAAATTTAAGAGATTGTGACATCTAGGTCCCATTTGCGGCAGAGACCAGTGGCTGCGGAGTTGAGATAGGACAAAGCTTCATGAGTCTGGGTGGGGTCTCACAAAGAAAAGGCGGTACTTCACCCTGGAGACAGCCAAGCTTCAGAAGCTGCTTTCCCAAGATAAGTCCAATCCCAGGAGGCTCGGTATCCACTGGGGGCTTTAGTCTTTTTACCCAATCTCCCTGGTAATGAGACCAAGCTGCTAATCCATGTGTGTGTGTGTGTGTGTGTGTGTGTGTGTGTGTGTGGTGGTGGTGGTGGTGGGGTATTGCACAGAGTCCCCAGTGGGGACAGGGACCTAACACAGATGGCTGAGCAGGAAGCAGGGATGGAGAAGCTGGAGTAGGTGGGAGAACGGTATTCACTGTTCTTAAGCGTTTGGTTTTAAGCTGTGAGCCCAAGGGCTCCGGAAAACGAGGGATTGTAACAAGAAAGCTGGTGCCCCAGTTTCTCCTTGAACGGAGGAGAATGTTCCAGGCACCTGTGCAGTGGGGGAAGGAGATAACAGGGGCCAGAGTGACCTGGCCACAGATGAAAGCTGCAGCCAAAGGAGCCCTGGCCTCGCTCATAGAAATGTAATCAATCTTTGACTTAACTCTTGTTCTTGCAGAGCCATAGGCTGGCTCCATGGTAATTGCTTTTATGCTATTTGTATGCCTGGGCTTTCTTTTGATTTTACTTAAGAATTTTGAAATATACGCTGCTTCCATCGTCATTAAAAAAGAAGACAAAGAAAAGGGAGTTGGACGACCTTTATAAATCGTATAGAGTCGATGGCTTTTCGGTGGCACGGAGCACCCACCCCCACCCCCTCCACCTCCGCCTGGCCTTGGCACAGCCACCTCTGTTAGTTTCCATGGAGAGGGAAGCCAGTCAATAGCTCAGAACGGTTGCTTCGGATTGCAGTAAGGATGTCTCGTATGGCCGCCCAGGGGTCCCACCTAGCTTAGCAGCAGACCTGGGGGGGGGGGCTTCTTTCCCCTGCATTTATCACTCCCCTGTCTGCGGATGCTCAGCCATCGAGTGTCCAGCAAGTGCCTGCTAAGTGGCCGACATTGTTCTGTGCACTGGCTCTCGAGTGGTAAACAGTGCAGACAAAGATGTTTGCCCTTGTGAATATTACAGAAAAATGAAGGAACGGCTCACATTAAGTGCTGTGCAGCAGCTAAAGTGGAATGGTCGGAGAGGGGTGTGTGTGTGTGTGGGTGTGTGTGTGTGTGTGAGAGAGAGAGAGAGAGAGAGAGAGATCACTGTGTGCACTCCTGCTTTCCATAAGGAGATGCCCCATGAGCAGAGCCCCATGAGCAAGTGAGGGAATGACAGCCTGCTTTCTGGAGGAGGCCTCAGCAGCAGGGAAGCACTCAGAAGCCCTGACTGACTTGTTTTCTGTGTTTCTCAGGCTGCTCTGGACAGAGAGGCAACTGTAGCAGCGATAGACGGTGTACTTGATCCAATTTAAACGGATCCTTGTCTAGCTTAGGAATGAATGAGACCCAGACTATGGTTATTTTATTTGGCTTTGACAATGACTGGGGGGCTGGGGGGTTGTCACCCCCCTCCCCTGCCCCGTTCTGCTTTTCTAACTGCTGGCCTGGCTACTTCCCCAGTGGTGCACCCGAAATTCTTGCTGGCCATGTGCTCGTGGTCCATCTCCTCTTGTGGAGGCTTCCTCCTCTGTCTGTCTGTCTATCTGTCTGCCTGTCTGTCTCTGTCTCTCTTTGTCTCTCTCATCCTTCTTCTTTTCTCTCTTTTTTTTTTTTTTTTT
>NC_034612.1:39796655-39797837 GCF_900095145.1 Mus pahari
ATATATATTAATATTGCTTAATAATGCTAATTCATAAAACCTAGCAACAGACCAAACCTCCACCAGAGGGTGGGTTAGCCAGGCACGTAAAGTCCTCTAAGGCCAGTGGAGGCCCGAAGGACCCCACAGTAAGATGTTTTATTTGCCCATGAGCAAAGCACCAAGCCATTGGAGTGTATTGAGCAGAAATGTGTCATGACGTGATTCTCAACGGCTCTGGTGCTGCAGGAAGTCCTTTCCTTGGCTTTTGTCTCTACTTTTGTTTTGAGACAGGGTCTCTCTATGTATAGCTGACTGGGGCCTGGAACTCACTGTGTAGACCAGGCTGGCCTGAAGAGCTTGGCCTGCCTCTGCCTCTCATGCTGGGATTAAAGGTATACACCGCCTGTGTTGGCCATCGTGCCTGGCTTGCATAAACAAAGTCTTGAGGAGTGCTGGCTCATAAAAACATAGTTTGAGGGCTAGGAAGGTGGCTTATTCAGTTGAGGGCTTGCTGTGCAAGCATGGGGACTTAAGTTCAAATACCCAGCACCCACATAAAAACTAGGCATAGTGGCACCTGTCTGCGGTCCCAGCACTGGGCAGGTACAAGCGGCAGGATTCCTGGGGCTTGCTGGAGATGAAGACCATCCAAATCAATGAGCTTTATGCTCTGTGAGAGACCTTGTCTCAAAAGACGAGTCAGGGAGCAATGGTGGGAGACATCTGCTGCTTACCTCTGGCCTCCACAGCCTCCACACATACCTACGCATACATACTTTATCTTCGTTACTGTTCTAAGACACCAGGACCAAGGCAACTTATAAAAGAAAGAGTTTGTTGAGGGCCTCTAGTCTCAGAGCGTTAGCGTCCGTGACCATCACGGCAGGGAGCATGGTGGCCAGCAGAAGAGCTTACATTTTGATCCAGAAGCAGGAGGCAAGGCTCTTTGGGAGGGGTGTGTGTGGAGAGAGAATCTAACTAAGAATGACGTGGGCTTTGAAACATAAGCCTGCCCCTGTTACACGCTTCCTGTAACGAGGGAACACCTCCTAATCTCTCCCAAATGTTTCCACCGACTGAGGACCAAGTATTCAAAAATATGAATCTGTTGGGGGCCTTTCTCATTCAGACCAACACACACACACACACACACACAATTAGACACACATACATACACACACATACACACACACACACACA
>NC_034612.1:39797860-39832333 GCF_900095145.1 Mus pahari
ACACACACACACACACACACACACACACACACACACACTGAGCCACAAGTGTGAATCATGCATATCACTTAAATTCTTTTCTAAGGCTGGGTGTGATGGCACACGCCTCTAAACTCTCACTTGGGAAGCAGAGGCTGGTGGATCTCTGTGTGTTCAAGTCCAGCCTGGTCTACAGAGTGAGTTCAGGCCAGCCAAGGGCTATGTAGTGAGACCCTGTCTCAAAAAGTGAAACAACATACAAAACATGTACACCAAGGCCCCTGCAAAGCCCAGATTTGGTTAGTTAAAGGAAAAAAAAATAAATGTGGGAATAAGAATATTTGTGCTAACTTAATACATCTAAGTTGTTAACAGCTCAAAGCAATATAGGTTTGTTTTTTTTTTTCTAGTGAGAGTCTGTGTATCATTCTAAATACATGATGTCATTGAAACCTGTACATTCTTGTCTTGTGAGGGAGCATCTTAAGCATCTTGGGTGCCTTATGTACAGTACAGGTCCACACTATAGGGGGCCAGGCTGGAAATGAGGTCATCAGAAAGAATGTTCACAGAAGCTTTTGGAACGACTCAGAGAGGCAAGGCTGGGGGCGGAGGCAGTGTGGGTAGGGCTGGTCCAGAATCACCCCAGACGAAAGGAGGAGATCTCAACCGGCTCCACAGGACAGCTTCCTGGAAGGAAATACTTCCGGTGAGGACCATCTATTGGCTTAGCAAGTGCTTAAAACCCGTCCTCATCACACCCCTGACCGGAGCCAAGAAAGCTCGCCCAGGATGCCCAGGAGCCTTTCTAAGCATCCTCAGACCCAGGGGCCTCTTAACACTGGGGAGACAAGACCAGCACCCTGGAGGTCCCCGCAGCACTTCCTTTGGAGGTTACCTAAGCACCTGGAAGGCTCCTCCACCTCTCCATCCCAGATTCTTACGAAAAATGTGGCTTCCCTTATCAGCACTCTTGCACACAGCGTCCTCCGCACCCTCCAGTGTGGGCCTGAGGGAGCCCTATCTGCCCCTGGAAGTCAGTCTTCTGTCTGTTCTTGGCTTGGTAATGCAATGTGTCTGGCCAGCAGAAACAGGCAGAAACAGGTTTTCTCCTTTGTCTTCCAGGAGGAAAGTTAAAGACGAATCCCAAATGCCCTTTCTTGAGGGTTGGTCTACTGCTATGTATTGTAAGGCTAAATTCTATACAGAAGGTCTAAGCCCAAGAATGGCTTCTCCCTTTTACAAGCTTTTGTTGTGCAAACCTTGTTCCTTGACTTTAAACTATTGGTTAAATAAAATTGACTACAGCCAAATTACTGGAGGGATTACAGGTAGGTGGGCTAGGAGTGACCAGGTTGGAGGAGAGACCAGAAGGAAGAAGAAGGAAGAGGAGGAGGAAGAAGAGAAAGGGGAGGAGGGAGAGGAGGAGGAAGAAGAGAAAGGGGAGGAGGGAGAGGAGGAGGAAGGAGGAAAAAAGAGGAGAGAAGAGGAAGAGGAAGAGGAGGAGGAGGAGGAGGAGGAGGAGGAGGAGGAGAAGCCACCATGAGGGGAGATGGACCATGAGCACACGGATGGCCAGGAGAAACAGCAGTTATCTGGGGGACACTGCTGGGGAGGTAGCCAGGCCTGCAGTTAGAAGAGTGGATTACGGGTGATCCCCAGCAGTTGTCAAAGCCAAATAAAATAACGGTAGTCTGAGTCTCATTTCTTTTTCTTTGTAAGCTAGTTGGGAATAAGTTTAAATTCTTCATGCTACAGCCCTTTAAACGAATGCAGTGGGACTCTAAGGCCTTAGACATTTCTGCCTTCATAGACACTCCCTTCCACTACACAAATAATAGCAGTAAACATAAAAGCACGGACACATCTCCGGAGGTATGCACTGTGTTGGCAAAATGATGAATATACTAATAACACCTAAGTATTTTCCCCAGTGATGTTTCCTTTGATTTTTAAGGGGTTATAAAAGCAATGTCATAAGCCCCTAAAAAGTACTGTGAGCCCCAAACATTGTTGGGTTTAATGGGGAGTTTGGCTCTTACCCCACCACACAATTACACTATTTACCCTTTCTGGGTTCTCTCCAGTAATCAGTAAGATGGCCTCCCAATGCCTTTATGGCTTAGATATGTCTCCACAGGCCTCTAAGAAATGACACTCATTATAATACTAAATGTCATCCTTTACGGTAGGTAGGCTGCGTGTCACCAGCAATGTCTTTCAAAGCCCAGCTAAGTGGGTCTGGCGAGTTTATACAGAAGCTAGCAGGTGTGGCGGATTGGATGAGAAATGCCCTCCAGATGCTCAGGTACTTGGATGTTTTGTCTCCAGCTGGTGATGCTGTTTGGGAAGTGGCCCTGCCGAAGGAATGATGTCACTGGCAATGGGCTTTGAGTATTTATAGCTTCGCCCCACTTTCATTTCGCTCGACACTTCGCGCTCGTAGCTGAAGGTGCTCTCTCGGTTTCCTTTTCCAGCTGCCCGCGGCCTCGAGTCTCTCCAGTAATTAAGGAGTCTCCCTTGGAAATCAGACCAGAACACTTCTTTCCCCATGTTTCCTTGTCTGTGGTACTCTACCACAGCAATAGAAAAGCAACTACTGCTGGGCGTGGTGCTGCACGCCTTTAATCCCAGCACTCGGGAGGCATTTGTTTCCTTTTCTCCCTGCGTGTAACACACACAGTCTGGGCAGTGCAGTGTCAGGTGCCTGGTAGATTCTGCTGCATCCTTTAATTCCTTAGATGCCTGCCCCTACCCTTTACCTAACTCTTGGAAAACCTATGGACTTTGGGAAACTCTGCTGTAAATTGGTGAACTTAGGAGAGGACTTTTAAGTTTGTGCATAATTGTGTGACTTGCTTTCCACGGCAAAGAACGAGAGTGGGCGTGTCCTGTGTTACCTCATGGTGAAAGTCTTGGAGACAGTGCCTACACCCTTTGCGGTCCTCTTTCCCGCCTGTGGGTCCATGAGGTTACTGGGGGTATAGATAGGAACCTCCGTCTATGAGGATGTCAGAACAGCGCCTCCTGCTGGCGTGGAGGGACAATTATAGTGAGCAAAATAGGCTGGCTTGCTTGCTTGGTCCCTGCCCTCCCCTTCCCCTGCTTTCCTCCTCGCCTCGTCTTCATCTTCCTTCCTCCCTCCCTCCCTCCTTCCCTCCCTCCCCCCTTCCTTCCCACATTTTAATTGTGATCTGATAAAGGGGCCTTACCTACTGGGACCTGTGCACCTTGCATTTCTCCAGGTTCAGCCACCTCCCGTGTTTTCCTTTCCTAAATTCTTGGAGGTCAAAGTGAAGCATAGACTGTGACATCATGAATGAGTCCGACTGTAGCACTGCTAACTCACCCCACCTCCAAACCCAGATGTGGTTTGAATGTGTCCCCTAAGAGTTCATGTCTGGGAAACAAAGTCGCTGTTATTGTTTGAATGTGAAGTGGCCTCCATAGAACACACGGTGCCCAGCTCCTGGTGCATTTTGAAGGGTTATAGGTGGTGTCGTAGCCAGCAGCAGCGAGTCACCGGCAGCAGGTCATGATGGTGATATCTCCTGTAGATCCCGAGCAAGCCGTTTGCTACAGATCCTCCTGATCTGTAAAGGTGGGGAAAGATCTGTGTCTTAGTAGGGGCTTCTGTTGCTGTCATAAGACACTATGGCTGAAAGTTACTTGGGGAGGAGGCTTATGTCAGCTTCCAGCTCTCCGTCCACACTCCCTGAAGGAAGTCAGGAACCAGGAGGCAGGAAATGAAGCCACAAGCACGGAAGAACGCTGCTCGCTGGCTTGCTCCTCCTCCGTTGCTCAGCCTGCCGCCATCTGCAACTCAGCAACGCCAGCCCTCCCACATCCGTCCCCAAATCGAGGAAATGCCCTGCAGACTTACCTACGGGCAATCCGAATGAAGACATTTTCTCAACTGAGGTTCCTCTTCCCAGATAACTTTAGCTGGTGTCAAGCTGGCAAGCCAATTAGGACAGTGAGCATACCACAAGCTTGTTCCGTGATGGTTCAGAGCATCTCCAACCACTTCAGCCACCACATCTTCCCTGCCATGCCAGATGGTACCCTGCGGTCCTGTGAGTTCAAATGAGGCTCTCTTCCCTTGTTTCTGTTAGGCATTTTGTCACAGTGACAAGAGAAAGAACCAATACAGACCCCCGATTCATAGGCTAATGGTACTAGGATAAGAGAGAGTGGAGCCCCCAAAATCACATTAGTAGATATTCTTAGGAAAAGACCGCAAGAGCTGGGGAGAAGACACAGTGGGTAGAGCTCTTGCCACGCAAGCATGAGGACCTGAATTTCGGTCTCCAGAACTAATATAAATAGGCAGATGTGGCAACGCACATGGATAATCTCAGCACTGCTATAGAGATGGGAGGCACCCACAGGAGACTCCCCAGAGACTCACTGGCCAGCTAGCCTTGCACATATGCAGCAGTGAGCAAGATACCCTGCTGCAAACAAGGTGAAAGTAAGGACCAAGAGCAGAAGTTGTCCTTTGAGCTCCCTACACTCGCTACCACGCACACGCGAGCCCGCCTACATTCGACGCATGCGCACAAAGGTCTTGCTCTGAGCTCATTTCCCCAGACGTGAAAACAAGAAAACTAAACACGGGAGAAAGAGGCTTGAGCCCACAAGATGGATCTGTCTTGCCATGCGACACCCTCTGCAATGGAAGATGAAGAGACAAGAAGAGCAAATGCTGTTGTCACACTCTTCGATCCCCAATTTACAGAAATGCGAATCAAATAAGTCTAGATATAAAAAAAAATGTAGAATTACATAGAATTCTAATGCAGTGATGGGATGAAACACCCTTCCTGGTGAACCTATATATTGCTGTGCAAATCATTCGACCCGTGAAATGTTACAAAAATGGTGGGTAGTTTGCTGGGCTTCTTCTCCACTACAGGTTTTTGTTTTGTTTTGTTTTTAGATATATTTATTTATTATATGCAAGTACACTGTTGCTGTCTTCAGACACACCAGAAGAGGGCATCAGATCCCATTACAGATGGTTGTGGGCCACCATGTGGTTGCTGGGATTTGAACTCAGGACCTTCGGAAGAGCCGTCAGCGCTCTTAACCGCTGACCAATCTCTCCAGCCCTCCACTACAGGTTTTAATGTCTCAGAAAGAGGCTTCTCTGGCGTCCGAATGGGTCCTAGAGTCAAGAGCTGTATTTTTTTTTTTTATTATTATTTTTCTTTTAAAGATTTCTTTATTATGTATACAGTGCTGTGCCTGCTTGTGTGGCTTCACACCAGAAGAGGGCACCAGATCGCATTACAGTTGGCTGTGAGTTACCATGTGGTTGCGGGGGAGTTGAGCTCAGAATCTCTGAATGATCAGTGTTCCTCCGTGGGTGGCCTCTGTGTCCGCTCCTCACTCCAGGTTGTTTGACTCCCCTCAGTGATAGACTATGCCATGGAAGTGTAAACTGAATTAACCCTTTCCTTCCCAACTTGCTTTAGGTCATCTGTGTTTCATCAGAGCTAAAGAAACCCTGACTAGGACACATAGGGACCATTTAAGATACAAAAACTCAAAGGGGCTTGGCGGGAGATGGAGGAAGCCTAAATACCCTCTTCCAAGGAGATGGGTGATAAGCTATTTCTCGCCTGGTAAGATGAGCCAGTTCAAGTCAGATTAGATTACACTAAACACCAGTTTATTGGGAAGCTGCTCTCGGGTGAGTTAACTGGCCCCAGGGCAGGAAGTCAGGGAAGTTTGGACATCCGGGTCCAGTCTGGAAAGTTCTGAGTTAGGGGCAGTTTAGCCAGGTAGGGACTGAGAGATGCTGGGAGAATCTGGAGGCCAGATCTGCTTTGGGGATGGAAGGTATGTAGCTCAGTCCTTTGTCCCAGGTCTGAAACTAAACGGAGAAGGGTGGGTCCTCGTGGGAACCTCGTGGTGGTTCTCAACCTGTGGGTCACAACCCCCTTGAGAGATTCACATATCAAAATATCCTGCATATAAGATATTTAGATTGCAACTCATAAGAGTAGCGAAATTACAGTTTTGAAGTAGCAACAAAAGTAACTTTATGGTTTAGGGGTCACTGTTAGCATCGCTTCTAGACTCCGCCCAACAGTAACCTAGCAACAGCCAGGCACAAGCCTGGCTTGCTATAAAAGGACTGTTTGCACAAGCATCTCTCTCTCTCTCTCTCTCTCTCTCTCTCTCTCTCTCTCTCTCTCTCTCTCTCCCTCTCTCCCTCTCCTCTCTGTCTCTCCCCCCCTCCTTCTCTGTCTCCTTTCTTTCTCTGCCTTCACTCCCCTCTCACCGTCCTGGGTGCCCCAAGTAAACCATTTTATACTAGATCAGTGGTATAGCTGGTACAGTATGTGTGTGTGCGCGTGTGCGTGCGTGCGTGTGTGTGTGTGTGTGTGTGTGTGTGTGTGCGCCAGCTAAGGCACCCCCTCCTGCCGCATCCTGTCACTGCATTACAGAACATATCAGTTGCCACGGCATGAGCAACTGTATTTAGGGGAATGGGGAAGTGGGGAGGTTAAGAAGCTTTGCTTTAGCGAGATAGGAAATGATCTGAGGATGAATGTGCCCCGGAGACCACGCGATGGCCTGAGGGAAAGGTCCCACAGGCTCTGGTGTCATGTTGGATTTTTCAGTCACTTCTTCTGTGAGATGAATTTAATCTTCTTTCATTAACGAGATCTCGCTTCGAAGATTGAAGCAGCATCGGGCTCTCTTGAGTGTATCTGGACTTTAAGCTAGATAAGAGAACCCCGGGGCGGGGGGGGGGGGAAGAAAGCCTTTCCCTCCATCTTCTCCTCCTTGGTCCCTTTTGATGTCCACTTCATTCCCACCTGGGAGCGCTGCTTTCTGAGCTACACTTTAACAGCATTTAACCTATTAGCTTTCACCTCAGCGTGTCCCGACTAGCATCCCCTGAGCAGTAGCTGTATCTACCCAGGTTATCCACAGCAGCTAGGCCTCAGAAGATGTTCAGTGTCGTCCTCCGGAAGAGAAACAACACAAAGAATTAAACACCGGGTCAAGACCCTTTGCGGATCTCATTCAAACTAGTTTTGCTTTTAAATTTAAAAGGCTGCTTTAGAGAGGGAGATAAAAAAACAAAACAAAACAAAACAAAAAACAAAAAAACCATGAATATACAAAGCTTCTCCAGAGTCCACACTTTGCACCCCCACCCCCATCAACATTAGCACTGGAGAGCCTGCAGGTGTAGTAGCCACAGTTGGAGACAGCGCCCAGCTAATTATAAACATAATGCATTGCACCCCCGAAGTTCCACCACCACGCAGGCAAGTTAGCAAGGAGAGGGTCACAATCAGCAGAACTTTCTAGAGATTCTGTTTTGTATAGAATTTCACAGCTGGATAGTTCTCAGAAGAAAAATCACTGAGCCTTGAATGCCCAGACTAAAAAGAATTTTCAGAAGTGGGAATTGTGGGCATCTAAAATATATTTCTATTGTTCTCCCTGTCCTGATTCAAGACCTAAACACCTAACTGGGCTTTTTGGCTTGTTTGGGGAAATACTTTCATGTCTCCGAATGAATAGCCCAGTTCTAAGTGAGATGGTATTGTTTAAATATTTCATTAAAAAAAAAACACTATATCTCTCTATTTTTAATAACCTTAGGTTGTGGATTGAGTTGCAATTCACTTGTGCCTCCAGGAGTTAAACAAAGCCAGAGAAAGTTTAGCTGGTAAGCTTGGGCAAGATTAATTTGCTTCACTTTGAAACTTGATTTTCTCAGATGAGGCAGCCCATAACACAAACTCCTGAATCCCTTATTACTGAGAAAATTACAGGATAAGAAAGCACTTTCTGAAGCAGCAGAGATGTCTCTGTGGTTAAAAGCTCTGGCTGTTCTTCTGGAGGACCTGGGTACAGTTCCCAGCACCCTTAAGGCAGCTCACAAACATCTGCTAACTCCAGTTCCAGGGGGATGCAGCACTCCCTTCTGGCCTCCTTAAGCAGTGCACTTACATGGTGCACATGCAGGCAAACACTCATTAAAAAAAAAAATCTCTTAAAGTACTATGTGTTAGACCCATGCAGATACAAAAGCAAATTAGGGCATTGAAACAGGAATACCACAGTGTGTGGAGATGCCACAAACATGACAGAACTATGTACAGATTGAATGCACCTCAGCTTCTAGAAGGAAATAACATTAGAACTCTTTATACTGTTTACCTCACATTCTTTTTCTATCTCTGTGCTTTCATATATAGATAATTAATATAGCAACATACATATGATGCATTGGCAGATATAAACATTTATTGTTCATATGCAAAAGTCGAGAGTGTTGCTGGAGGATATTAGAAACAGCAATGTGGTGGCTCCCCCTACTGGTGAGAATATCAATTACCTGAGCTCAACTGTTCATATTAAATGGAAAATTCCAGAAAAACCATTACTGCCTTACATTGCATATCATTCTGAGTATATGATGAAATATTTACCATTTTGTTCCATCTACTCATTCTATTTTATTGTTAGTTGTGTTAATCTCTTTTTCTTTTTCTCTTCTTCCTCTTCTTCCTCTTCTTCCTCTTGTTGTTGTTGTTGTTGTTGTTGTTGTTCTTCTTCTTCTTCTTCTTCTTCTTCTTCTTCTTCTTCTTCTTCTTCTTCTTCTTCTTCTTCTTCTTCTTCTCATCCTCCTCGTCCTCCTCCTCCTTCTTCTTTCTTTCTTCTTTTTTGGTTTTTCAAGACAGGATTTCTCTGTGTAGCCCTGGCTGTCCTGGAACTCACTCTGTAGACCAGGGTGGCCTTAAACTCAGAAATCCACCTGCCTCTGCCTCCTGAGTGCTGGGATCAAAGGCATGTGCCACCACCACCCGGTTACATTTTTCATATATAATAAAATATATACCTATAATAAAATAAAACCTACTACATGGGAGGTGGTGTCACTCATGATTTTAGGTTCCTTGAGGGGGGGGATTTTGGACTGTACCCCCCATGGATAAAGGACTTAAACAACCTTAGGAGTAAACAATATTTGATATGGATCTTAAAGGAAGCCTTGAATTTTGCCAGGACAAAGAGTGGGGAAATAAAATTAATCAAAATGAAAACCCTGCCGTATTTTCTTCCGTGGATATAAGGGAGTCGAGTGTGTATGGTCAGAGAGTCCTGAGTCCCTGGTGGGGCATGTCAGAGACAAAAGAGACAGGGCTGAAAGGGGTGAAGAATTTGGCTTGCCACAAACGTATTTTATCCCACACGACAGGATGGAGGGTCCAATAGAAGAATGTGGTGCATTTGTGGCTTATCGGACTTCTCCACCGCCATTTGTCTGATGCTAAGAGGCCCTTCGGTCTGCTAGAGCAAGAGATAAAAAGAAGCAATAGTCTTACCTCAGTAAGACAAGCACTCACGTTTTAAAAAGAGTTTTAAAATTGTATGTGTATAGATATTGTGCCTGCAGGTGTGTGCACTATCTGCATGCAATACTCCAGAAGCCCAGAAGAGGGCAGCAGATACCCTGGAACTGTAATTATAGGCTTTGAGCCATCACTTGGATGCTGGGACTTCTAGATCCTCTGCAAGAGCAGCCTCTGCAAGTGTTCTTAATCACTGAACTACCTCTCTAGCCCCAGGCCTTCACGTTGTAAGCAAATGGTTTGTAAATAGTCTTTCTGCATCTGCTGTCAAATCTGTATTGTTGCTGGGCGTGGTACTAATTTCAGAGGTGTGAGTAGATAAGCTTTGAATTTGATTTCCTTTCTACTCCAGGTATGATTTCATTCCAATTTCCAGTCACCTGCCTAAAGTCACAACTAAGCAAGCTGTCAAATCAAACGCTCCATTGAACAGTATTGCACTTCGCATGACTGACAGCCTTTTTAGATCAGTCCTGGACAGAGGTGGTGAGCAATAGTAATAACTAGCTGCTTTATGGAGAAAAAGGAAATGAAAGCTATTCCCCGGTGTAGATACTCTGGGACAGTAGGCACGGGGGTTGGATAGGAATCAACACAGGAGCTCAGAGAGCTAAGGATAAACTACAAATCGCTCCAGGAGTGGATCCAGGGAATCCTCTGCGAGCCCTTCAGGTTGTAGGACACAGGCTTGGTAGCAACTGTTGCTGCAGCGGTCACTCAGTGCAGGGTGTGCCCCGCAGAGCATCCCTTGCTTCTGACTCAGAATCAGAACACCTGTGAGGATCCGCAGGATCTATGCCCCTGCTTCTTGGCTGTAAGCAGGGCTAGGAAAGTTATCAGTCCTGCCTGATGAGATGAGGAATTCTCTGAGTTAGTAACGGGGTCCAGATACTGCAATGTCCGATAAGAAAGCTAAATGTGCGCGCTTCCGAGCCACTCCTCTTGCATTCCCGAGATATCGTTGGGCACGGCTTCCCTCACCGCTCTGAAAGCTTTGCCGCCTTCTTCCCTGTCTTGCTAGAATCGTATTTGTGACACCATAGAATGGTATTTCTCATTCCTAGCACAGAGCTCCTAAAATCTTTGGTAACCCTGGGGTGATATTGGTTCTGAGAGCCCGTTTGGTTCTAACGAAGCCATTCTTGGCGGGCCCCCGAGTAGCGTCAGGATGGGGGCTGAGAAACCAGAGAGAGACCAAGGCTTGATTAAAAGCTTAGGGCTTGCAGGCTCGTCCCCACCT
Organism: Mus pahari; assembly: GCF_900095145.1. Lineage (NCBI taxonomy): Eukaryota > Metazoa > Chordata > Mammalia > Rodentia > Muridae > Mus > Mus pahari. Next base: position 39,808,469 of record NC_034612.1, read on the forward strand.
TCTCTGAGGGGAGAAGGATGAAAGACGTAGCTAGCCACCCGTGGCCAATTATTTAATCAACTATGCCCAAGGAGTGATTAAAGGACCGGCTTCGGAGAGCGTCTGCGTTGGCAAACATACCCACACGCTGTGTGGAAGTTGTTCGACTCAAGATGGAGTTGCTTCTGTCAACATTTATTAAGTACATAAAGTCAATAAATGTTTAAAGGAGGCCTTTTATGTGTGGTTGCCTTATAGGAACTATTACAACAGAACGCACAATACAGGCTTGCATAAAAGCCCCAGCAGCACCGCACACGAAGACCCCTGAGAGGGCCTCTCTGACACCCACCTGCTCAACCTCAGGCTGACGTCGATCTTGTAGGAACCACTGTGTCCGGAGCTTGTTTGTAAATTCATCATGTAGGTGCGGTGCTGGTGTATGGTAGCGAGCACAGCTGCCTTCCAAAGTGCCTTGTATAAGCCTTATTTTTCTCTCTAAAGAGCTCCCCTTGTCTCAATGTCTTTGGATATACTTGTAGTTCAAATATCTGTATTCTTGTTGTGTTGCCCTGTTATGCCCACTGCAGTGCTGTTACCAAATAAATTCAGATTTTTTTTATTTGCTTCAGTTTTAAGTTCTTTGCTTTTTTTTTTTTTTTTGATTGACAGCTGGCAGGACATCACATGCTAACTCCATGGGGACAGGACATCACATGCTAACTCCATGGGGACATTGTTTCTCTGCTCAGGATACTGCTGGACCTCTTTCTGTGCTCTGCCCTTTCTCTGGAAGTTCTCGATCAAACAGTAAGCATAAATCAAATGCCTAACTGGGTCCTTTGAGACGTTCTAGCAAGTTATGGAACCAGAGGAGAGGGTTGTGGGAACCCCCATATTATAGCCACAGTTAGAATGGCAGGTGACCTGGGACTTAGGAATGTCACTCATGTAGGACTGAGCCATTTAGTCTGTGGACTCTGATGTTAACTTCAGGTAGATGATATCAAAGTACTTTGAATCGTTAAATACCCAGTTAGTGCCAGAGTTGGAGAAATGAGATTGAAATAGATGCCAAATGTTTCTCGTAGTCAGGAAAACAAAACAAAACCCATCAGCCCCCAACACGCTTCCAATTCATTTTTTCGTTTTAAAGATTTATTTATTTATTCTATATTTGTGAATACAATGTAGCTGACTTCAGACGCACCAGAAGAGGGCATCAGATCCCATTACAGATGGTTGTGAGCCACCATGTGGTTGCTGGGAACTGAACTCAGGACTTCTGGAAGAGCAGTCAGTGCTCTTAACCGCTGAGCCATCTCTCCAGCCCCCCATTCATTTTTTTCTATCTGGTATTTTGTCTTTCCCTACCCTCTCTTCCTCTATCTCTCCCCCTAAAATAATTGTTTATTTTTAATTGTGTTAATATGAGCTTATGTGCACCATTTGCATGCAGTTATCTCCAGAAATCAGAAGAGGGCGCTAGATCCTCTGGAGCCGGATTGACAAGCAGTGAGCCACCTATGAGTGGGTGCTAGGATCTGAACTCAGGTTCTTTGGAAGAGTAACATGTGCTCTTAACTTCTGGGTCATCTCTCCAGCCCCACACCATTCTCTTTATTCCCTTTATCTGTCATAATTTCTTTTCCTGTTCTTTCATGGGTAATATCAAACCTGTGTACCATTTAGTCTTCTGCACACAGAAAGTCTGATGTCACCCTGACTCCACTTTCAGTTCAAATGTATTTGTCCAGCACAGAAAGGTGGACTATTTTAAGTTCATGAGCCTCTTTCCTTACATCTCTAATCCTGTAACTTAGCCATTCAGAAACGCTCTCCTGGTTCTTCATGACATCATTGATCTTTACCTTGAACATGTTTCAGCTCCTTGTTGGCTTCTGTGTTGGAACACTCATCGGTCAGTCTTACCACCATCTGCCTAGACATTTCCCTGATACCCCCTGAACTCCGCCTTGGAATCTTCACGAGGGGATACTTGGACTAGTGTTATGCTCTCAGGATCCTCTGTGTTAGTCAGCTTTCTGTCACTTTAACAAATGCCCTAGATGATCAACGTATGGAGAGGAAAGTCTTGTTTTGGCTCACCGTGTTGGAAATTATAATCCCTGCTCCACTGGCTTCACGGCTCCATGCAGAGGCCAGATACAACGGCCTCAGTGCACGGTGGGGCAAACTACTCAACTCATGGCCAAGATGCCAAAGAGGAAAGATCGGGGTTCCCCAACCCCCTCAGAGGCCACACCCACTGTGATCTAACTTCCTTGTCTTAAAGGTTCTGCCACATCACTATGGGTCCACAGGCTGGCGACTATACCTTGAACATGCGAGTCTTTGGGGACATTCCAGATCTAAACTACAGTGCTGTCAGATGTGGTATACCTTTGTAAACTTGCATCCAAGGCCTCTAGAGTCTTGCCTCAATTTCCCTGCCCGTGCCTAGTATGTCAAATACTTACGCAGAAGGTGGTTGTTTTGTTTGCACTATAGATGGAATGTGTTGGTTGCCTTTAAGTGCTGGATCTGGGATGGCTCCCTCTCAGCTGGCCTATAATTATATCTCTGTTCCAGTGTTTCTCTCTGCTTTTGTCTTGACATTTCTACACGTATTTATGTATGTATGTACTTACATGTGTATGCGTGTGTGGATGGAAGACCAATCACCGAAGTCAGTCATCTGCTCCCACCGTGTGAGTCCTGGAGATCAATCTCAGACAGTCAGTGAGAGTATCAACCCCACACTCTCCAATACTTCATGGTAGCTTCCCTAAATAGGCATATAACATGTACCCTGAGATTTAAGTCTTCCTTTTCCCTTTGTCCTATGTTTTTCCAAAGCAGGCAAGCGCAGACTGGGACATGCCTACTCCCATTTGAGACCTAAAACACACGACAATTTGATTTAAGCGAGATGCTTCCAACATCTGCTTGACTTAATGCTTAGAAAATGCGATTTCTGAAAATGATGTTTTCGTTTGTGTAAGACTATTATGCCACAGCTATTTTATTGTTATTAATGTTGAGGAATTGTGAAGAAAATACATCTTTTGGAAGAAAGAAAAAGATATAAAACAAGCTTTGGCTTGAGTTTCTTCAATGAAAATAAATGATGCCTGTGTCTCTCAGGCAAACATTTTTCTTGTGGATGAATAAGTGGCTGTCAGGTCCCTGTGGCCACCATCTCTGTGGGATGAGTTCCCTGGCTGGGATGTGGGACTTCCCCAGGTTTGCTGGTATTTTTTTCTCACCCCAGTGTCACCTCTGAGTGTCCCTAGTGCCTTCCTGACATGATAAATTGCAGCCACACTGGTCTAGTCATGCACTATAGATAGCATGTGTTGGTTGCAGTCATTTGAAAGTCCTTTAAATGCTGGACCTGGGATGGCTCCCTTGTAGTCCCAGCTGGTCTATAATCATTTCTCTGTTCTAGTGTTTCTCTCTGCTTCAGTCTTAACATTTCTACACTTATTTATGTATGTATGTACTTACATGTGTATGCATGTGTGGACGAAAGACAAATTGGTAACAAGCTTACACATCTCTCTTCCTTCACTGGTGTTAATATCTCTTTCATGCCTCTCTGCCAGTCTGGATGCCTCCCCATGTTATAGCCTCTATTCTACTCCCACTTACCCCCCCCCCAAAAAAATGTTCCTGGAAGGTCTAGAAGTTTCTTTCTTTCTTTCTTTCTTTCTTTCTTTCTTTCTTTCTTTCTTTCTTTCTTTCTTTCTTTCTTTCTTTCTTTCTTCTTCTTCTTCTTCTTCTTCTTCTTCTTCTTCTTCTTTTTGGTTTTTCAAGACAGGGTTTCTCTGTGTAGCCCTGGCTGTCCTGGAACTCACTCTGTAGACCAGGCTGGCCTCGAACTCAGAAATCCNCCTGCCTCTGCCTCCCAAGTGCTGGGATTAAAGGCGTGCGCCACCATGCCCGGCTAGTTTTGTTCTTCTTCTTTTTGGTTTTTCAAGACAGGGTTTCTCTGTGTAGCCCTGGCTGTCCTGGAACTCACTCTGTAGACCAGGCTGGCCTCGAACTCAGAAATCCGCCTGCCTCTGCCTCCCGAGTGCTGGGATTAAAGGCGTGCGCCACCATGCCCGGCTAGTTTCTTTCTTCTATGAACACCCAGAGTTGTGCAGGTTTGGCTCTCAGGTCAGTGCTACTGGAAGGTGGCAGAGGTTTTAAGTTGTAGGAGGAAGTAAGGTCATTGGTGGCACAGTCTTGAAGGAGGAGGCAAGATCCACCCTCCCAGTCAGTCAGTCGGTCTGTCTGTCAGTCTGTCTCTTTCCTGCCATGACTTCACCATATGTTCTTTCCATGTAAAATAGGGCCCAGTGGATTCTGAACTAGAGCCTCAAAACAAGCAAGCAAAGAAAAAAAGCAAAGCAAACCAAAACCAAACCAAAACCACACTGTGAGCCCAAACCAAACCTTTCATCTTTTCAAGTTGATTGCCTCAGGGATCTTATTAGAGTAAAGGCACACTGACTGTTGCAGGTTGGCAAGAAGAGAGGCCAATAGCTGATTGACAGTGTTGTATTTACCAGTGGCAAGCTCTCTGCTCCTACCCTGGGTTATTGGCAGTACCCTCTTGCCCTTTAAGTCAGTGGAATCTGAAGTGACTGTGACACTCACACTGGCTCTTAAGTATCCTCTGTCCTTGCTACAGTGATGGAGGAGGACCAGGCAGCCTGGCCCCAACAGTGGGTGATGGTTGGGCTTCAAGGTGGGCTCACCACAGCAGAAGACCCAGCAGGACTAAGGCAGATTTTGTTTGTTAAATCTGGTTATTTGGAGTTGCTACATAGTATAACTTTGTATAGCTCCGTACAATGTTGCCCATTTAACTACCTACTGTTATTTTAAGCCTGCAGTGACTGGGTCTTTTAACCTAGCGACTGTGAGTCGCAATAGGCTTCTGGAAAACCAAGTCCTTCAAATACAACATCTCTGGAACAGGATGTGGTGGAACCTAGCACACAGTAAGTGAGAGGAAGGGTTTGGGACAGGGCTCAGAGTGACTTCAAGTTACAAGCTATGTGTCGTGAACTGTGTCAGAACCTCCTTTGTATTCTGAAACTATATTGATGATCCCAAAGTTTTTTTTTTTTTTCTTAAGTGTTCTGTTTCTGGGAATATTTGGTGTGTGTTAGACACAAAACTGAGAAATTTAAACACATTCATCAATTCACTTAAAATTAGAATCGTGAATGTGTCACACTAGTGTATTGTATTTTTATGAAAAACACTCTTTGTAAGAGACAAAGTTAGAGAGAAAGTTCATTGATTGATATAGTTCGTAAGTCTCTTCAGTGTCTGATTTACTAGAACAGGGGCATTCCCAAATTGATCTCTTCATTTTACCTGTTGTGATATATTATTTTAGAAGAAGAAAATCCAGTTTCGTGCAGCTATTCAGTTGAGAGAAGTTAAAAAGTATTACATTGATCCTTTTATATAGTGATGAGTAGCCTTTAATTTGACAGCCAAACTTGAGACAATTGAAAATTTCTGAAGTTTTTTAAAATGTAAGTATGAAACTTACTATTCTTTTGTAGTTTATCTTAAAGTACATTTATATGTCTTATACTTTGGATGCAAATTTTACATGTATGTGATTTTATAGGTCATTTGGAAATTGCTATCTCACCAAATGCTGTGAAAAAACTTTCCATTTTAGAGGGATGATCCTTAAGCCTGGGAAATAAACAACTCAAAGTTGTTGTTGTTGTTGTTGTTTTAGACAGGGTTTCTCTGTATNGCCGTGGCTGTCCTGGAACTCACTCTGTAGACCAGGCTGGCCTTGAATACAGAAATCCACCTGCATCTGCTTCCCAAGTCAACTTGAAGGTTTAAGGAAGTTCCTGAAACTGACCAGATACACAAACCCACCCCCAAGTCCATATAAGTAGGAAGTACTGCTTGAGAGACTCTCTCAGACCAGCAAGTGACCTAGAAGACCCTCCAGAAAAGCCAGACTGCCTAGAGCAGTTGTTCTCAACCTGAGGGTCGAGACCCCCTTTGAGATCAGTAGGACCATTTCACAGGGATTGTCATAATCTTTTCACAGGAATCGCTAAGACCATCAGAAAACACAGACATTTATATTACAATTCAACAGTAGCAAACTTACAGTTATGAAGCAGCAATGAAAATAAGTTTATGGTTGGGGAGGGGGTTACCACAGCATGAAGAACTGTATTAGGGGGTTGCAGCAGCATTAGGAAGGTTAAGGACTGCTGTCTTAGAGGCTCAGATCATCAGAGTTGCGTGCAAGAGGCAGAGACTAGCCAGGTTGCCTGCAAGAGCCTCAGGCCACCTGAGCTACCTGAAAGAGATGCTCTCCAACCTACAGGGTGCCTGCAGGCTGTGCAATGTGCTTCTGGTTTCCTGGCTTTTAGGAGCCGCTGTTTGTGCTTGGCTGGGCTTTGGTGATGCAGCTGTCTGATGTCTTTGAGTTGTTTCTGCTCCAGTAAATAAAATCCTCACTGTACTCCTGGAAATAATGGCAATAAAACTCATTGGTCCTCCAAGTTGGACTTCGGTGGTATCTGCACTTTGATCTGTCTTGGGTTTCCTGTATGGGACTGAGTAGGTGTTTGTTCACACCTCCCTAGGAACAGTGTCACACACTAAACTATGGTGATTGTTCAGATGTTGATGGTTTTCACTATGCGATATGAACAACTCAGACTTTTTTTTTTTTAGTTTGAAGTGGCCACTGGCACTATTGCAAGGTCTTTAAGGGTTGGCAAACTGCTGAATTCTTAGCAGCAGATACACATTTCTCAAAATAACTTTGCATGAAAGTTTGTGTTTTGTCACTGGCAAATTTTTTTTTTTACAGTAGTCTTCCTTAACAGGCAAACTTTGCTTATTCTTGAGCAAATGAGTGTTTGCCTAGGTCCCAAACCTAAATAACGACTGCTTTTGTTGTTGTTGTTGGTGGTGGTGGTGGTGGCGGCGTTTTTTTTGTATTTTTGTTTTGGCTTGGTTTTGGCCTTTCTCTGAGTCATACCTAATTTTCCCAGAAATAAGCAGCTACTAGAACTTGTAACTCAGGTAGGTTTGCACTTTGCAAACATAGATACTTTGGATTGGTCTCAGGAATCCCCTCAGGAAATTATTCAACCACCCCAGGTTTGTTCCTGTTGCTGTAACAAAACAACCTCACCCCCCCCCCAAAAAAAAAAAAAAAAAAAAACTTAAGAGGAAAGGGTTTATTTGGCTTACAATTCCAGGTTACAGTCCATCATTGTGGGGAAATCAAGCAGAAGCTCATCATATTACCACCTCAGTCAAGAAAAGAGAGAATGTGCGCAGGTGTACTGCTCAGCGCCCTTTCTATTCTTACACAGTCTTAGAGGATGGTGCTGCCCATGGTGGGCTGGGTCTCTCCACCTTAATTAGTTCACATAATCAAGACAATCTCCCACAGACTGCCAGCCTGCTCTAGACAGTCCCTGACTGAGACTCTTTCCTTGTGAGGTTACATTGTATTAACAGTTACCAGTGTAGATTATGTTAACAATTAAAGCGATGATCCAGCACACTAAGCCATTTAAGACACAGCAATGGCAGTAGTAAAACTGTTCAGAGAATTGAAGGAAAAAGTAACAAAACAGGTTACACACTTAGGGTGGTGCCTGGTATATGAGAGGCTCTGAGAGCAGCAGTGGATACTGTGAAGGCATCCTGAGAGCATCACCATGCAGCAGTGGATACCGTGAAGGCATCCTGCTCCCCCTCTAGTGTGGATTACGGCCTTTCCTTTTTCTCCACCACCTCATCCTTCTGGCAGACGCCCATTTCAATTAATTGCTTTGTCGGTCCCCTTCTGTGTTCTCTCTTTCAGCATCAGCTGGTGTCCACTCACAAGTGCAATAGAGCTGACCTCTGTCACACTGTCACCGTGACTCCTTCCTCCCATCTCACAACTCTTGCCCCATTAAAGAGCACAGTTGCCATCACAGGCAGTTCTGGTGTCTGGGGTTGGACCCTCCTGAGATTCATCTAACTTATCTAGAGAGTGGGAGCCTGCATTAGAAGGGTTGGAACTTCCCAGCCAGCCTGAGATTCATACGCAGTAAGAAGACCCCATATCAAAGGAAACCTCGAAAAAATAAGAATAGTCATCTTAGGTCTTTTGTATTTTTTTGAAGGTTAAATGAAATAAAATATTTAAATGGATCACCAGAATGTTTGGCTTTGGCACATATTAATTATATGAATTAGTCTTTTTTTTTCCCCTCTTTGGCCTCTGTCTGGTCCACCCTGACATTACCACTGAATTGATTTTCTTCTGCACCATCCATTCATTCGGTCACAGTACACAGGGGCATCATCTGTGACTTCATCATGTCGTGAAATATTTATTTATTGCTTCTCTGAGAGAGGCTGCAATTAGGGCACAAGACAGGCATCAAGAGCTACGGGGCCCATGGTGGAAGTTGCGTTCTTGCTGGTGGCCACATAGTTTCTCCACTGTCCTCAGTGCCCTTCCAGGAAGGCCAGCCTCCTTGGCAAGGCATCCAGGATGTGACCCTACTCACTCAACTCCTGTCTCTGGATGCTTACCGTTTCCAGCTTTCAGGCCAACACTGGCCTGTCCCCTCTGTTTGGAATGCCTTTCTTTGTGTGCCATAGCTTGCCTGTAATGATCCACCCCCATTCGATGACTTCTCTTGTCCCTTGTCCTTCCATTTCACTCTGTTCCTAGGTTTCTCAGAGGATGTGTGGCTCATACAGGGGCTTCTGGTCACTCTGTCAGGTGTGATACACTCCCCCCCACCCCCCACCGCTGTCACGTCCTAGGAGAGTCTGGAGAGCTCCCCGATGAGCATTGTTGTCTGTGGGTGTGTGAAAACAGTTTCCCACCAAATTTTGGTCATTTTATTTAGTCAAGGTGCTACATCTGCAAACAGCTGATGTAAAAATGACCAGCTAGCCACAGCATCACATTTCATACTGGCTGCTGAATCAGTGCACCACATACCTTACCTCCTGCTGCTCTGCATTGCATGATGGATCTCTGGTCTTTACAACCACTGGGCTGAGAGGGGTCCCGCCTCTGCACAGGAGAACCACACAGCCAAGTGGATCAGCTGGCTCTAATGAGAAGCCCTAGGAAGTAGCCTGTAAATGTAACTTTCATTCTCCTGATGCAATTGTCACTTCCGAGGCTTACTGCCTCTGTCGGCTAACATAGACCTAGACCTGGAGGCGTCTAGCCTCCGTATAATCTTTTATAGGCCTAGAATGCTTTCTAGGCTGAGTAAGATCAGTCTTTCTTGTTTTTTTTTCTGAGCTCTGGCTGGCTGGTTTAACTCAGCTGTTGTGGCTCCAACTCCTCTCCCAGCTGACTTATTCAATCTGGCTTTTCTTTCAGTCTCTGAATTGCTCTGCTTGGCCTCAAACTAACTCTAGCAATCTTTTCTAATCTTCTGGCTTCTTCTCATTCTCTTGCTCCTTCTGTCTTTCTCTGTGTCTAGCTTGTTCTCTCTTCAATCCATCTCTATAAAACTCTCCCGGTAACACTGCCTCCATCTCCCTCTCTGGGCTGCTCCACTCTCCCTCCCAACTCTACTGCACTGCTCTCCACGGACTCTACTGTACCCTGCTCTGTTCTCTCTTCCTCATGTGCTGTCTCTCCCTTAAGTAGCTTCCCCTTTCCTCTCGCTTCTCCTGAGAGTTGGGCGTATCCTATTCTGTCAGATCTTTCTCTCGTTGGTCACTTTTTCTGCCATCCAATTAGACATCGCTTTCAAACAAGCATGCTTCCTTCTACAAACTAACTTCACCTTCACTGTTTGAGATTAAAGGTGTGTGCTAAGGGCTGAACCACCCACTAACCAGAAAGAGATTCAAATACCCTGTAACAGTGGCCCATCTGTGAACAGACACCATTACGATTGCACAACATCAAGAGAATGGTGAATCAGGTGTGAAAAGTTGATTTCTGGGGGCTTGTTTGGGGTGCCTCTAGAGGTGAGGTGGTGACCCAAGTTGGATTTCTTGGCTCTTGTTTCAGAGTTGGTTGTTTATGAGAATTCTTTGGTGAAATCTCTTTGGGTAAAAGCCTTGGTGGGGCATTTGGTTGGACACTACATCTGCCTGCAGCTTTTGAATAGATTTCGATGTTAAATGACATAAGACCTTTGATTCTTGAAGACAGCAGTTTAGATCATTCAAGGATTTTCCCATGAGCACTTGAAGGATGAAACTTTTTGCTACATCTCTTCTATGTCCTCTTTCTTCTGTGGAGGCTAAAGATCTTTTTACTACCTTGAAGGTTAAGGGGGCTGGTGGAATAACTTCTCTCCTGTTACCCAGCCAGAGTGCAGAATCCGTGCTGAGGGAAAGCTAGCCAGTCGTCAAAGTATTGTGTTACGGATTTGATTTAATGGTCCAAAGTCCTAAAGAACGACTTCTCCATTTTGTAGTCCTCCTTCAGAAACCAACTTTGGTTCAGAAAATAACCACCGAGATCCCTTCACACTCAGAAAACCACTTCCTGGTGTGGGAAATGAATGGAATGTGCCGGTTACTAATTTATTTCAGGCCTGAAACTAGGCCTGGAGGGACAGGCAGGAATCTGAACCTGTCCAGTGGCCTTTGCCAGACAGGAAGTGGAGTTTCGGGGCCTGTTCAGAGTCCCAGGAGAGAGGCAGCAGACTGGAGGGAGTGTCCCCAGGAGCTTCCCTCCTAGTCCATCATACGACCTTTGATAGATCTGCCGTATGCCATATCTTTATCTGGACTGGACCACATGTCTGCTGTATCTCTACTGGGGCTGGACCACATGTATGCCACACCTCTGCTGGGGCTGGACCTCCCCGTTCTCTCAGCCCAGACACTTGCTATTTCTCCCTGAAGAAGTTACTCAAAAGTCATTTCTAGTTTTTTTTTTTTATGATCAACCCCAAAGGGTTTGATAGGTGTCATACATTGCTGTATGTTTCCAGAGCGTTCCTCTCGTGTGCCTGTGCTAAAGCATCTACTACACGGCAGGTTATGGACATTCTTCTGTCTTTCTAACTGGACTAGGGAGTTCTTGGGCTCAGTGCCATGTATATGTCTCACAGCCTTGCACAAGGCCCGTCAGCCAACATTTTAAGGAAGAGTGTCGCCTCTTGAGCCTGGTGTTGTTCTAAGACCACAAACCATCCGTTCATAAAGAAGTTGCTAGTTAGACTGTTGGCTACCAATGACTGTATGACTATGTACTTATGTTATTTTCCTTGGGTATTTGTACAGATCGCTTTAAGTTACTTACACTTTAATTATTTAAAAAAAACCACCAGCCTGTCTAATCCTCTTCTTCTGTGAGGTCCTTGACAGGAGATAGCTTGCACTAACTTGGGCTTCTCATCCCCATCCTTCAACAAGGAAAGTTGGACAATTCTAGAAAGTGGCCCAGGGGTGACGACTCAGATTAGGAGGAGAGGGTCCCATGGAATGGAGTCATGGCCCGCGGTTCCCCATGGTACTATCTTGGAGTAGCTGAGATTTATTTTTCTCCTGTGGAAATCTGTCCCCTCACAGTGGGTGTCACAGGCAAGCCTCACTGTGTGTCTGTCAGTACCACTGCGAGCGGGTTTGCTTCGAGAGCTTTTTCTCCTAGTGATGGGGGAGGATTTCCAGGGAGTCTATTTATCATATGACCAGAATCACCAAAAGGCAGTCCTTTCTTCAAACTGGAGTTACAGAGCTGTGTGATGTGTCATTTGTCATTGTCCTCTGTGGAGAAGCTGAAGATGGGCAAGTCCATTACTTAAAGGATGTGCTCTTGTCCTTACCGTCCAATTTCCCACCCTCCTCCCGGAATACAGTCATGTTGGATCATGATGAAAATTTCAATTAGAATTTCTATTTGATTGATTTTACTTATGTGCAGATGTGTAACCCTATGTGTAGGCCTGTGCATGAGAGTGCCAGTGTCTGCAGAAGCCAGAGGCATCAGTTGGGTCATCGGATCGGCCACTCTGGAGTTTGAGTTACAGGCAGTCATAAAGCAACAGATGTGGATGTAGGAATAGAGCTCAGGTCCTCTAGGAGAATAGTACATAGTCTTAATCACTGAGCCATCTCTCCAGCCTTCCAGGATAATTTCAATGAAAACTCTGATCCACTAACCTCCAAGGTGTTTGCCACCAAAGTAGGGTCCTCAGTTGAGTTTCTTGGCTACTAGACTTTTCTCTCTATTTACATCTTGTTTATAGGTATGGTGTCTAACAAAGGGAAGGAATGTTTCCTAGGAGAATTCTAGAAAATTTTAGAAATGGGAAACCGTCTGTCAGCTTTAGAATTTCCCAAGAAAGCCCAAGGAGTTAAAGCAGGCCAACCAACCAAGAATTTGGAGAAATTATAGCGCTGGTCTTCATCGGTATAGCTAACCCTGGCATTAGTCAACAAGAGACACACAGAGAGCAAGAAATATGACTGCCCAAGTCCTTATGGGCAGGCTTGCCCTAGAGCCTTACTACCTGTGGTTGGGAGAGATGTTCAGTGAGTTCATTTGTCCTGTAACCACAGTGGCTGAAAGACAACCCTAGCTGCCCCCTAGACCCGCATGGTCTAAACACAAGTCCTGGATGCTCAATCAGTCTTTTTTTTACATCCTTGGAGATGCAGGAGAACCTGTGTTTCTGGGAAGGGTCCCTCTAATTCTCCCCTGTAATTGTTTCCCTCTTCTGTCCACTACAAGGTAACTGTAAGGTCCTCAGGCAGAACTCTTCCAGGATGGAAGGGAGAGCCTTCAGGATTCTGTGCTGGAAGGAACTCTGCTTCTGTGACTTTCCCACCTCACTCTACTCTGTGTTCTTCATTGATTCATTTTCATCAAGTATCTTGAAATACCCCCTCTCTTCCATCACAGTGAACACTCAAAATAACATTAGTAAAAATTTAGCTTTACACCAACATCTATTAAGAGCAAAACTCCGGGCCAAAGCTATTAATCAAATTCCATTTAAGAAGAGGATATTAAGTAAATTAGTTGAGCTGATTAAAAACACCTTCATCAAAGTAGAACATCGGTGCCAACAATATTAAGAGTTGAATTATCGATTTTGCTGTTTTATAAAAACAGAAGATAGTCCATTAGCAGGGAAGAAAAAAAAAACGATCCTTCCTCCTTCACTTTGAGGACAGTAAGGGTGATCTACTGCTAGGGATGGGGAAGGAAGTTCTGGGAAGCGAAAGGCATGAGGGCAGAGGATGTGAGAGGGGCAGAAGAGAAGCTCTGAGGTCAGATGCCCAGAGGAGGGCGCGGTCCAGCTGGGCAGCAGGACCACCTACATCCGCGCCGGTTGCGAGCGTACACCGGGGCGCTCCCGATCCCGGCCGCCAGAGGGCGCATCCTGAGCCGGCGCGGCGCCGGGAAGGAGGAGGGGAGCGCGAGAAGGGTCAGGCGCGCAGGGCGTCCGCGCAGCTCGGCTCCGGGAAGGGCGCGGAGCCTCTGCCTCCGGGATGCGGCCGCCCGCGCTGCTGGCGCTGTTCAGCTGCTCCGCGGGTAAGTAGCGAGCGGCCCGGGCGGGCGCGGGGAGGGAGTCCCGGGGCTGCTGGCCACCCCCGCGCGGTTCCGGCTGCTGCCCGCCCCGTCCCGCCCCGTCCCGGGCCGCAGCGCCCTCTAGCGGCGCCACCCTCGGCCCGCGCCCTTGCCTTCTCCGCCTCCTTCCGCCGGGGCACGCGGGCTGGTGGGGAGGGCGCGGCCGGGTCGGGAGCCAGCGCCGCGCAACTGCTAGAAACTTTGCAAGAGGCCGCGCCTTTCCCGCCCCTGCGCGCCGCCCGTGCGCCCCGCGGTGCACACCTCGCGCCCCACTATGTGCACCCCGCCCTGTGCTCTCCCAGCGCCCCGCCGAATGCATGCCGCGCTCCGCGGTGTGCACTCCGCACTCCACCGTAGCTATCCTACGCCCCACGGCATGCATGCCACGGCCCGCCGTGTGCACTCTGCGCCCCACTGTGTGCACTCCGTGCGCCCCACCGTGTACACCCTCTGCTTGTGCTCACTCCATGCCCGGCCGTACACCCCCCAGCTCTCTTACCGTGTGCCCCTGTGTCCCACAGCTGTGCAGTCATGGGTCCCATAGTTGTGCGCCCCATCCCCCTAGATGTACATCCCCGCGCCCCACCTTGTGCACACCCCTCGATCCACCATGTGCATTCTCGGTGCCTGGTGGTGCATATCCCGAGTCTCACCCCTCCCGACCTTGAATCCCACCTCACCGTGCATACCCCGCATCCCACTGTGTGCACCCCACTCTCTACCTTGTGCATCCCCCGTGTCCCGCCCTGTGCTCCCTGTTCCTCCTGTTGTGGACAACCTGCACCCGGCTATGGGCACCCCTTTTCTCACTCCTCCGTATGTACCCTAGATCTCCTGCTGTGCATGACCCGTGTCCCACTATGTACACCCCCCCCCCATTCCCCCAGTCAAGCACACACCGTTTTGCCTTAAATATTCCATGCATCCCATCCTGTGTTCCTTGAGACCCTACTCAGCTCCACACAACCCTGATACAGCCATTAACACGCCCCATGGCGCGCCCCCCCCTCCCCGTATCCCTTGCGTCACCCCCCAGTACCCTCAGCTCCTGCAATTTCCCAGAGACCTCCTCTCTTTGTGTACCACTCCCTAGGAACCGACAAACTTGGCTTGCCTTCCTCCTAAAGCAGTTGGGCGAGGAGGGGAGGGAGGCCCGGGGTGCCCCGCGGAACCTTGAGGCCTCAGGGAAGATCAGAGGTCTCAGGCAGTCCAGTTGCCCGTTCTTTTTTCCCCGTTTTTTTCCCCCGTTTTCTGGAGGCCGTTTCCTCCCCCTTTCAGCTAAGATGATGTGAGAAAAAGTTATAAAGTCATTGCGAATGACTTTATGATATTTGTTCAAGTTTGAAAGCTCGTCCTAATACTTTTCTCTAACCCTGACTTGCCTGTGAAAAGACAGAATTTCAGAGTTTTAGAAATGGCAGAATGGCTCAGTTTAGGGAAAGATGTAGTCCACGAGAGCCTTGACAGCTCTTTTGGATTTGGATTTATGCTATCCGAATAAGGACGTTTTTTTTTTTTTGTTTTGCTTCTGTGTACCCCTGGCATTTCTTCTGGTGCTCACTAAGTGTGAGAAAATTGAGCGAGATTAGCTTGTAATTAATTGCTCACCCACATGATTAATTTGGCAACACTGTAATTTAAAATGTTAGGGCACCTTGGACCCAGAAGGTAGCAATTGATCATGAGGAATTTGGCCAGAGATCATGGGTTGGAGAAAGCTTTGTCGAGTCCTGGAGAAAAGCAGGCAAGAGGTCTGGGACACTGAGTGACCCAGGCTGCTTCTGGCGCCTGCCTTATTGCCCATAGGCTTTGCAGCTAACCAGCTAGGTGGGTGATGGCTGAAACTGGCATTCTGTTTATAACATTGCATTTAATAATAATATTTGTATACTGCAGATGCAGCATATAGGCTGAAAGGCACATTAGTATTTTTCATATCTTTTTAATACCCTTAAGGGGATATTTGATGTGATGATAACACAGGAGAAAGGACATTCAGAAGGAACTAAAATGTCAACATGTTTTTAGAGATATCTCTGAGCCTCATGATGTCCATAGATAAGTACAGTCAATGAGGCATAAAACCCCTTAAAAGGTTTCTGTGAGAGGCTGGGGAGATGGCTCAGTGGTTAAGAGCACTGGCTGCTCCTGCAGAGGACCTGGGTTCAGTTCCCAGCACCAACGTGGTAAATCCCAACCCTTCTAAACTCCAGTTCATGGGCTTCTGATTCCTTCTTCTGACCTCCATAGGTGCCAGGCACATGTGTGGTGCATATACATACTACACGCATGCAAATTATTCATATATGTATAAGAAAAATAAAAATCAGTCTTAAAAGAAAAAACCAAGTCCCTGTGAGATACTTAGAATCTTGTGAACTGGCTTCCATGAGTTAGTACAGGAATGAGCCTGTTCTTTCTTTCATGCCTGGCGTTTAGGGACATTGAAATGTGGCCTCCACTCAGAATCCTGTTGAAAGGAACGTGACTTATGAATCATAGAATTATCCTGATAGTTTGGAAGGGGTTTTCATCCACCCCTGTAAGAGTGGTCTCACTGGGAAGTTTCCTCCCAAGCTAGCACATTCATTTTATATTTTATTTTATTTTAGGAAAGTCAATATAGAAATTATATTTTAAACCTGCCTGCATGTATGCAGACAGGAAGTCTCGGCGGCTTCAGTTCTAGCGTCTGGAATGAGTTCCAGAGGGAGATTTACAGCTCCTTAGTCACCGTTCCTGAGCTCTGTGGCCTTTTAGTGGCTTTGAGCCTCCATTGTTTTATTTAAAACATGGGGCAGGGACTTGATAGACGCCTGGGAATTTTGCTGTATTCATATGGTTTTAACATACTGAATCTGCCAGAGAAGGGACTACTGTCTGTCTACCTTGTAGCCTTTGGTTTTTTCTTTGTCTAGCTAGGCTTGTTTGAATCGTATGGGGTTTAAAAGGATGGGCGGAGGGATGATGGTGATGATGTCATTATGAGATATTTCACAATGGCTCTTGCAAACTGGGATGGCCAATGAGCTATCTATAAGGATTATGGGGACACTCATTTAAAGTGTCTGGTACAGCCAGGATATAGACCGTTGGGGCTTGTTTTCATCAAACTTCTCCCTGAGTTGTGTGGATCTGATGGCTGGAGGTCTGAAGGCTACATTGTAACCATGAGATCACCAAGAAAACCCGAAGCAGGTAGAATGGAGAAAGCAGCCTGGGTACCCGATGGATGTGGAGCCCCGCAGCATCCCTGTCTGTCACCTTCCTCCAGCCTCATATTGCAGGAGGTTGTATGCAGCCAAAACCAATCTTAATTGATACCTCTGTGGAAAAGATGACCCAAACCAATGGTAGAATAATAGCTATTAGCTTTTATCTTCCACATCCCTGTCTCTCTTCCCCGAGTGAGCCAAGATTGTATTTCTTAGCACCTGCCAAATGGGGATGATTTCTTTCCCTTCTGAGCCAAGTCTTGCTCGGATTCTTTTCATCGCCGCGAGTTAGAGATGTTAAGACAGAAAGAGTAAAACCTAGTTCAGCATTTTGCGCGTGGGCGTTTGTTTGTTTGTTTGTTTGGTTTTGATTTTTGCAAGGTCTCCTTTCATTTCTTAAGTCCCTCTTAGATATTGCTGGCAGTGGTTTTAATTCTCCAGATAGATTCGTTGTCATTTGGGACCTGCCTCTGGCAAGTTGTCATAATCTGCTTGGCCCTATGATCTTCACCTGTAGCCCACTGTCAAACCCTATAATACCATGACCTCAAAGTGCTTCCCCATTCAGTTGGGGGATCACATTTGAATTGCTAGAAAGAGTGGATTCCAAAAATCCTTAGGAAGACAGTTAAACAGAAAGACCATTTGGTGCTTTATTATTCAAAAGGCAATTTTTGAGGACCCACTGTGTGTTGGGCACTGAGATGGTTCAGAGTGAGCTAGCCCCACCCTTGTGGTGTGGAGATGACGGCATAAGAGGAAAAGTGACATTCAGTAATTAAGCTGGACATTCAGGATGCTTTGAGGGTGTGCTGTAGGGGGATCCTTGCCTTCCATCTGGTCTGGTGGGGCAGTTCTCAACAGAATAGCTCTTGTTGATGGGGAGAGGCTTTTTTTTTGGATGTCACTGGGTCACCTGTGAATCATCTAGAGCGAGGGATGTTGTGAGGCATTGGTTCTCAGCCTTCCTGAGGCCACTCCCCTTTAATACGGTTCCTCACGTTGTGGTGACCCCCAACCATAAAATCATTTTTGTTGCTGCTTTATGAGTGTGATTTTTGCTGCTATTATGAGTCTTACGACTCATAGTACTTACTTATGTAAATATCCGTGTTTTCTAATGGTCTCAGGCAACCCCGAAGGAGTCACGACCCACATTTTGAGAATTGCTGCCGTGAAATATCTTACAAGGCACAGGAAAGCTCTGCCCCGGTATTTAACAGTTTAGTTACCTGGTGTGATGGTTTGTATGTGCTTGGCTCAGGGAGTGGCACTATTAGGAGTGGTCCTGTTGGAGTAGGTGTGTCACTGTGGGGGTGGGCTTAAGACCCTCACCCTAGCCGCCTGGAAGTCAGTCTTCCACTAGCAGCCTTCAGAAGAAGATGTAGAACTCTCAGCTCCGCCTGGCACCATGCCTGCCTGGACACTGCCATGCTCCCTGCCTTACTCTGACCCTGTAGCCAGCCCCCATTAAATGTTGTCCTTGTACCCCGGCTGTGTCTGTTCACAGCAATAAAACCCTAACTAAGACACCTGGGCTCCGAGTGTCAATGGTATTGAGGTTTGAGAAACTTTTAGACCAAGGAAGGCTTCCTGTAGGAAATGGTAGTACTGTAAGCTCAGCCCTGAAGGGGAAGGAGACACTGGATCATGGGAAGGGAGAAGCAGCTTGCCAGTGGGAGGGAAGTGGGTGGTGGTGGTGGTGGTGGGATTGGAGGGGCTGGGGGGTGAGGGTGTGTGTGTGTGTGGGGGGATTGGGGGTTGGGGGAGGCTGAAGGATTCAAGCAGAGAATGGACAGCAGCCTGGGGAGTTTTCAAAAACTGCTGGCGAGATCTTCAGGGCCAGGTGTGGCGGCCCCCCCCCCCCCCCCGCATCAGGTCAGGAATTCGTGGGTGGTCTTGATGAAGAGCTGTGCACAGCTTGCCTTCCCACCTTCGGCTTGGTTTTGGTTGTCCTCTGTGACAGGGATTAGAGGGGGTCATGTAGACAAGGGGCACAGTGAGCAGAGAACAGCTCTGCACACTATTCCCCAACACATGGATTTATGAAGATGCCACCGTGAAACACATTCCTTTGTGTGGTATTTTTAAAAACTATTAAAAAAAAACAAACCAAAACCGAGAGAGGCTTTCCGACTCCATGATTGGTTGGGGCAGTGGGCTAAGAGAGGGTTGGGGTAAGAACGAGTCATCTTTTCATTTCCTGTCTTATTTTTTAACCTGGGGATCAAACCCTAGGGTCTTGGGACTGGTGAGATGGTTCAGTGGTTAGGGACACTTGATGTTCTTCCATTGGACCTGAGTATGGTTCCCAATACCCAGATCAGGCAGGTCACTCAGCCACAAGGGATCTGATGCTCTCTTCTGGCCTCTTGTGGGGGGTGGGCATACACACAAACACACACACACAACACACACACACACACACACACACACACAGCACTCACCCACACCCACATATACACACTACACACACCCACCCACCACACACACACACACACAGTACACACAACCCCCCCCCCCACCACCCCCACACCCACATGTACACACTACACACACACACTACACATACCACACACACATGTACACACTACACATACACACACTACACACACATACACACACCACACACACCCATACACACACACACACACACACACACACACACACAAAATCTTAACAGAAAGATCAGGGGGTCCTTGTGCACAGTGGGCACTTGTTCCACCCTGAGCCCCACCTGTGTTCTTATGTCCCTCAGAAGCCAGCCTGAGGCTACTGTCTGGGTTCTTGTGTAGGCACTCAGGAGGGTCAGCATTAAACTTTTTTTTTTTTATTGTGGTTAAATATGTGAAATAGAAAATTTACTAAGTATAAGTTGAGGTATACGTGTATACCTAGTAAGTATAACTAACTATACAGGTATACTTAGTAAGTTGAGGGGTTAAATAATTTGACTTTTAATCTTGAGAAGGTGGAGAGGGGAGGGTGTTCTGGCCCAGTGGAGTTTAGGGTACATAAGTTGTTCAGGCTCTGCGTCAGGTGAACACTTAGAAACCAGAAGAGCACGCTCACTGAGGAGAAACTTAGGTTTTGTTTTTTCTTTAATTTTTATTTATTTACTTTTATTTTGGGCATTGGTGTTTTGCCTGCATGCATGTCCGTCCGTCCGAGCGAGAGTATCAGATCTTGGAGTTACAGTCGTGAGCTGCCAGGTGGGTTCTGGGATTTGAACCCTGGTCCTCTGGAAGAGCAATCAGTGCCCTTAACCGCTGAGCCATCTCTCCAGCCCCAGGTGGTTATTTCTGTAGGAGACTCTTCTCAGTACCTTTTTTTTTTTTTTACTTTTTTAAGGAAGAAAGGCTCAACAAAATAATTCATTTTTTGCTTTACTCAAAATGTGTGCATGTTGGAAACATTATGACATTTTGGGGAGAAAATCTTTGTAAATATGGAACCGTGGGGTTGGGGGGGGGGAAGAAAGAGTATAAGTCTCATTAGAGAAGATTTGCATCTATCCGATGTGACTGCGCCGCCTTCTCTGAGAAGCGAGAATTATCTTCAGGTCCAATACAATAAGCCAGGCAGGCAAAAGGGTGATGTATTGTTGTTTGCATTACTGCTTGCTGTGAGGAGCTCAAGGCCTCTCCTACGTCACGTCGAATTTATCTTCTGCAGCTCCTCGAGGCTGGCTGGTTATGCACGAGTTTGTATATCAGTTGTGAGGAGGAGAATTCGAAAGGGACAAGGTCATTATGGAAATAGCTCCATGGAGTCCCCCTGAGTTCCGGGTCGCCCTCCTGAAGTGTGTCAGGCTTCAGTATATAGGATAGTCATCTCAACATGACCAAAGGCCTATGTTTGTTAAAGTGTAGATCCCGGGGAACTTAGTCTGTGCCATATTGCAATATACATGTGGCTGGGTCGATTGGTAGTAGGCAGTATGTATGCTGGGGCAGGAACACTTGCAGATGTGTAAGGACAAGGCGCGCGTGTGTGTGTGTGTGTGTGTGTGTGTGTGTGTGTGTGTGTGTGTTTGCCTGTTATGGTTAAACCACGATCCAGTCCCTGGAGGCCTGGGCTGCCCCTGAGAGAGAGAGAGAAATCACACTTTCTTAGGAGAGTGCCCCATGACCTGATTATCTCTCACTGGGCCCCATCTGTCTCCAGCACGTTCATATTGGCCAAGTGTACAAGCTAGCAGTTTGATGTCAACTTGACACAAGCTGGACTTATTTGGGAAGAGTGAACCTCAGTTGAGAGAATGCCTCCACCACGTGGGCCCTTTAGCAAGCCTGTGGGGCTTGATTCATTGACTGACTGACTGATTGATGGTAGATGTGGGAGGGCCCAGGTCATTGTGGGTGGTGCCACCCTGGGCAAGTGGTCCTAGGTGCTATAAGAGAGCAGGTTGGGGCCTGGAGAGATGGCTCAGCGGTTAAGAGCACTGACTGCTCTTCCAGAGGTCCCGAGTTCAAATCCCAGTGACCACATGGTGGCTCACAACCATCTGTAATGAGATCTGATGCCTTCTTCTGGTGTGTCTGAAGACAGCTACAGTGTACTTATATATAATAAATAAATAAATCTTTTAAAAAAAAACTTAAAAAAAAATAAACAAGAAAGCAGGCTGAATAGCCCGCGAGGAACAAGCCAGTGAGCAGTGTTCCTCCACTGAGCTCTGCATCAGCTCCTGTCCCCAGTTCCTGTCTTGGCTTTCCTGGATGGTGGACCACAACCCGGAAGCTGAAATAATCCCTTGTCTCCCCAACTTGCTTTGGGTGACGCTGTTTAATCGGAGCAACAGAAACCTAGTCAGGACAACAACTGAACCTTTGGGCTCTACCGTCTCCAAACTGCCGTACCAGGGTTCCAGCTCTGTCTCAGATGAGGTTTGTGTATGGGCATTTTAAATAAGGTGCCCACGTTACCTGTGTGCACAGCCAGGTGTGGGACCTCTTTCTGGCCTAGGCTTGGGTCCCGAACTGTGACCGTTAATGGGTGGTTTTCATGAACATCATCCATAAAATGTAAGATGTCTCAGTACTGCCTTGTCTTTATGATGAGCTGTGCAATTGTTTTGTTTGTGGGACTTGATCTGTAGACCAGGCTGGTCTTGAACACGGAGGTCTCCCTCCCCAGTGCTGAAATTAAAGGTGTGTGTCACTACTGCCTGCCTGAGCTGTGTAGCTGTTATAGAACAGAACCCAAGATCTCATCAGTCAGGGAGGGGTTCTCTATTTAGGAAAGGAAGAAACCCCAGAACTTAGACCCTTTCTCCGTCTCCAGCATGATGAATTAACTTTCTTTTTTTTAAGACTTATTTATTTATTATATGTAAGGACATTCTCTGGTCCCCACACTCACCCGGGTCCGCTTAGATGGTTGTGAGCCACCAAGTGGCTGCTGGCAATTGAACTCAGGACCTTTAGGAAGAGCAGTCAGTGCTCTTAACCACTGAGCCATCTCTCCAGCCCCTTAGTTTGCTTTCTATTCCCATGATAAACACCATGACCAAAAGCAATTTGTGGAGGAGAGGGTCTGGCTTATAGGTTAGAGTCAGTTCTGAAGGGATTCGGGGCAGGAACTCAAGGCAGGAACCTGCCTCCAGGAGCGGATGCAGAGGCCGTGGAGGGAAGCTATGTACAGGCTTGCTATCCTCTATCTTTGCCTTGCTCAGCCTGTTTTCCTATACAACCCAGGACCTCCCTGCCCAGGGGAGGCTCCGCCTACAGTGGGCTGGGCCCTCCCCCATCAATCACTAATCCAGTAAACATCCTGTGAGCTGACGGGATGAAGGCATTTTCCTGACTGAGGCTCCCTCTTCACAGATGACTCCATCTCCAGGAGACAGAGTCCTAACCAGCGTATATAATTTGACAGATTTTCATATCCTTCTGAAGAGACTCTCATGATTTTAAGAAACAACCCCCACAGACTAGAACAGTGGGTTATTCTCGCAAAGACTTTCAGAGCCCCCACATCAGGATGTCTGTGGGCTTAGCGCGTCTCAGCTGTATACCGCGTGGACTGAATGGTGCCCATGGGGATTTTTGAATTCTGCTTCTTCTTGCAGTGGATCAGCTGCCCATCAGTGAGTGGTCCATTGTGTTTTCCAGAAGGAAAGCCTGACGGCTAACATTCAACAATATGATTGCAATTTCGAGGGATCGTACAAAGAGCTAACTTCCTCCTGTTTGAATATTTACTTCGTGTTCTACTTCGGTGTGTTTTGGAGAGGGCTGTGGGAGCAGAGATGTTTCAGACCATAGAGCATCCTTATGAAGACAGGTCTTGAATCGCTCCTGCAAACTGTTTGAGTTGACATATTCTGTCTCTGCCTGTCCCCCATCTTGAGTGATTTCCTTAATCAAGATGTAAATCAGAGAAACAAATTCTCTTTCTTTGTAAACGGACGTGGTTATTCCCATTTCTGTCCCATGTGTTGCTCTTGTAAACATATTTTTCCTCCAGGGCGCCTGGGCCGGGCTGTCTTTCAGCTTTGTATCACGCCACTTTTTATAGTCAAGCCGTGCTGGGGCTCAGGTCTCCTCAGTGGTGACGCCTTTCTCTTGTCCACTTGAAGGACATGAGTCCTTTAAAGAATTTTAAAAATTTTAAAGAGAATTCTGGAGAGGTGGTGGCTCTGTGGTTAAGAGGACCCGAGTTCAAATCCCAGCACCCATGTCCAGAGGCCCATAATTGCCTGTAACATCAGCTCAAGGGGTTCTGATGCCCTCTGCCCAATTTGGAGTCTCCTTGGGCACTGCACTCGTGTGTGTGTGTGTGTGTGTGTGTGTGTGTGTGTGTGCATGTGCATGTGCGCACGTTCCAGGGGTTGCCTGGAAGGGGACATATCCTGGCTATACTTACTATACTGAGTGGGCAGGCTTGGGACACCAGCCGATTCACCTCACATCTGCCCACTATGTGGCCTGCTATTCCTGCCAAGCCCTGAAGGTGGGGCCATCTGTGCTCTACTCTTCTCTACAGCCTATCTGGGCTCTTCCGCCCCCACGCCCCCATGGCCCCACGCCCCCATGGCCCCACGCCCCCATGGCCCCCACGCCCCCATGGCCCCACGCCCCCATGGCCCCACGCCCCCATGGCCCC
>NC_034612.1:39832692-39833980 GCF_900095145.1 Mus pahari
CCCCCCCCCCCAACTCCAATCAGGCCCAGATATATTCTTGCACAAGTGGCACATGTGTGCCCACTTTTGTCCCCCGATACGTCATTCTGTACACTGGCTTGAGAAGTCTGTCTAGGGAACACAGCCCCATATTATATTACATTCCCGTCCTTAAGATCCTTAAAATGCTTTTATACCCAAGGGGAAAAGAACCCCTTCATTCTATCCATCTACCCCACAACTCCTGCCCTCCAGGTATCCCCACTGACAATTCTCAGTCACTAACCCCCAGGTGTCCCTAACCATCAATTCTCTACCAGGTGGGTCCACCCCAACCATCCCCCCAGAACTACTTCCCTAAACCAGATGTCCCCATCCCAACAAGTCCCCTCCCTAGCTCACACTGCAAGTCCCCAACCTGGTCATTCTCTTGCATAGGTGACTTCACCCCAGTGACCAGGTATCCCCAACATAGCTACTTCCCCCTACCGGTCACCCCCTGCCTCCGGTGTCCCCGCCCAGCCTCTCTCCTGCATGTCACAGCATCCCTTGGGGGTCCTAGCTGTGGGCATCCGGGCCTGTCCAGTGCGGGGTGCGGAAAGCCTGTTGGCAGCCTCCTTAGTATCTCACTGCAAGCCCCTGGGAATGGAAGCTAGTGGTGCGGAGATCCACCTCCAGGCGTCTCGCTTGCTGGCAGACTGGCTCCTCTGGGAAGCTGGGCCTTCATCTTCAGCTTGAGTCGCCACAGGCAGACAGAGTTACTCTTGTGCCTGTTGAACAAATGAAAGGCTAAGTGAGTGATGTTGGCGATGATGGCTGCCTGCAGGGACAGCCAAGGCCTTCCCCACCTGAAGAGTGGGTCGCTCCTCAGTCACTCATGGGCTGTTCCTGTGTTGGCCCCAGTATGAGGCCATGGGCCCTTCATCCTTCTGTTTGGCAGTGCTGTCTGGAGCTGCTTCTCAGTGGGCCATCCGCTGCTGTGGGTGATGTGGGTGTCCATAGACTGAGGAAGAGGAAGAGGAAGAGGAAGAGACAGGTTCTGTGCCTCTGGCCTTCCTCTGGGCCCACTTTACTGAGCTATGGGTATTGCATTTGAGTCTCCCCCCTCAGCTGGAGTGGGTTGCCTTCAAAGCATTAATTAGAACGAGCAAAGTGGCCTTGAGCTGTGGTCCTGGAGTAGAAGGTCCCCTCTTGGGACCTGCAGTGAAATTCAGGATGCTGAGGAGGAGGAGGATGGGGAGAAGGAGGAGGAGGAGCAGGAGGAGGATGAGGAAGAGGAAGAGGGGGAGGAGGAGGAGGGGAAGGAGGA
>NC_034612.1:39834440-39837083 GCF_900095145.1 Mus pahari
AGGGGGAGGAGGAGGAGGAAGGGGAGGAGGGAGAGGAAGGGGAGGAGGAGGAGGAGGGGGAGGAGGAGGAGAGCAGTCCCTGGTGGCCAGAGCTGCCAGGGGAAAGGAAGTGTTTGCTAAGTAGGTCACAGGAAAGAAAGGAAGAAAGTCCCAAGGCTTTCTTCCCACAGGGCCTTAGAAGAAGAAAAACAAACAAACAAACAAACAAAACCTGGCCCGTTGGTGAGTATATCAGATTGTATACCCCCCTCCTGGTGTTTGTGCAGGGCTCCTGACCACTGGACAGACAGATGGACAGTCTGAATTGTCCTGGTTAGCAGCTGACCCTCCAGTGTTGCCCAAGCTTTTTTGTGTTGTTTTGGAGACCGGGTCTGTGTAGCCTAGGCTGACCTCGAACTCATCACCTTCGTGCTTCTGTCTCTTGAGTGCAGGGGATTACAAGTGTGCCTGGCATCATCCAGTCTACCCAAGCTTTTCTCTGTGCCACTCTGGGCCCTAAAGGCTTAGCTCTCATCTCCTTAGTCCCCAGCTCCTCTCTGATGGATGTTTCTGGAAGACTCGTGATAGGAGTGTATTCCCTGCCTGGAGGCAGGATTTTCTGTCCACTCTGAGGAACCAGAGAAGCCAGGGTATGAGACAGCGCTTACGCACTTAAGTTAACTCCTTCAGTTTCTCCTCCGATCGCACAAGGGCTTCATCCTGCGATAGAACTGCGTCCCGGGTCGCCTGTAAAAAAAAATCTCCATTTATCTTTCTGTTCTAGGTGTCGGCTTGAATTATTTAAAGTTATGGTGAAAGGGTCCCGATTCCGATTGCCTGCCCCTGACTTGCACTTTAAATATAGTCTCGGTTCACCAGAATTCATGTTGAAAATAGAAAACGCCTTTTAAACAGCAGTTTGGCACGTAAAAGCATGTTTACCTTGGAATATTTCTCCGACTGCACCGTCAGGTACTCAGGCCAGATTTTCAGAAATGCTTGCCCCTGCCAAACCTAGAAATCAGCGTGAAATGAAACAGGAAACATGGAACCCCAGGTCATCATTCCTGGGTGCCCCTTTGGCTGGTGGGGTCTGAATTGGAGAGGGAAAAACCTTCTTCCTGTTTTCCCTTTCCCTCCTCCATCCCTCCGTCCCTCCCTCCCTCCCTCTCTCTGAAGTTGCCAGACCTTAATATTAAAATCAAAATGAAGTCAACTGTGAACATTAAAAATAAGGGCCATCTCGCGTAGATGCGAAGCCTTGCCGGCAACTTAGGGAACCCCGTGTAAACACAGCACATTGCACATGCAACGCCAGCCTCATCACCCTGCGTTGAATTATTCAGTCTTTGTTTATATTTATATGTTATATATTCTGCTTGCTCCTCTGATTAGCATATCCCCCAAATCTGCAGTGCGTCAAAATACTGAAATTAAAAAGAAAAGACAAGAAAAACAAAAACAACAAAAACAGGCACAGTGATGATGATCTGTCTCCTCCCACTCCGTGAACACGAAAGCCTTGCTTCTAATAATATCGAGACCTAATTTACCACAACACTTAGACGTTTAAGGCTACCATGTTTTAGCTCTTGGGAGATTGTCTTTGCTTTGGTAATACAAAGTTAACATTTGTTAGAACTGCTGAAGGAAATGGGTCTTTTCTTTCAAAACCGTATTTATTCCTTTTTCTCCCTCTTTTAACCCAATTACACCTTTCTTTAAAAAACTTGGGTTTTTGAGGGAGGAATTTTGCAAACTGCTCACATTTTATGATTCGATTTATCACGTTCCTATTTTTATAATACAAACAATATTTTTAATTATAAAAATACATCTGGTGCCCTCACGATTTTGTCCGTTCCATTTAGATTACAGAAATCTCACCGTAGGAAAGGGATGGAGAGAGACGGGCATCCTCACAGCATCGCTTTAAGCATAATGTCATTTCTGCTGTGGAAAAAAGATCTTAATTTCACAGTAGAGTGATGGAGACGATGGAAGGCCTTTTATTTTTAAAGGACTTAAAAAAAAAAAAAGCCTAGATCTGTGTATTTTGGGATGGAGAGAGAAGCCAGTAAACATGGAGTCTCGATCTCATCAGGGAGAATCTGGGAAGCTCCCTCGGTTTATCGGCAATCTATTCCTTGCTGTGTGGCTCTTCTATAAAGAGCGGCATTGGGAAGTATTGGCTGCTTTTTTTTTTTTTGGAGGGGCTCTGCATTGATGCCTCTCAGAACCAGTAGAGAAAACAAGCCTCCCTCAGCGCGCTCTCCCCTCTCAAGCTGCGGACACAGCGCCCCCCACCGGTCATAGCCCACCGGCTTTACAAGCAAGTCAGGGGAAAGAAAATTCCAGGTATTAAACAATGCCATGGACCTGTTAAACTGATAACGTTACTTTATTTAATGAAAGGGGAAATTATAACTCAGAGTCCTTTGGCTATCTAGAGTTGAAATAGGAACTTTTGGGGTGGAGTTTCTTCTTCTTCTTCTTCTTCTTCTTCTTCTTCTTCTTCTTCTTCTTCTTCTTCTTCTTCTTCTTCTTCTTTTCTTCTTCTTCTTCTTCTTTTCTTCTTCTTCTTCTTCTTCTTCTTCTTCTTCTTCTTCTTCTTCTTCTTCTTCTTCTTCTTCTTCTTCTTCTTCTTCTTCTTCTTCTTCTTCT
>NC_034612.1:39837108-39883675 GCF_900095145.1 Mus pahari
TCTTCTTCTTCTTCTTCTTCTTCTTCTTCTTCTTCTTCTTCTTCTTC
Source organism: Mus pahari (assembly GCF_900095145.1). Lineage (NCBI taxonomy): Eukaryota > Metazoa > Chordata > Mammalia > Rodentia > Muridae > Mus > Mus pahari. The sequence goes on from NC_034612.1 coordinate 39,837,156, forward strand.
TTCTTCTTCTTCTTCTTCTTCTTCTTCTTCTTCTTCTTCTTCTTCTTCCTTTCTTCTCCTTCTTTCTTCTCCTTCAGCCACTGAGCTGTATCCTCAGCAAGATGGCTCACGCTGCTTACCACACGGCTGAAACTCTAGGAGAGAGAAACTCACAGGAGAAAACAGGCTCATTCAAAGCCCGTTCTAAAGAAGGCAGAGGCAACTCTCAACGTCAGATCCCCATCTCTAGGTGTCCTAGGGCCTGAGGGCTTTTATGGGATTAAAAGGGTGGGATTATGAATAGACAATAGGCAAGGGAGCCCGCGTGCTGGCCAGGGTCTGTGTCTTCTCTCCTCTGGTCAGAAGAGCTTCGCCATGGACTGCTTTCTGCAGCTGATCAGCCAGAACTTGAGGAATGGCTTCCTCCTCCTTCCAGAAAAGGATTAGGGAGAGGGACGGTAAAAGGAGAAGAGAAACATCTATCTTCATCTATGTCTGTGTATCCATGTGCATGCAGTTCCCACAAAGGCCAGAAGGGGGCATTGGATCCCCAAGGAACTCAAGTTACAGATGGTCGTGAGCTGCCAAGTGGGTGTTGGGAACTGAACCGGAGTCCTCTGCAAGAGCAGTAGGTGCTCCTAACTGCTGAGCCAGCTCTCCATTTTTGTTCTCCCCCTTTCTCCTGTGTCTCTGTGTCTGTCTGTCTGTCTGTCTGTCTGTCTGTCTCTCTCTCTCTCTCTCTCTCTGTAGCCCTGGCTGGCCTAGAACTCACTATATATATCATATTGACCTCAAACTTAACAAAGATCCATTCTATTCTTCCTGAGTGCTGAGCTTAAAGGTATATGCCACCATACTGCCAGCAGGGGGCCGTTTTAAATAAACCCCTGCTGTAGCCTGGCCACAGTTTTATAGTCTATCAGTTTCAGTATGCTTATTTTTCAGAATCTTGGGGTGCCTGGCAAGTGATATTAACATGTGACCACACATGTTGTTGGTTTGGTATTAGAGATAGCCTTGTACATGTGTAGCACATGCTTGCCCACTGGGCTGTAATCCCAGCATCAACACTTACTAGTTTGGGCTTTGATCTCTCCTGGAGGGTTTAATTAATTAATTAAAATATTTAATTTTCTTTTAATCATATGTGTATGGGTGTGTCTGTGTATGAGTTTGTGCATATGTGAGTGCAGGTGCAAGTGGGGACCAGAAGAGGGCACCAGATCCTTCGAAACTGAAGCTCCAGTGGTGGTGAGCCACCTACCTGAGTGCTGAATCCCGTCCTCTAAGAACAGTAACTGCTCTTAGCTGCTGAGTCATCTCTGCAGTGTGCCCCTTGAGTGTTTTTTAGTGTGTGCAAGTTTCTTGGGAGCAAATGAAATAAAACAATCCTATAGTCTTAAGTGCCCAGAAACAAGATTTAAATGGTGTTTGGGTTAAATCTCTGCTTTGATCTTAGAACTTGGTTAATGATTTGGACCTTGACATATGTGCATGCGAGTGCATGTGTGTGTATGTATGCATGTGCTTTTGTATATGTGTGTGTATGTCTGTGTGTGTGTGTCTGGTGACTTGATTGACATGCCCCCTATAGTCACAGGCATTTGAATACTTGGCCCGTTGGTGGTGCTGTTTGAGAGGGTTAAGAGAGATGGCTTTGTTGGAGGACGTGCGTGCCTCTGTCACTAGAGGTGGGCTTTACGAGTCGAGTCTCTATGCTCTCGGCTTTTGGGTTCACTGTCTTGCCTGTGCTGTGGTTTAAGACCCGAGCCCACACCATGTGTGCCATTCTCCACCACGATGAACTAAATAAAACCAAATAAACCCTTCTGTAAGTTGCTTTGGTCATGGTGTTTTATCCGAGTGATAGAACCAGTACGGTGTGTCCTGATGTGAGCATGCGCAGATGCACGCATGTCTGTAAAGGGAAAGAACATAGATTATATCGTGATGAAAATAATTTGGGAGTGGGCACTGAACTCTCTTCTACTGGATTAGATAGCTGCTGCCTGGTGATGGAGCCTTTCAGTGAAAAGACCATATGGCCAACAATGAAGACATTCATTCATTCATTCAATCAATCAATCAATCAATCAATCAATATTATTGAGCTACTTCTGTGTGCTCTTTGTATCTTGATTAGTCAATAAAACTACATTCCTGCCAGTGTGGAGCTTGTAATAAGAGTCTATTAGTAACAGTCCCCAGATACGTATCTTGAGTTGGTGCTGAGTTCTCTAATGAACGGTAGGGACGACTTGGGGGAGAGCGGAGGCAGGCGCGGAGGCGAGAGGAGTGGCGGCGGGTGTACTGTTGAGGAAGTCCCAGGGCCACACGCTGCCTGCTCTTTTCTAAATGCCAACACTCGGGTCCCTTTGGCTTGTGTTTCAGTTTCACCCCTGCCTTTCAAAATGCCATTCTGGAAATGGAAACGACGAAGCCAAGTTAGTCTTTTGCGTTTCAGTGTGACTGCGTCTTAGATTACTTCCTGTGGGCCGATGTTCATGGGTAGCGTGAAGCCATGGGTGTCTGGGCGTGTAGTGGGGGAGGGGAGGAATTAGAAGGGTCTGATGATGGGGTTATCTCATGCTTATACGGTGGCATTCCTCAATGGCCCTCCTCTATGCCATGTGCCTGCCCTGGCACGGTGCCCACCTCCTCTGGCAATGCCTCTGGAGGAAGGACCTGACACCCCCACACCCGAGCAATGCTCTTCTTTTATCTCCTTAGGAGACACTCATTATACAACTCCCTGACTTTCTGGCTTCACGTTTTGCTTCATATTTCCAGTGCTGTCTTATGTTGTTGTTGTTATTATTTTTAATGCTCAGCCTAAGTGCGCCTCTAAGGAGGTCTTTGCCTATTTATGACTCGAATCGAAAACATTCAATCACTCTGAATGGAGGATGATTTTAATTCCCTCGGTCTCCTGCCCTGGAATTTCAGTAGGATTCTGCATATTCTCCCCGTTTGCTGGTTTGTAAACAGCATCTGCAGTTCTAACCGCACAGCCCCACACAAGTGCACCCCAACGTTAGTTCTATTGCCTGTCAGGCTTGGCAGGGACAATGGAAGTGGGCCTTTGTATCACCAGCCCTCCATTCTTAAGAGTTTTGGTATATAAATCAAAAATTTGAAGAAATATTTTTCCTATATTTTTTGGTTGTTTATAAAGATTTTAATTGCTCTACTGAAGTTTTCTTTTATGAGTGTGCATGTGCGCAAATGTGTGTGTGTGTGTGTGTGTGTGTGTGTGTGTGTGTTCTGCTTGGTAACTGGAGCTCATTGACTTTATAGTGATGAGTTATTTCGGGTCTAAGATGAAGAAAACTTCTAATACGTGTTTGTAGCAATGCAGCTGTTTGAAAACGAGCAAAATATATCTTGTTAAAATATTCTGTTCCCCACTTATTACAAGCAGAATTGTCGAATGTGAGAATGAATCCAGATTGCTAATTTTAATGTAAATATGTCTCTCTCTTTCTCTCCTAGCTTTTGCTTTGATGTCTGAAGAGATAAAAGAAAAGGTCACGCCTTCTCAGGTACTAAATGTAATGATCTACTCTAACCATTCCCCCGACATTCTTTTAGATTGAATGGGAAACACAAATCTTTTATCCTTTTTTTTTTTTTTTTTTTGGATATAGGGGTTCTTTTTAGCCCTGGCTGTCCTGGAACTCACTCTGTAGACCAGGCTGGCCTCGAACTCAGAAATCCGCCTGCCTCTGCCTCCCGAGTGCTGGGATTAAAGGCGTGCGCCACCACGCCCGGCTCAAATCTTTTATCCTTAACAGTTAATGTTTGGTGTTTTTCTTTTTGCTGTTGTAGGAACTGAGATATTGTTCTGTATCTCTTTTCTCTCTCTCTCTCTCTCTCTCTCTCTCTCTCTCTCTCTCTCTCTCTGTGTGTGTGTGTGTGTGTATGTGTAGGGGTACTTGTGTAACTCCAGAGGTCAGCTCTGGAGTTGTTTCTCAGACTAAGTCCATTTGTGTGTGCATGTGTGCATATGATGTATCTATGTAGTGTATGTGTGGGAACATGTATGTGGTGGTTTGAATGTGCTTGGCCCATAGGAAGTGGCACTATTAGGAGATGTGGTTCTATTGGAGGAAGTGTGTCCCTGTGAGCATGGGCTTTAAGACCCTCACCCTAGCTGCCTGGAAGCCAGTCTTCTCCTATTGGTCTTCAGATGAAGATGTAGAACTCTCAGCTCCTCCTGCACCATGCCTGCCTGGATGCTGCCATGCTCCCACCTTGATGACAATGGACTGAACCTGTGTGTGCTTGGGTTTATGCCCCATACATGCTTCTGTGGAGGCCAGCAGAGGATGCCAGGGGTTCTGCTCCATTATTCTCTTCCCCATTCCTTTGAGACCTCGGGTGGGCTGGCAGCCAGTAAGCCCCAGCATCCCTCCTGTCTGTACCTTGTCAGCTCAGAGATTACAGGTGCAAATATCCACACCTAGCTTTTTACATAGGTGCTGGGGTTTTGAACTCAGGACTTCAGTCTTCTGCAGCAAGCACTCTTACCTACTGAGCCATCTCCTCCAGCCCTTCCTTGTGTTTGACATAGGAGCCTTCAGTGACCTGGGTCTTGCTGGTTAGGCTAGACTGCCTGGCAGATGCCCCAGGAATCTGTCTGTCTCTGCCTTCTCAGTTCTGGGACTACATGCCTGAATGTTTTACATGGGTCTCCATGCTTGTGTGGCATGCACTTTACCAACTGAGCTAGCTTTGTGGTCGGAGCCCTAATAGCAACTCGTGGACACATTGATTGTTTCTGTTGTGTATGGGCACGTGTGTGGTGCACACACACACACATGCACACACATGTACATGTGTGCATGTGTATGTGTTCCTCCAATAGTCCCCACTGTATAGATTGAGGCAGGGTCTCTCGCTGGTCTTTAGGCTCACCTGTTCAGCTAGTGCGATTGCTCAGCTTGTTCTAGAGAATTTTTTTTTTAATTAAAGATTAATTTATTAAAGATTAATTTATTAATTTATGTATGTGAGTACACTGTTGCTGTCTTCAGATACACCGGAAGAGGGCATCAGATCCCATTACAGATGGTTGTGAGCCACCATGCGGTTGCTGGGATTTGAACTCAGGACCTCTGGAAGAGCAGTCAGTGCTCTTAACCGTGGAGCCATCTCTCCGGCCCTCTTGAGAATGTTTTATCTTTGCTTTCCCATGCGGCACCGCCAGCTTTAGTGGGCCCTGGGGACCAGTGCACTAGTCAGTCTCCATGAATATACAGCCAGAGCATGCTTCACCCACTGAGCCGTGTTCAGCCCAGGTTTGCTTTGAAAACCATGATGTAGTAGTTCAGACATTAGGAAGGGGGCTGTTGATGCAGAGATGCCGCAGGAAGAAACTCTGCCTGGGTAGCTGCTCTCAAGCCTCAGGTATTCTGCTCTTGACTTCATCTTCCGGTCTGTGGAAGGATTCTTGTCATGGGGCTGGGGAGAGTCCAAAACCCGATTTCCTGTCGCTCTGAGGATGGAGCCATGCGGGGGGGAAGGCATCCTGAGGACTGGGTGAGGAGCCCCACAGAACCCAAAGCCGCCTTGTACAATCAGAACCCGAAGCCAGCCTTGGAAGCCAGATAGAGTAGGTCACAGGTTTCCAAAAATCTCTGAGTCTCTAGTTTTGATCATTGATGTTTGATATATATATATATATATATATATATATATATATATATATATATATATATTTTATATATCTCAACTGGATCAGCTTAACAGATGAGCAAGAGAACAATATTTAAATATCACTCAGGCCCTCCAATAACTGGAGCGGAGGAGGAGGCTCTCCTGAAAGCTTTAGCCTGGCTGTGGTACCCGGTCCCCAGCAGGGTTGCCTTGTCTGGCCTCAGTGGGGGAGGATGTGCATACTCTGGCAGAGACTTGATGTGACAGGATGGAGGGAGATACCCAGGGGGTCCCATCTTCTCAAAGAAGAAGAAGAAGAGGAGGAGGAGGGTCTCTGAAGGGGGACGGGGAGGGAAGGTAGCATTTGGATGTAAATAAATAAAAATTTTTGAAAAGTGCCATCCATTTTTGTTATGTTAATTAAGGCTCCTGTCTAGTTGACATTTTACTCCACAATTAGTGTAAAAGTATTTCGAATAGAATATTTCTTTTCTCAAAAGAGCATTATCTGACTGTGCTGCGGGATCCCTCCAAAGAGAAAATAATGCTAATAATTTCTTATGATGTTAAGACTCTTTAGGGCTAATAAAAGCATTTGGATACACTTTATTTAATTTGATCTTCTCAATGACACTGCTATTGCTAAGCAAAAAATAAAAAAATAAAAAAAAATTAGATATTCCCAGTTAAGCAGAGGGGATTTAGCCTGAGAGCATTTATGTGACTTTTACCAAGGACACAGGAGGATCGTTACAAGTTCAAGTTCAAATGCTCCGAGTCCTGTATTTTCAGCCCGGACACCACTTTAATTACAATGTGTGCGTTTGACTGGAGTGAGGCTCTCTCATAGAGAGTTTAAAGTGTTACACAAGGGTTATCAGCAGCTAATTAAAATTCTGTTTAATGAATTTGGAAATTATACATCCTTAAAAACAATTTTTAAATTTTACTTTTTACGCGTGTGCTCTGCCCGTGTGTCTGTGCTCTTAGAGTACAGTAGAGGGCACCAGATCCCCTGGAACTGGAGTTACCCTTGGTTGTGAGCCATCCTGTGGGTGTTGGGAATTGAAGCAGGGTCTTCCACAAGATCTCTAATCCACTGGTCTCTCCTATCATCTTTATGTGAAAAACTTCCAAACTAAGCATTGCATTTGGAGTTGTTCAAATCTCTGGGGCTTAAGAAAATGAAACCCAAGTAGAAATGTGGGTTTTTGGTCATGTCTTGTGGTGTGTGATTGGGAGCTGCGTGTGGGAGAGACGCACTAATAACGGCTCTCTTGTCTGACAGCAACTGATACACAGTCTTGACAGTGAGCCCCTTTTTGATTAATATTGATAGCCTGTGGAAGAAACTCGTGGCACCAGAAAGCATAAAGCAAACCCCCTTGCTCTCCTCCTCGGAAAAACTAAACCTTTTCACGAGGGAAGCAGAAGACAGGGTTTTAAATTTTCTGTCAGCAACTTCATTTAGCCCAATTTTCTTTCTCAAAGGGGAAATTACTCACGACTGTATTGGCTCTGTTCAAATCACCCAACGCAACCACTCCTTGGCTATTTTATTTTTCTTTTTACCGTTTACAAATTGAGTCATTTGAAGAAGCTAATCATTTCTTAGCCATGTGTCAGCCACTGAGCTACAGGGTTTAGGACCGGGTAGGAAGACGTGTGATCGGGGGGTTGGTTTTCTTTGATGCCACAGAGCTGTAGGGAGGAAAGCCCAGGGCTGTTGGAATTACGCTGTCTGGAAGCCCTAGGTCTGGAGGGCTTTCGTCTTTCCCATTGTTGCTGGTGACCCTGGCTGCACTCGAGTGTTGTGTTGAACTGTGTTTGTAAAGACTGCCAGGCTGGTGGTGTGAGGAGGAACAGAACTAGAAAGACCTAGGCCTTCATCCTGGTTTTGTGACCAGTGACTAACGAGCCCTGGGAAGTCCCTTCGTGTTTTCTGAGATAAAGGACTGTCTTATTTGGAAACAGGGGGAACATTATCTGTAATCACCTCTGGGCCTATTTCTTCATCTAAATGTTGTTCTCCCACGAACCACACAGGTTGGCTGGTTCTGTGACTTATTAAGAAGGAGCAGACCCTTCAAGCAGGGACAGGAAGCACTTATGGTGGGAGCCCGTGGTGTCCTTGTGCCCGGCACAGCTAGCTGCACTGAGAGTGGAGGGTCCCCTGGTCAGGTGGCGGCTCTGGACAGCGTGGGATGTTAACCGGGCTTGGTGTGACGCCATCAGAGGGGTTGAGCTTCCCAGTTGCAGTAGCTTCTTCCAGAGTTAATTGTTTCATCTGGATTCAATGAGTGGCGGGTTGTTTGGTCCTGAGGTTTAACAGATCAGCATCCATTGTGAAATCTTCCCAATTCCCGAGGCAAGGAGAGTTTCATAAAATGCAGCCCATCAATCACATCTCTGTCTTCAGCTGTTTCTGTCCTGTCTCCCGGTCCCTTTGGCATTCTTAAAGGCCATTTCTCTTTGTGACCTGGCCTTAGCTTTTAAGCAGCTCCAGATTTTGCTGGTAAAGGTTCACAACTGCATTTCTTATTTTAGCCTGTAAGAAAATCGAATGGTACTGGTAGTGTCTCATTGCCATAATTATACCACGGAGCTGCCAAAAATGTAAAAAGGAACAATCAGTTGAGCTGTTGACACTTTGCACTTTGTCAGTGGATTTGCAGGTTTCCTGAGAATTACTCAGGGTCAGGATCAAGTCATCTCCGTGCCTATGCCTAGCTTTGCGTGACTGGGGCTCACCAGCCCTGAGGCACCCTTTTGTGCCCAAGGGTTCTAGTGACTGTGTATTACTATAACAAAAGGCTGGAGACTGGGTGACTTATAAAGAACTGGCCTTTATTTCTTATAGTTCTAGAGGCTGGGAAGTCCAAGGTAGAGAAGTGGAGGCCTTATTGGCTTGTGCCAGAGAGAAAGAGGGGGTTGGACTTGTAATCGTGACAGACACTCTCTAGAGAGTGAGCACGCTTCCATAGTCGCACTGTGAATCCATTACTTTGTGAAGGCTCCACCTCAACGCTGAAGAGTTAGGGATGATGTTTCTCTCCCTCCCTCCCTCCCTCCCTCCCTCCCCCTTCTTCCTTTCTTTCATGTGTACGAGTGTTGTCTCCATGCATGTACATGTACTGTGTGCTTACAGTGCCTGTGAAATCCAGAAAGGAATCAGTTCCCATGAAATTGGAGCTGCCGATGACTGTGAGCGCACTGGTAGCAGAACCTAGATTCTCTGTGAGAGCAGCACATGCTGTAATCACTGAGTCACCTCTCTAGACTGTCCCCCCTGCTCCCCGAGACAGGGTTGTCCTGTGTAGCCCTGGCTGTCCTAGAACTCACTCTCTACAGCAGGCTGGCCTCGAACTCAGACATCTTCCTGCCTCTGTCTCCTCAGTGCGGGGGCTAAAGTTTGTGTGCCACGCTGCCTGCTTGGGAAGGCTTTTTAACACATGCCTTGAGAGACACATTCAAGCCACAGAAGTTGCTGTCACCTGTCCTCCACCAAGACACCCCCCCCGACCCCCCATGGGACTTTAGGAATGACGTGTTAACATTCTCTATGACATCATGTCTTAGTTACTTTTCTATTGTTGGGCAAAACACCGTGACCAAGGCAACTTATAAAGGACAGCATTTTATTTGGAGTTTATGGTTCCAGAGCCTATGAGCATCATGGCATGGAGCATGGCAGCAGCCAGGCAGGCATGGCAGTAGATCAGTCGCTAAGAGCTCACATCTGAGTCAGAGAGGCACTGGGAAGGGTTGTTGAAGCCTCAGAGTGACACGCCCCTTCCTGCAAGGCCACACCTTCCCAGCAACTCCACCAACCGGTGACCAGGTATTCGAATATATGAGCCTATGTGGGGAGGGGGCATTCTCTTTCAAACCACCGCACATCATGTCTGAGCTCAGCAAAGGCAAGGTCTAGGAGACCTTTTCATCTTGAGGCGAATTTTGCCCTTGACGAGGTCTTTGGAACTAACTTTCCCCGAATGCAGCTTTATACAGGAGGAGTAAGCTTCTAGGCCAGATAAATGACTTGCCTAAGGTCATGCACTAAGGACACAGCCCAGCCTGGAGAGACGGCTCGGGGGGTTAAGACCACTGGCTGCTTTTGCAAAGAACCTGGCTTTGCTTCCCAGCCCCACCGTGGCAGCTCACAACCATCTGTAACTCCAGTTGTAGGGAATCTGGCGCCCTCTTCAGGCCGCTGTAGGTACTGCACACACATGGTGCGCATCCATACCCGTAGGCCAACACCCACACACTTAAAATAAAAATAAAGCCATCTTAAAGGCACAGCCTTGTCACAGAACTTCCAGAGCAATGCAGTTGCTTATGGTCCCTGCTTTGCCCCCTTCTGTTCCAGCCTCCTTACTTTAGGATAGCATTTAGCTCCATCCTCAATCCCTGTTACCACATGTTAATTCAGATTATTCATCTTTATTCAGCGTGTTGCTGGTTCAGCTAAATGATGGCATTCATCCTTGTCTCTTTCATTTTAAATACAGGATTTGAGGCAAAGCAGTCTACCAGGGAGACATGACATAGGTAAGTAGTGGACTTTTCTTATTGTTATGTGTCTATGGTATAGCACATGTGTCTATTTATGTTTGCATATGTATGGGTGCATGTGTGTGCAGGTATGCATGTATGCGTGTACACACATGTCCTCCTCATTTGTTCTCTGCTTCATGTGCTGAAGCAGGGTACCTCTCTGAACTGCTGGCTCACCAAGCCGTCAGACATCTTGGCCCAGGCTTTTCTACCTCTGCCTAATGAGTCTGGTTTCTCTGTGGGTTCTGGGGGATCAAAACCCAAGTCCCCATGGTTGCATAGCCAGCCCTGAATCATCTCCAAAACAATGATTTTTTTTAAAAAAAAGATTTATCTAATTTTATCGTATATTTATTGGTGTGTTGATTGCATGTATGTCTGTGTGAAAGTGTCAGATCCCCTGGAACTGGAATCATAAGACAGTTGTGAGCTGCCATGTGGGTGCTGTGAATTGAACCTGGGTCCTCTGGAAGAGCAACCAGTGCTCTGGGTCCTCTGGAAGAGCAACCAGTGCTCTGGGTCCTCTGGAAGAGCAACCAGTGCTCTTAACCACTAAGCCATCTCTCCAGTCATATATATATTTCTGGCTGGCCTTGAACACACAAAGATCCTGTTCCTGCCTCCTGAGTTCTGGAATTAAAAATTATCCCAGCCCGCGGGACAAGCTATTTTGTGGGGTCGAGGGGGACCGAGCCAAAAAGTGAGAAATGGGCGGGAAAGAAGAGGGAAGCCAAGCAAATTTGTCAAGGCTTCATTTATTGCCGGCTTGAACGTTTGGTTATAAACCCTGTGAGGGGGAATGGGGAAGGGTTGAGGAACGATCACAAGAAACAGAGCGAAGGACGAATGTGGGGGATGCTGACTGCAGACTTGAAACTTCTTGTGACTTTCCCAGAGTCCTGGCGTCACTGCTCCGGAACGCCGGGCAGCTAATCTCAGAGCCCCGGATCTTCCTAGGTGTCAGCTTAGGATAGAAATCAGATGATTTTTCATGAGTAGCCTTGGGAAGAGGGAGATAGAGCAGTCTTGGCAGGGAGGGTATCCAGCAGTCCAGGGAAGGAGGGGGCAACGCGGCTCTCAACAAAGGACTGTATGGCTTCCAGATGGGAGCTGTAAAAGGCCTGGTTTTTCTCAGCCTGGTCCCCAACAAAAAATATGCAGCACCACCACCCAGACCCAACGAGGAATGTGTTTGTGTGTATTTGTTATAAGTTATATAGACTAGTGAGGTGCATTTTCCTTTTTTGGCTATGAGGTATGTTTTGTTGTTTTCGGCTAGCCTAAAGCTTGCCGTCATGTAGACCTTGGGAGAATACACCCATGGCATTGGATCTGTGTGAAGTATTTTCTGGTCCATCCGTCCATTTTTATTGCTCATTCCTGGACGACAAACGCTGCCTATCATTTAGATACCATGGACATGTTTGCTGACAGCAGACTGTGGCGAGTTTAGAAAAGAGCACCAAAGTGTGCAGAAAAGAGGGGACTCACCTCTCGCAGCTCTGTCGCCCACCCAGGCGGCAGAGAGTCCGAAGGCTGCGTGGCATGCCGGAGAAGGCTGTGGAGATCAGCGCTGGGCTCTGGACTCAGCCAGAGCCTGACTCACCCAGGGAGTGCTCAGGTTGTAGGTAGAAAAAAAGTTTTCTTTTTTCAGATGTAAAGAACAGCGTATGCACTCCTACCAGCAACAAGCTAGATCAATCTGGTTCTTTTCCAGAGTGGGTAACCTATCATTCATTATCCACTGTTCCCTTTTCCTTTATCCACCCCACGCCCCATGTCCCAGACAACTCTCCCATATACATCTGTCCCCAGGACGGGATCCCTCTGGGTAGGCCTCTGGGTAGGATCCACGTGGCTCCTGATGCCTTTTCCAGTTTGAAGCCAGTTAGTTCATAGTTCTGGCATCTTAGCATGCGTGTAAATCCTTCATGATCTCAGTTGGCTGAGCCTGCCTACTGTCTAACTGTATCACCTTGGTGCCGGAAATCTTTTTAGACTGTGTTTCCAGACTCCTGCAGACATGGGGATGGTGCAGAGATAGGGCCGACTATGGCTCTATAGTAACCCCCCTTCTTCCTTGGCTACTGTCCTCTGTGTACAACAGTGCAGGAAGCTACAGCCCTTTGGAAGGAATGCAGCAGGTCCCTCTGTGACCCAGCCCCACTGTCTTCTGTGCTCCCATGTCACCCATGAGTGACTCTGGCTCTCCACCCAGTTCTGTGGTCCTGGTCAGACCTTGGCTCTGCACCGGGCTCTGATGCTTCTGTGTCGTTTAGTGCTCCTGATGCTGAGCAGGTTACTCAAGATGCAGACGGAGTGCGCAGGGGACATAATTGTAGTCTACGGGAAAGGACGGGCCAGTATGATCTCAGCTATGTGAGAAAGTGCTTTTGGTTTTCTAGAACAGTCTTTTCCCTGTGTGGAGGATCTGTTGTCTGGGGAGGAAGAACAGTGACGGCTTTGCTGAGCTGTAGAGCTCAGGGCTGCTTACAGTGGTGAGCATAGGATTAGCCTTTCGATGGGTAGAGTGTTGTAGTACAGTGTCTATTAGGAAATAATTTGGACTTATGAGATGCTGTAAGGACTAATGCAAGGATGCCCGCGTATCCACCATCCAGGTTAAGAAGGAAAACATTATTCAGAGAATGGACAGCTTTTATGCCATATCCCCAGTTACGCTTGTCACTCATGAAATCTTTTACACTTTTAAGTGACACATATGCAGCGTGTAACCAGGTCGCTTTTATTGTAAATTTTACACAAGCTAGAGGTACCCAGAGAGAGGGGGGCATCAGTTGAAGAACTGTCTTTATCAGATTGGCTTGTGGGAATGTCTATGGGCCATTTTCTTTACTGCTAACTGGCGGTGAAGGGCCTGGCCCACTGTGGGCGGTGTCATGCCTAGGCAGGTGGGCCTGGGCTGTGTAAGAAACCAGCCCGAGCAAGCGAGGGAGAGACAGCCACTAAGCGTTGTCTCTCCATGGTCTCTGCATCAGTTCTTGCCTCCAGGTTCCTGCTCTGAGTTCTTGCCCTGGCTTCCCCGGAAGATAGCTTGTAACCTGTAAGCCAAATTAACCTTTTCCTCCACTAGTTGGTTTTGGTTATGATGTTTATCACAGCAATAGGTAAATTTGAACAGTATTATCTACGTGGTGTGTATTTCTGCTTATGTTTTGTGATTTTCCTTTTTTTTTTAATTTTTAATTTTGGCAGTATAATAACATTCTACCTGTGAGATTAGAATATCTAGATTTATTTATGTAGTCTTAGTTCCTGCTTTAATTAATTAGTGATAGCTAATTAGTCCCATGCTAGTTGGTTTCTATTGCGTAGTATTCTGGTTTACATATGTTGCTGGTAGATAACTCAGGTTCCTTTCAGTATTTCATTCCACATGCTTCTTAAGGATGGCTGAGAGGGTGGGGTTCATGTCACTAGGAAACGCATCTTCAATTAAATTAAAACTTGGAAGCAAATCCCCCTAGGCTTATTTATTATTCCATTCCTTTGTTTTTACTATTTAAAATAATTTATTTTATGGGCATGAGTGTTTTGACTGCATGTCTATCTGTGCACCATGTGTGTGCAGTGCCCACAGAGGCCAGAAGAGGGCATCAGATCCCTTAGAACTGGAGTTACAGATGGCTTTGAGCTTTCATGTGTGTGCTGGAGACTGAACCCAGGTCCTCTGCAAGAAGAACAAGTGCTCTTAACCACTGAGCCATCTCTCCAACCCCTATTTCATGCTTAACAAAAAGCCACTTTTTTAATTGGGCCCTTGATATGTTAGTTTATATCAGTGTTTTTCAACCTGTGGGTTGCTCCTCCTTTGGAGGGGGTCAAATGACCCTTTCACAGGGGTGGCATATCAGATATTACGATTCATAACAGTGGCAACACTACAACACTACAGTTATCAAGTAGCAATGAAATAATTCTATGGTTGGGGAGGTCACCACAGCGTGAGGAATTGTGTTAAAGGGTCGCAGCATTGGGAGGCTGGGAACCACTGCTTTTTATATTTATATTACAGGTAGATCAAAGATTATTTTGCTTGAGAAAGAAGACTCCCTTTTAACCTTACCCCTGTGCTCAATGTACGGAGCCAGAAGCCAGCTTAGAATAGAACGTATACATGAAATGTTCCTATTCATATAGACGAGAAAAGGAACTAGGTCATATTCAGTAGGTTGTTCAGAATTTCTTTTTATAAAAATATTTATTGAATTTTATTTAGTCAAAGAGCGTTTCTGATTATTTTTAGGACCTAGATGGCTCCCTGTGGAAAGACCAGTTGTGTGACTGTTAGAACAAGGGAAGAAATGAACGGAACACTAGAACCAAATGGAATGATAAAAAACAGTAGAATATAATGGAAGTCAAGTTAGCATCCTTGGTCTGAAATGTTAAAGATGGAGGCCGCTGGTAGCAGGAGGGACCCCACATCGATTTGCTATAAACCCTGCTGGAGGCCACAGAGGTTCTCTCACAGACCCCGGCTCCATCTGATTCTTAGTTCCAATTTCAGATCTGAGGAGGCCTGATGTGTTTCTCCCCACAGTGACCCTAGCGACGGCCGCATGGGTTTTGCGGGGGTGTGGGGTGTGGGAAGTGGGTGGGGGTGTGTGGAGAGGTCTTCCCGGGCAGTTGGAGGTTTGTCCCGTGCTCCTTGTTGTGAAAGGCTGGCTGTACTGAGGTGGGTCCTGCACTCGGTGTGCTGCGGGACACTGTCTTCCGTGCAACCCTCTCGGCTAGCTCCTGCTTCTGTGGGGTAGCTGTGGCTAGTTCCCTGGAGGTAACACACAATCCAGGCTAGTGCCTTGAGAAGTCGGGTGGGGATTATAGCCTTGCTTATTTGGAAACCCTGTGACCTCACGGGCTGTCGACAGTATCGCTGTAAAAGGCCCTCTGGAACGTTCTTGAAATATCGCATAGTCATTTGCTAAGTTCTTGTAGCTTAGATATTGCATGTTTTCTTAAAATCTACATATTGGAGGCTTGGTCACCGGCCCACAGCACTGTCAGGAAATGATGAAGCCTTGAAGAGGGGAGGGGCTAGGTGATTGGGGCCATGTCCTCGAAGGGACCTATCCTGCGATCCTAGCCCCTGTGCCCTTCTTTGTCCCCTTAGGCTTCAGTGAAGTGAAAAGGCCCCGTGTTGCTTTGTGCCCCTGTGACCACAGTTCTTAGCAGAAACAGTTCATAGGAGCGGAGGTTTATCTGGGCTCCTGTCTTTAGAACATTACAGTCAGCCAGGTGGGGAAGGCTGAGGGTGTTCTTTGAGGCGGGACTAAGCAGAGTCGCCTCACATCACAGCCAATCAGAAAGCAGAACGTGAGCCAGGAGTCAAGCAAGGATAATTGTCAAAGGCCCCATTGACCTGCTTCTGCAACCAGGCCCAACACGATCCGAAAGGGACCCCAGCGGCCCACGAAAGCACTGGCCACTGGGACCAAGCTTTCTGAATGAGACTGGGAGGGACGTTTCAGATTCGAGCCACAGTGGGCGCCACGCACCACTTTGCCTTCCGCGGGAGATAGCGGGGCTAAGTGAGCATGTGTTGGGACCACCAAAACTTGAGCCAAAGGAGAGGTTTCCTTCATACAAATTGATTGTGCCAAGCTTTTGTTATCTAACAAAATGGTTCGCCATCTCAGAACTTTGGAGGCTAAAATCCACGGTGACGCTGTCTTCAGGGTTGTAGGGGGAGATTTCCTGGCTCCTCCTTGGCTTGCAGATAACAATTCCTGCATTTTAACCCCATCTTTGCCCTGCGTATTTGAATGTCCAGTTCTCCTACCCCGTAAAGACACTAGTTATACCGGGATAGGAGTCTTTGTAATGATCCCAGGTTAGCCTGATGAATCTGGAAGAGTTCTGAACAGGATCATGTTCTGAGGGCCACAGCTCAGCATACATCGTTGGTGGCAGGCACAGTTCGCACCATAGCGCAGTGTGCGATTATGTTGGGACTGTTGGAAGGACACTGGATGGAGTGGCTGTTTATTTTGCAGTTTGTTATTAAAGGTTGTGTCTAGTGCGGTGAGCTTGTTTGACAACTCTAGGAAGGAAGGTTTGGATGTGGTTTTAAAGGTAGAAACGATTTTGGCTCTAGAGTTATAGGAATAAAAAAATTCCAGGGTTGGTGAAATGGCTGAGTGCAGATGACCTGGGTTTAGTTCTCAGCATCCACGTGGTGGCTCATAGCTGTTGTAACTCTAGTTCCAGGGCCTCCGACGCCCCCTTCTGGCCTCTGTGGGCACTGCACACACGTGGTGCGTGTATACACACATGCAGGCAAAATACCCATACACATACAATTTCTAAAAGTGTAGATTTTTTTCCTTCAGGTTCTAGTGCTTGAATTTTTGCCTCATAACTGTGGTCTTATGCTGATATTCAAGTTTATTTTAATCACTGTTAAAAAAAAAAACAAACTTGAGAAGTTTTTCTTTGTTTGTTTTAGACGTAAAAGAAATCGTGTTTGTCATCCAGAGTCAAAGTAATTCCTTTCATGCCAAGAGAGCAGAACAGTTGAAAAGAAACATCTTAAAACAGGCTGCAAACCTGACACAGGTACGTAGAGACGCCCAGAGGTATCCAGGGCTAATTGTGTATATACTGAGATACTTATGGTTTTCTGAATCTGTAGAAAAATCAATTTTATTTAGGTGAGACTAACTCTTGGAACTCACTATACTTATTTAAGGTTGATTATTTCTGAAAATGTTCTCTCATGGTACATATATATATATTTAATTATGAGTTATGGAACCGTGTAGGACTACCGTGGCTTTGTCATAACTGTTAGTCTAAAATGGAAGAAATGATATTCTAAAAAAAAGGAGGGATAATTAACATGCAAACTTTTGGCAACACGTTCCGAGGCGATTTTCATGTTAAAATAGCGTTCTCATTAATCTTAGTGTAGTGCACCCTCTCCGAGTCTCTTAATCCGTGTTTTTCTTTTTTAACTGGGTACCATTAATTGAACCTTGGATCTGATTTATGGTGTAATATCTCAGGAGGATTATGGAGAGAAGAAAATAAACACATATAGCCGCGTGCTAATGACATCTGAAAGAGGTGTGAACTGCAGCTCGGGGTGCTCTGCGTGATGCAGGTGTTTTGAACAGGGAAGCTTTGCCTTCTTATATGACACTCCTTTTATTTGATGAGAACACAGTTCAAGCCTCCTAGTGGGTATCTGAAGCCACAGATGGACGTGGATTCTATATGTCGGGTTTCCCCCATATACACACACACCTCTGTTACATAAGATAACATTAATTTATCAATCAAGCACACTAAGAGATTAACAGTATCTAAAAGCTGAGTAGTCAGCACAGTATATTGCCATGTTAGCCCATGCCGCCATGCTTTGGATGTGAACCAGGGGGCGTCTGAAGCAGGCACTGTAGTGTGATGGGTGTCACACCTGTGCCTGACATGGCTGTTAGTCACCAGTGGATGGGCGTTAGCTGGGAGGATATGCTGGACCAAGGCCTGATGGGTGTCCTGGCAAGGCATTGGGAAGCCCAGTGGTTTACATCTGTCTCAGAATAGCACATGGTTTTAAAGCCAGCAGTTATGTAGGATATTCTCCTTCTATTATTTTCAATCACAGTTAACTTGGGGAGCTGAGGCTGCAGATAAGGGGGTCTGCTCTCTGTCCATAGATGTTTTCTCTGTCTTCTTCTCCCACCTTCCACCTCTCTCCCTTCTCCCGTCTTCCTTCTTTGCTTCCTCTTTCTATTTCTTCTCCTCCTTCTTCCTTTGAGACAGTGAGAACTGTGTAGCCCTGGCTGGCTGGGGACTTGTTGTGTAGCCCTGGCTGGCTGGGGACTTGATGTGTAGCCCTGGCTGGCTGGGGACTTGTTGTGTAGCCCAGGCTGGCTGGGGACTTGTTGTGTAGCCCTGGCTGGCTGGGGACTTGATGTGTAGCCCAGGCTGGCCGACAGAGAGATCCCCATGCCTCTGCTTCCTGAATGCTGGAATTAAAGGTGCACATCAACATGGCTGACAGATATTTGTTCTTTATGAAGCCCAGACACATGCACGCGCGCGCGCGCGCGCGCGCACACACACACACACACACACACACACACACACACACACACGGAAGGTGCTGTTTGATTGGCTGGGCCTGCTTCTTTTGGGGCTTTGGCCGCTGTATTCTAGGCTGCAGGGGAGGGTGCCTCGAGGCTCCCACAGACCCAGCAGTTGTGTTCAGGAATGGAGACTTTGCGCCCCTTCACATCTCTGGTGATTTAGCTCTGTTTCTGGGAATTGAGCATTTGCCTCTTGCACACGAGACACATTTGTGTTCTAGCACTGAGCTTCACGCCTAGCTCCTCCCGAGAGAGAGAGAGAGAGAGGACCCAGCAGAACAGTGGTGACCTTCCACAGTTTCTGTGTGTGTGTATATATGTATATATGTGCGTATATGTGAATACATGCATTTGTATGTGTGTGCATATATGTATGCATATATATGTTTGTGTGTATATAGGTGTCTATCTATGTGTATGATATGTGTATATATATGTATGTATATATATGTGTGTATGAATATTTGTGTGTATATGTATGTGTGTATGTGTTTGTATATGTTCATGTGTATATGTGTATGTATGTACAGGTATCTGTATATATGTGTGTATCTGTGTTTATGTGTATGCCTGAGTGTACATTTGGGCCTGTGCGTGTGTTTGGCCAGAGGATAACCTTGGTGTAGTTCCTCGGCAGTCTGTCCTCCCCTCTTCTTTTCTTCCATCCCTCCTTCCCACCCTCTCTTCCTCTCTCTTCCTCCTCCCCCTCCTTTCTTTCCTTTTTTTTGTGACAGGATCTCTCAGGGGCTTGGAGCACACCCAGTCGGCCCAAGAAGGCTACCCTGGCCGGCTGCTGCGTCTCAGGATCCACCCGTTCCCAGCCTTCCTCTCAGTACTGGGACTTCAGATGCATTCTGCCATGGGAGCTTTGACCTGGGTGCTGGGGATCTGAAGTCGGGTCCTCCTGCTTATACAACTCCAGCTCCAGGGGGATTTGATGCCCCCTTGTGGCCCCTGAGGGTAACTGCCCGAGTGTGTGCACATACCTATTTATGTGCACACATTGATGGTATAGGGGTGAGTGAAAGCTGCCTTCCAAGTCCCGGTGTTACAGGCGGGTGTAACCATACGTGGGCTCTCTGTACAAACTTGACCTATGGTTGTAAGCCATCCCTCCACAGATGTTGAAGGCAGAGAACAGGTTGAATTCCATTAATTTTTTGATCACTCAGAACCAAGCTGTGTTTGTGTAACTTACCCTGAGTCCCCCAGATTCATTCTTTTTTTTTTTTTTCTTTTCTGAATGGTTTCGTTTCTGTTGTAATAGATGTTCCTTTTATTTTAAAAGCAAGTGACAGGAACGATTATTTAATTTTATGTGTATGGACATTTTTGTCTGTGTGTATGTCTGTACCACATGCACACAGTCCAGAGGCCAGAAGAGGGTGTCAGGCCCTGTGAAACTGGAGTTACAGATGGTTGAGAGCCCTCATGGAGGTGCTGGGAATTGAACCCCGCCCTTCTGCAAGAGGAGCCAGTGCTCTTAACTGCTGAGCCATCTCTCTAGCCCGCAAACGAATATCTCAAGGACACAGTTCAGTCACATCAGGTATATTCTCTGTTTATTTAATAAAACTAAAACTGTGAACCTCTAAACAACTCCCTGCTTCTCCTTTTCTGTAGCCCCAGGTAACCCCCATTTAACTTCCAGTCTCTCTATGTAACTGCTATGGATGGCCTAGACTGGGGGAGGGAGACAATTATTAGAGTAATCATCATTTTCCGACTGGCTTGTTTCACTTAACTACGTTTTAAAAGTATCTTTGTTCAAAAAGAATAGCCAGGAGCCAGAGAGATGGCTCAGAGGCTAAGAGCACTGGCTGCTCTTCCAGAGGACCCGGGTTTGGTTCCTGGGATCTACATAGAGACTCATAACTGTCTCTAACTCCATTCCCAGGGGACTTAACATCTACTTCTGGCCTCTGTGGGCACGCATATCTATGATTCACACATGTAGACATCTTAGCCCTGGAGTTCTGACTAGCATTCCACCACGGCCTCTTCATGGCACCCCTTGTCCCCATGTGTATCTGTCCCATGCTCACACACCAGAGTGAGGCAGGGCTCACCTTTACCTTTTTCGTGTCCCTGATCCCCTAGTACCTGTGTGGAATGCCAAATACAATATTAGAGACTGTGTGTTCATCGATGTACGATCTCAGCGTTTCACGTTTAGAAGTGGCTCCGTTTGTCCGAAGCGTTTGGCTCCTCTATCTAGCCCCTTTGCTTCTCTTTAGATCTAAAGTTTATATTTAATTTTTGTGGTTTTTTTTTTTGTTTTTTTTTTCATTTACATCCTCAGTGAGTTAGGAGCCCGCTGGCCACTAGGTGGCGATATTGGTTTTACATTTAAAGAGGTGTAGTTAAGTAAGTGCCCCGGGGGGCCCCAGAGTTTAATTTCTGTGATAGTAAATAGAATCTAAAGTGATAAAGAGACACCCCTCTTCTGACTGTAAGATCAACTGCTACTGTGACCCTGATATTTCTTCCCCGCCGGGGCTCAGCTCTGAATGCTGTAGTAGGGAGGGGTGGATCTGTAATGCTCAGACTTAATTTGCTGGGGAGCGCTGGAGTGTGGTGTATGCCTCAGGCTGGTTCAAACGTGGATTAACAAGGCTTTGTCAATCAAAAGATTGCCGAATTTGCAGCTATGCTTGGCCCTGGATCTTTTTCTCTTTATGTAGCATTTTATCTCTCATACGGGAATAAAACTTTGGTTTAATTCCGTGAATGGCACTTCAGAGATTTAAAAATCGTTGACAGCTAGCACCGGGTCTGTAGACAGTTCTCCAGGGGCGGGGCAGGGACAAGATCCTTTGCCTTGGGACTCCATGAGCACTTAGAGAAGGCCATCTTGTGAGAATTAATAGCTGAGATGTATCAACCAAGAAAGAAAACCTGGCCTTGTGAAGCAGGGACGCTCCCTCGTTGGAATCAAACTGTTTCAAGGAACTGTCATCCTTTTGGGACCGCGTTGGCAGCTCAGCCTGCCTCGGAGCTGTGATAGCGGAAGAGGGAAAAGCTGTCAGTCTCGCTGAAGCCGTGGTGGGCGCTTGCAAGGACCACAGATAAGGGGCCCTGTAGATTCGCCTTCTGAGAGCATTCCTAAAAGTTGCCCCGTGAGGGGCGATCAGCAGTTAGCATTTATCATTTGAATATTTATCTGATAGCCGGAAATATCTGTGCCTCCCACAGTAGCAGATTCCCAGAAACTGCTGTTTATTTATTCATTATCCCTGTCAGGTTGCACGCTTCTCTGAAGCCTGCAAAAAATAAAAAAAATAAAAATAAATAAAAAATAAATAAAAAATCAAGGCGCAAAAAATGGAAGCGGTTCTGTGATTAGCGGCTCCTTCTAGCTGCTCTCGGCGTTACCTGGGCCTGTTTTGCCTCAAGGTGCTGAAACTGTGTCTTATTAAAAGCACAAACATTTTTTTTCCCCATTTTTTTTTCAGTCAGAATAGGAAACAGGCACCTGTGCCAGCTCTATGTGAAATTTAGTTGTGTGCTCCGAGTGGCTGCAGGAGGAGGGAAACCATTTTTCTTGTGTTCTAGAACATTCCCGCTTGTACTGAGGTTTGACATGCAAGCCAGTAGTCACTTTGAAATTTCTAACTTCTAAGCATCGTTTTCTTTTTCTAATTCGTGAATTATCAGGTTTTCCCAAGTGTTATTTTATACACTGGCTGCTGCTGTAGCTTGCCCTGGTGTGAAGGGTCACGGAGGAACCTAGACAAAGGATATTCTGCTCCTTTTAATTGCTTAAACGCAGATGGTAACTGTTGGCTACTGTGCGTGACAGTCATTAGGTGGGGACCGGGAGTACAGGGCATACATGTTACTGTACCCATGCAGCCGGAGGCTGTAGACAAGCCACAGGCTTGTGGAAACCATGATGTCAGTGTGACGCCATTTAAGAAGCACCACCCTCTGTGGTATTGGACCAGTTTTGCCTGTGAGGCTGGAGATGGGGGAGGGTTGAGACTTTTGAGAAATTAGGTCACAAAGAGAGGGAAAAAAAATCACCTGGAGGATATGTATTTAGAACGGAGTTCTGGAAGGTAAGAATGGAAAAATTTCAGAAAGGTATATTCTGGGATGCCTGGTGGGGTCTGGAAGTCGGACAGTTCATCCTCGTGGGGTACAGCAAGCACGTGCTGGGGGCCAGCTAGGACCTAGCCTTTTAGGTTAGGCTGGAGGGAGGGAAATGTTTGGGGCAACGGGTACCACGGCTGATGAAATATGAGGTCCTTGACTTTGAGGGACACGGAAGAAGGCAGATTTTGAAGGAATGCCATTTCTCCTATAGCTAGCTAGCTTGCCTGCCTGCTTTCTCTGTCTGTCTGTCTGTATGCCTCTCTGTCTCTCGCGCTCTCTCTTTAAAGAGGGGCGCACATGAGCAGGCGCGGGTGCGGTGCAGGCGCGGTCGAGGTTAAGGGAAGGAAGGACCGCACAGAAGCGTTTGTGCCGGCAGCTTTCCTAGTCAATCCGGCACTTGAGTTGGTTTCTTTTTAAATGCCGGTTAGGCCCACAGCATCTGGCTGCCAATTAAGGCTTGACTTTTGTTGTTTTTGAACCTGGCACAATTCCTTCTCAAAGGGATTACTGTGTGAGTCCTTTTCTTGTTTGTTACAGCTATGTTGGGATACAAAGAAAGGCTGTTATTATCTGAGCCCCCCCCTTTTTTTTATAACCTTCCGGAATGCAGAATCCAGTTACAGCTGTCCTGCCTAAAATGATGGGAAACCGGAGGGGTTTCACTGTAAGATGAAGTTGAAGGAACAAAAGAAAAGGAGACAGAAAGCCCCATGACATCATGCTTAGTACGTTCCAGTCAAGCAAGGGTCCAGGCACCTTCTGTAAAGGCTACGATAAGAATATTCATTACACCTAGCACAAGGAAAAGGTCACGGTAGATGGGGTCAAGGAAGTTACTGTAGGAGGTCAGGGCAGGGCCGGGGAGGAGCAGAGGGCGGAGCTTAGAATAATGCTTCAGACTAAAGAACAGGCTGAACCGTGGACCAGATAGAAGACTTCCGTTTCTCCAGGCAACCCATCAGTAGAGAGCACACCTGCTATTGAGAGGTTCTTAGTCTGGCGGAGGGTTGACTCTGCTCTCAGACACGGTGGAGCTGTGCCAGGTCCGTCCGAGCCCTCTCCCCTCACTCATTCCTACCCACCCATACAGCTTCTGATTCCATAGTCTTCTATTGTGGGGAGTTTAAGCCTCATTTAAAACCTGGCAGAGCCCTAGCCCTACCAATAAATTATTCCTTTGCTTGTTCACAGAAAGTTTTGGAAATTGTCTTTTTTTTTTTTTTTTTTTTTTTCTTTTTTTTTTTTTTTTTTTTTCTGGAGCCGAGTTATTTAGGCCTTGGCTCATTAGATGAAAATAACCCCATCTCCATAAAACAAGCCCGGCAGGCTGGCACAGTCTGGCTCCAAGAAGCCGGAGAAAGATGGCCTTACCCTTCCTAATTTTAGAAATTTATTTTATTGGCAGGGAGACGGTGTGAGGTACTTCATTAGAGGGTTAGTGTTGAGAATGAGCAGTGCCATTTTATTGCCTAAGAATTTGGCTTTTTTTTTTTTTTTTTTTTGACATAGTCTTACTGTGTAGCCCTGGCTGGCCCGGAACTCACTGTGTAGATTTCAATCTCAGAGATCCACCCACCTCTGCCTCCAGAGGGCTGGGATTAAAGGCATGGACCACCATCCCTGGCTTTCATCAGCTTTTTGATGTTAGCACTATACTTTCCTTTTGAGATGGAAACAGGTGGGTGCTTGTTTAATTACTCAGAACCCTTTCTTTTGGGGAGAGATTGATAGATGTTAATAAGATGTCCATCATATAAGGTCTTTTTAAAAATGAAACTGGAGAATGTATTATACTGCTGTTGAGTAAGAAATTATCCATTCATTTATTGAATATTTATTATTCAGCTTATGAATATCTACTAGTAAATAATTTATTTTTGCACAATGATATGTTAATAATGTATTCTAGTATAATATACAATAAATATTATTACTGATAAGTATTTTTTTTGCAAGTACCTGGGCAAAATATCCCAGGAGAAAATAGGATTCGTTTAAAAAAATTCTTTTTTTTTTTAAAAAAAGATTTATTTATTTAATACGTATGAGTACACTGTCGATCCCTTCAGACATACCAGAAGAGGGCATCAGATCCCATTACAGATGGTTGTGAGCCACCATGTGGTTGCTGGGAATTGAACTCAGGACCTCTAGAAGAGCAGTCAGTGCTCTTAACCGCTGAGCCAGCTCTCTAGCCCTAACATAAGTTTTTTTTCACTAAAGTAACCATTTCTTCTTGATACACAACTAGAATTCTTAGAAGCGTCCTTTATTTATTTTTGTGTTTGTATCTGACGTGTTTTTGCTGTGCCGTGTGCACACAGAGCTCAGCGGTCAACTGCTGGAGTCAGTTCTCTCCTTCCATCATGTGGGTCCCAGGGATTGAACTCATGGAGCTTGCTGCAAGCACCTCTACCTCCTGAGCCATCTCAGCAGGAACATCTCTTATATACGTGCCTTTACCCAGTGTATTCTCTGCAGCACGGGAAATAGGACACGGTGACTCAAGGCAGGGTTGTGTGCCTGAGAAGCACACTTGTGCATACTTGTGAGCTTTTGGCTGGCCAGCACCCTAGACACCTGCTCTGTGTGAGTCTGGAGAAACCTGGGCCTTGGTTATTGTTTTTTGTTGTTGTTGTTGTTTGTTTGTTTGTTTGTTTTTGGTTTTTCGAGACAGGGTTTTTCTGTGTAGCCCTGGCTGTGCTGGAACTCACTCTGTAGCCCAGGCTGGCCTCGAACTCGGAAATCCCCATGTCTCTGCCTCCCAAGTGCTGGGATTAAAGGCGTGCGCCACCACGCCTGGCTGGTTATTGTTCTTATTTGCCTTCTATTGCTGTGATTAAATACTTTGACCCAAAACAGTGTAGGAGAAGATGGGATTTCCTTGGCTTATGTTTCACAGTCCATCACTGAGGGAAGTCAAAGCAGGAACTTTTAAGCAGGAACTTGAAGGAGAACCCATGGAGGAACATTGTCTGTTTCCTTATACAATCCAAATCCACCTGCCTAGGGTTGTTGCCACCCACAGTGGACTGGCTCCTCCTACATCAATGAGGCTCTTGATTATATCCCTATAGTCAGGCCTGGTGTGTATCTGTGACCTTTTTATGCTGTGGTAAAACACCATGACCAAAGCATCTTATGAAAGAAAGGAATCTTATGGGCACAGGATTCTGGAGGGGTTGAGTCCATGTTGGTGAGACTGTGTGGCCTGCAGGTGGCAAGCAGCAGGCATGGTGGCCGGAGCAGCAGGCTGAGAGCTCACATCTTGATATAGGAGTACAAAAATGAGGAGGGAGGAGGAACTGAGGGAGGAGGAGGGAAGGGAGAGCGGGGTGCAGGAGAGAGGGAGGGAAGGAGAGAGGGAGCTCGGTGTGGGGGTGTGGGGGTATGGGGGCTGGGGAGGTGGGAGGCTGAGGGGGTTGACCAAGGGAAAGAGGGAGGGGAGGGAGGGCATACCGAGGGACTGAGGGAGGGAAGAGGGAAGGGAGGGCGGGGCGCAGGAGAGAGGGAGGGAAGGAGAGAGGGAGCACTGAGTGCGGGGTGCGAGGGTGTGGGGGTGTGGGGGTATAGGGGCTGGGGAGGTGGGAGGCTGAGGGGGTGGGAAGGGCGGACCCAGGGAAAGAGGGAGGGGAAGGAGGGCATACCGAGGGACTAAGGGAGGGAGAGAGAGAGGACCGGAGAGGTAGAGAGAGATAAGAGGGCGAGAGAACACTGGGAATGGATGCAGTTTTGAAACCACAGAGCTGGCCTCTAATACTTCCTACTGCAAGGCCAATCTAGCCATCCCCAGCATCACCGCCAACAACTGGGAACCAAGTCTTAGATACCTGAGCTCACAGGGAACATTCTCATCTCATTCAAACCATTGTACTGGGTGCATAGCAGATGCTCAAAATAGACTAAAACCACAGTTATATGTATGAATAGTTATTAAGTGCTTGGCATGTAGTAACTGACTTATTCCCCCTAGCTATTGTGTTAGCTCTTTACAAGAAGTAACAGGCCCACAGCGAGTTCAGGGACTGTATTGAAGGTCACATGGCTCAGAAAAAAAAAAAAAAAAAAAGCTAAGAGTCAGATGGGAATACTTGGCCTCCAGAAATCAGGTCTTTAAACACCAGGGTTTACTGCTTTTATGTGAAAATGATTAGTTAAAATATATATGTGCTATAAAAATATATTTAGTAGTTCAGTTCAAAGTACATCACTTATAAATAAAATTTATAATGCTGCAATACATTTTCTTTCGAGAAAAACAGTTAATGATTAAGACAGGTATATGGAATATGTATATATAATATATATATACACACACATGCACATACTTGGGTTCTTGGAAAGACTATTAATATATTGTCACTCATGATAGTCTAATCTATAAATGAATCCTGTATTTTAAAGGTTATAAATCTGTCTCATATATGTTCCAAGAAGCATATCATACAGCCCTATTATGATAATAAGAACATATCTCTTGCAGAAGGAGTTATAATAATAAGCAGATGTGATTTTTTTGGGGGGGGGCTTTTTTTAAGACAGGGTTTCTCTGTGTAGCCCTGGCTGTCCTGGAGCTCACTCTGTAGACCAGGCTCCACCTGCCTCTGCCTCCCGAGTGCTGGGGTTAAAGTCACGTGCGAGGGCTACACAAGAGCTGGGGTAGATTTCAGGCTCTTAGCGTATTTACCTGATGCCTGTAAATGTCTTGATGTTGCTATCTGATCCAGCACGTGGGGCTGCAGAGTGGGGTGAGAAGACCATAAAGTCTTGTTCTTCAAAGCCTAGTTTAGAAGATGAAGGTGAGGGCAAATCGCAAGGGGTTGAGAAATGGCTATGGACAAAGAGAAACCAGGGGCTGGAGAGATGGTTCAGTGGTTAGAGCACTGGGTGCTCTTGCAGAGGACCCAGGTTCAGTTCCCAGCAGCCACATGGGGGCTCGAAATCATCTGTAACTCCAGTTCCAGAGATCCAACGCCCTCTTCTGGCCTCTGAAGGCTTCTGCAAGCATGTGGCACATAGGCATACATATGAAGTAGACTTTTGAAAGGAGAGGCGTGTAGCAGTTGAACTAAATCATTGAACGCTTTTCCAGACCAGGCAGAAAGATGGAAGTGATGCGAAGCTAGATTTGTGAGACGATTAAAATTATTTACAACAATTACAATATTCACTGCTTTGATGTGTGTTCATATGCCAGCCTCTTCATTTGTCCCGTTAGTATCTCTAGACATCAAGTCTTCATGGTTCTCCTCTGTGTTGATGTTTGCAGGCTGTGTAGCTCAGTGGTGGAGTACGTTCTCAGTATAGGCAGAGACCCCAGCCCCTCAAACCCAAACCAAACACAACTAAGTCGGTTGTCAGCCGTGACACTGCACCATGACCCCTTTCCTTAGGAAGCCAATGACTATGATCCACTCAGGAGTTAGATAGCTGGCTTTGCATTTGTTTGCTTTCAGTAATCATTAGCTGCTTTAACTATAAGCCTTGCAACAAGAGTTCAAAGGAAGCCCTGATGTAAAACCCAGGGGGGGGGGCGTCTTCAAAGAGATGATGGTGTCCTGGAGGGGAGGAGGCAGAAGTGGGCTTTGATTCAACACAGGGGTCACACTGACAGTTTAAAAGTACTGGGATCAGCCTTTGGGGTCCCCAAACCCTTTCATTTACCCACCTTTGATCAGCTGTGTTTCTAATCCCTTTATACTTCTGTTGTAGCACTGTCTCCCTACCTGCACACATTTGCATGTCGCCTTTTAGATTTGTAATGATGGTGTGACTGGGGGCCAGGTATCTGTAGATTGTGGGAGAGCCTCTACTGTTCTTGGAATATCCATCCTTCTGTAAAGACAATACAGCATTTTCCTTTTCTTTTTGATTTTGTATTTGGAAATTCTCTTTCCCTCCCTCCTTTTCCCTCCTCTTCCTCTTCCTCTTCCTCTTCCTCTTCCTCTTCCTCTTCCTCTTCCTCTTCCTCTTCCTCCTCCTCCTCCTCCTCCTCCTCCTCCTTTTCTTTCCTCTCCTATCTTCTCATAGGCTTGGTACTCACTGTGTACCCTAGGCTTGAATTGGTAGCAATCCTCCTGCCTCAATTTTTGTGAGCTAGGATTGCAGGCATGAGTCACCAATGGCTGTCAACAATGGATCTTCTCTGTGCGTGCATGTGTGTGCTTGTGGGGTGTGTGTGCATGTGTGTGCATATGCATGCTTGTGCATGTGTGCTTATTTATGGGTAGGCCCTCCTGTAGGCCCGAGGAGATTGTGAGGTGCTGGCCCTCTCGCACTCTGTTTTACTCCTCAGAGACAGGGTCTCCCACTGAACTTGGAGCTTGCTAGGCAGCAACCTCGGATGGTCTTCTTGTCTCTGCTCTCCGAATTGCTGGGGAAAGGCGTGCCCAGCCATGCTGGGCTTTTATAAGTATACTTCGGATCAAGCTTAGGTTCAAGCTTGGTGAACATGCTGACCCACTAAGCCATCTCCCCAGAGTCTCTGTTTGTTTGTTTGTTTGTTTGTTTTTCCTTTCTTTTAAAAATTTCACTTTTCAGTGCTGAAGAACAAATCCAGGGCCTTTGTTCTCCTAGGTGAGGGGACCAATCCTCCCCTCAGCAGCATTTCTAGCTAGAAAACAAACAAACAAACAAACAAACAAATAGCCCTCTTTCCAATGGCTTATTAAAAGACATTTGTTTTAAGCAGGTAGTGGTGGTGCACATGTTTAATCCCAGCACTCAGGAGGCAGAGGCAGGCGGATTTCTGTGAGTTGGAAGCCAGCCTGCTCTACAGGACAAGCTCCAGGATAGTCAAGGCTACACAGAGAAACCCTGTCTCAAAACAAAACAAAATAACAACAAAAAGCTTTAAAAGCAGCAGCAACCAACCACAAAAACCCAAACATTTGTTTGTGTGTAAAGGTGTCATAGGGCTGGTGACATAGCATCTTTAAAGGCAGTCTGAATCTTGTGGTGATGGATTAAACATAAATAATTGGATAGAATATCTTACCTTGACCTTTTAAAACAATTCATTTCACTTATTATATCTGTGCCTGCAGTGTGTGTGTGTGTGTGTGTGTGTGTGTGTGTGCGCGCGTGTGTGTGCGCGTGGAGATCAGAGAACAACTCTGTGGAGTTGGTTCTCTCCTTCTACCTTTATGTGGGCTCTGGGTCTTGAACTCTGGTCGCCAGGCTTCAGCAGCAATCACCTTTACCCACTGAGCCCTCTCACCAGCCCCTATTGCAACTTTTAATAATTTAGACGTGGTATACACCTGTGATAAGAATAAAAGCTCTTAGGCATTTTTGGCTAGACTAGACGAACATTTCTCTATAATTAAAATGAACTTGGCTTGCTTTACCGCCAGTGAAGACGAGGTTTCTGAGCGTAGCAGCTGGAGCCTGCTTGCCATTTTTGAGCACACATTTAGGAAACTGTAATCACCAAGATACATGTTTATTAAATACTTAAGAGATACAGAGGCATGAAACAAAGACAGCAACCTGGCCCTTCTTATAGTCACAGTAGACACAGATGGGAGACATGCTAAACAATGTAGTGAACAAAACAGTGAAGCCAGGAATAGATTTCATCTCCTGTTAGTCCACAGAATCTGTTTCGGAAGAGGATTCGACTCCTTTCTTTGTGCCAACTAAACTCTCCTTGTATTTGTAGTGTGGTAGAAGTCATTCATAAGCTAGTGTCTAGGCTCTACCAGCAAAGTGTTCTTGCTGTTGGCATGGAAGCCTGGTGGTACCTGTTGATGTCAAACATGTCCTGTAACTGCAGTGTGGAATACGGATTCACAAGTAAATATTTGTGGAGCATTCCACTCCTCTTGTGTTGGTTTGAATGAAAATGACCCCCAGAGGCTCATATGTTTGAATCCTTGGTCCCCAGTTGGTGGAACTGTTAGGGAAGGATTAGCAAGCTTTTTGGTTTGTCACTGAGGGTGACTTTGAGGATTCAAAAGGCCACTCCATTCCCAGTTAGCATTTTCTGCCCTGTGGTTTTGTCTCAAGATGTGAACTCTCAACTACTGTCCCACTGTCAGACTTGCATGCCCCCTGCCATGCTCCCACCATGGTTGTTGTGGACCTTCTGATACTAGTAAGCCCCAAATAAATACTCTATTCTATAAGTAACCTTGGTAATAATGTCTTATCATAATAGAAAAGCAACAAAGATAGAAGTTGGTACCAGGAGTGGGGTTGAACCTACAGACATGTATACCGAGTAGCATAAACACAAATAAAGCATTTTCTTTTATAAGTTGCCTTGGTCATGATCTTAAAATAGCAATAGAAAAGGAAGACATGGGCTGGAAAGATGACTCAGTGGTTAAGAGCACTGACTGCTCTTCCAGAGGTCCTGAGTTCAATTCCCAACAACCACATGGTGGCTCACAACCATCTGTAATGGGATCTGATGCCATCGGAAGATAGCTACAGTGTAAATAAAATAAATAAAATAAAATCTTTAAAAAAAAAAAGAAAAGAGGAATTTCTGAGTTTGAGGCCAGCCTGGTCTACAAAGTGAGTTCCAGGACAGCCAGGGCTAAACAGAGAAACCCTGTCTCGAAAAACCAATAAATAAATAAATAAATAAATAAATAAATAAATTAATAAAATATCTGTACGCCGGGCGTGGTGGCACACACCTTTCATCCCAGCACTGGGGAGGCAGAGGCAGGCAGATTTCAGATGGAGCCCACAGACACTTTCACTGAAAACTAATAGTAATAATAACAAAGATGCAAGCAAACAAATAAATATGAAAAAAAGAAAAGAAAAGGAAGACACACTGCAATTTAAAAGAAAGACACTATCATCCTATTGTAACTCTACTGAAGGCCTTTGAAAGCACACAACTCATCATTCTGACATTGCAAAATGAACTTTGTCACTTTCTGGTTGCTTCAGTCTTTGCTTTATCATAGGGATCAGACCAGTTTCCACTGGGATAGTGCTTTTTATCATGATTTTAACGGCTGCGTGGTGACTCATTAGCCCTTGCTTACTATCTCAAGATTTTAACAGTATTTGCTATATGTCTTCTTAGTTCACATTAACATGCAAATATAATCATTTCTGTATCATGCAAATATTAATATCATTCATTTATACATGTTTTCATTCTTATATAACCATTCATGAATATATATGTTTATGTGTATGCATTACAAATTTTAAAAGGGGATGAAAATTTGTAACATAATTCAAAAGCAACAGTAGAGAAACCCTGGATTATTGATTATCTTAGATAACTTAATCAGCCTTTGGGCTGGCTTTATTCTGAGCATGTCACATTGTTTGTCCAATCTAACTATTGATTTACAAATTTGTACATAAAAATTGGAACAAATACCACACAGAAGAAGGAAATGAAGGGGATTTGATATCCAGAGGAGGCAGTTTGTGTTAAACCCCACCTATAGTCAATAATAATTGTGTATATACTGGAATAGTAGGGTGGAATTGAAATTATTTTGGGATCATGTATCTCAAATGCAGCGTGTGGTGGAGGTGTCGTGGTGAGTGTAGCTGCCCTCATAGCATCTCAGATGTTCAGGAATTCATTCTTAAATTCTTTGTTAGCAATCACCATGAATTCATTTTCCTAGCTAATACACAATAGGAGACACAATAATGTTGTCTGCTAGAGGAAAAAGGGTCAAGCATATGAGATGTGAAATTCTGACTTTCGGCTCTCCCAACGACTTGAAATATAGCAAATAGCAGTGTGAGTTGAAGCTGGTATGTGCAGCCTTGAGATCGTTGTGCTTTGTCTGTGTTCCTGTGTATTTCTGTAGCCAAGGTACTTTATTTATTTATTTATTTTTAAAGATTTATTTATTTATTATGTGTAAGTACACTGTCGCT
Source organism: Mus pahari (assembly GCF_900095145.1). Classification (NCBI taxonomy): domain Eukaryota; kingdom Metazoa; phylum Chordata; class Mammalia; order Rodentia; family Muridae; genus Mus; species Mus pahari. The sequence continues at coordinate 39,869,435 of NC_034612.1, forward strand.
GTCTTCAGACACTCCAGAAGAGGGTGTCAGATCCCATTACAGATGGTTGTGAGCCACCATGTGGTTGCTGGAATTTCAACTCAGGACCTCTGGAAGAGCAGTCAGTGCTCTTAACCGCTGAGCCATCTCTCCAGCCCCACGGTACTTTATTTTAAGGCTCTTTGGGTTCCTTCTGTGTTTATCCATTGGTAGGCCTTTCAGGAAGCCATTCCCATTGTCTGAGTAGTTAAGGATGATATTTCTAGGATCTAGACTTAGGGTGTTGTTTCTATGGTGCAGAATACCTTTACAGATAGTTCTGGGTGCTTTAAACAAAAATTTGGCACACAGATGGAATATTGTTTAGACAACAGGGTTTCAGAGACCATGTTATGCTTACAGGTATGTACAAGTTTGGTTTGTACCCCTGAGTTATTCCTGATAAGCAACCCCAGGGTCTTCCCTCCCTGATTACATTTGCAAATCTCCATTAACTCCTCACATTGGCTTTGAGCATTTGTAGGGTGGGGGTAGGGGTGGGGGGAGTTAGTTGAGTTTCGCTGAGAAACTTCTGTGCAGTGGCCTCGGGGCACCCTGGGAGACACAGCAGTGCTATCGATAGTGCCAAGGATGGATAGACAGCTTGTTGATTCGCATCAGACAGCAGTGCCTCTTTGCGAGTTTTGGAGGTTATTCTGACTTTTCCTCTTTGCTCATCATATTTTCAGGATCTCCCTAGGGTCCTCCTTCTCCATCAGTTGGCAAAGCAGGAAGGCGCTTGGACCATCCTTCCCTTGTTACCACAGTAGGTACCTTTAACTCCAATCATGTCAATCGCTGGCATTTGGGCCCCTACACTCTTGTACTTCTTAGGAAAGTTTTTCAAATTGTTAAGCAGTTGTATGTTTCCTGAGATGATAAATGGATTAAATTTGAGTTTTATGTTTTGTGATTCTAGATTTTTTTCCCATGACTGGTTCTTACTTATAATTAGTTTTTGCTTTTTTTTTTTTTTTTTTTAATGATTTATTTTAGTTTATGGGTATTAGTGTTTGCCTGCTTGTGTATATGTGCACTATCTGCATGCAGTACACACAGAGGCCAGAGGAGGGCATTGGATCCCCTGGAACTGGAGTTACAGATGGTTGTGAGCTGCTATGTGGGTACTGGGAATTGAACCCAGGTTCTCTGCAAGACCAGCCAGTCTTCTAAGCTACCTCTCCATCCCCAAAGTTTTTTATTTTTAGGTGTGTTTCTTCTTTCCTTCTTCCTTCCTTCCTTCCTTCCTTCCTTCCTTCCTTCCTTCCTTCCCTTTCTTTCTTTCTTTCTTTCTTTCTTTCTTTCTTTCTTTCTTTCTTTCTTTCTTTCTTTCTTTTAAAAATATTTATTTATTTATTTATTTATTTAATGTATATGAGTATACTGTAGCNGTACAGATGGTTGTGAGCCATCATGTGGTTGCTGGGAATTGAACTCAGAACCTTGGCTTGCTCCGGGCACCACTTGCTCTAGCCCCTGCTCCCTCCAGTCCAAAGATTTATTTATTATTATATGTAAGTACACTGTAGCTGTCTTCAGACATACCAGAAGAGGGCGTCAGATCTCATTTTGGATGGTTGTGAGCCACTTGGTTCCTGGGATTTGAACTCAGGACCTTGGGAAGAACAGTCAGTGCTCTTAACCACTGAACCATCTCTCCAGCCTGTTTCTGTTTCTTTCTTTCTTTCTTTCTTTTTTTTTTTTTTTTAAAGATTTATTTATTTACTATATGTAAGTACACTGTAGCTATCTTCAGACACTCCAGAAGAGGGCATCAGATCTTGTTATGGATGGTTGTGAGCCACCATGTGGTTGCTGGGATTTGAACTCTGGACCGTTGGAAGAGCAGTTGGGTGCTCTTACCCACTAAGCCATCTCACCAGCCCTCTGTTTCTTTCTTAAATGACAAAATACTTCAAACTTACACTTGAAATTGTTCTTCTAAACTGTCGTTACTAAGGGAAGAAGGAATTACGAGAACGCTCACCATCCAGAGCCTGGTAGTCCCTGGCTTTCTTCTCAGTCGAAGCTGAGATACATAGTGAGAGTATGTGGAGTGTGCACAGCAGACACCTAGCCTTCAGCTTACTGTCCACCATCTCCTAGATACTGGCTCCCCCCCCCCCGCCCCGACAAGGTTTCTCTGTATAGCCCTGGCTATCCTGGAACTCACTTTGTAGACCAGGCTGGTCTCGAACTCAGAAATCTGCCTGCCTCTGCCTCCCAAGTGCTGGGATTAAAGGCGTGCGCCACCATGCCCGGCGCTAGTACTGGCTTAAGCCTTACTGCAAACTCCTCTCCTGTCTTATATAGAATATGTACCGTGAATCCGTATGCCATAACCCATTTCTTCCCACCAGCTTCTCTGCAACGTACAGCAAGAATTCAGCGTGGATTTTCTTCTGTGAAGAAGAGACGAGAATACACATCCCCAGACTCCTGGAGACGCTCAGGCGCTATGACCCATCTAAGGTGTGTATGGCTTCAAAAGCTTGCTTTGACTTGGGGGACAATGATTCAGAGAAAACAGGATTTCCATTAAGAGATATTTGAAATAATAATAGCTTGATCTTGGAAAGTGTTGTGGTGAAATTCTCTGCGGTTTACAGCTTTCAGAGAACATAAACCATTCTCTGTGAAAAAAGCGTATTTATTTGTGTTGACAATGTAAAGAAGTGAAAACTATAGCAAAGGCAGTATTAGCAGCAGCAGTAGCAGCAATAATAGCAGCAGCAGCAACAGCAGCAGCAGTAGTAACAGCAATAACAGCAGCAGCAGCAGCAGCAGCACCTTTGTAGAATCATAGACCAATTTTCTATAGGAATAAAATTAAACTGGCTGTTTTCCTCATCAGAAAAGGCCACATATATAACACATAGAAGTGTTTTTATTTATTTATGTTTTATTTTGTCTTACATGTGGGGATGTTTTGCATCCCTGTATGTATGTGTATGTAACTATGTCTGTGGAATACAGGCCATGTGTGCTGGTGTAGAAATAAGAGCTGGCCAACACTCGTCAACAGACTGCTTTGCAAACGGCACGGTCCACCAGTGTAATAACCCCCAGTGGTTTGGGTGGGTGTTAGGTGCTGGAAGCATCTGTTGTGGCTTCTTTCCGTTGATTTCTGAGAAGCCACAGATGTGACTGGATGGGAAGCCCATTAGGTAGGAGAAGGGATACAAACATGGTTCCGCCAGTCCTTTCAGCTGGTGCCAGTCCCAGCTATGGCTCGTGTTGCTGCGTTTTGTATCAACCATCGGGGAAGCTTTTGTGTTTCCTTCTGACTTGTGGGAGGCCCCTAAATCTTATCATTCTTTCTAATGTTAGGGTTGCGGCCCCTTTCCCAGTGTCCGCTTCACCTGGAGACCATTGCCTCATCACCCGTTGTTCTAATTCTGCAGGGGAGATGGGGACTCACAGGGACTCTTTAATGAAATCAGGATGATAAATGGAGAAGTTCAAAGGGAGTTCATGAGAAACAAGTTCAGATTGGAGGCGAAAGGAGATGTGTGCCTTCCCTTTCTGAACTCTGCTGTATGGAGAAAATAAAATCTAAGATGTTTTATTTCTTTTGAAGGTAGCATGACGGAATACAGATTACATAATGTTGAGGTCAGTTCAAACCAGCGGGGCTTTTTTTTTTCCCCCTCCACTGTTTGAAATCTTAGGAGGAAAAGAAGGTCAATGGTGACACAAAGAAGGCACACTGAGATAAATGACTGCCATGCGCTGGGGACTGGCTGGGCATTTTGATTCTGATACTGTCTTCCTCACGGTCTTCCAGGCGTCTGTGCCCATGCAAACTTAAGTCCTCATTCAGTGTTTTAAATGTATAAATTTAACAGTTATTGAAGTAATTGATCTCAATTCAAATGCCTTCTTAGCTTGTTTCTGTAAATCTCCTATATCTTGTTTGAGCTTTTCCACCCCGTAGTATGCCTTTAACATCTGTATAGCTGATAAGGCGTATTAACTTTGATTTATTTTTAATAACAATGAGGCAGGTTCTGAGGAGTCCTTGTGGAATATCATTGGTTGTTTTTCTAGTTATATCTATCTTATTGTTGTTCTTTCCACGGAGCAATTAAGAAAGCCATTCGTTATGAAGGAAGATGTATGGTTCTTTCCACAGAGTCTCTATTGAGTCCTTCCTTAAAACAGTTTATGACCTCAATAAAAATATGAATAGGCAGTCCTATGTGCTTAATAATAGCTGGACACTGTAATTAAGAGATAAAATATGATGCTGTGTTTTGCATCAAACAGTGCTGGCACGGAAGGTTCAGGTGGGGAAAGCTCCGTGAGAAGGGATGGAGAGGATGGAAGAATGAGGCTTCCGGGTCTGGGATCAGCTCTTCCGGTCCTCCATCCGACGTTGTTTCCTGACACCTCCAGCAAGGCTGCGTGTGTTTTCCTTGTGTTTGCTTTTCCTCGGTGGCTGTGGAGGTCTGAGCCAGGCCGTCCTGTTGTGGCTGGCTGTGGATGTTGTTTTTCATTGCACTTTGAACACAGACAACATTCCTCTAGTACGAGAAGCCCGATCTGGTCCATTTGCCTCTTTTCCTATCAGGTTCCCTGCACCTACTGTGTGCCAGACAAGTGGGACTTGCTCATCATTGATGACTTTAGTTCTTTCCCCACACCTCCCTGGGACTTCAAAGCACTAACTACATTCACTGTTCTTCCTCAGTCTCCCTCCCCCCCCCTTTCCAGGGCAGGCTCCGCCCACCCCCACCCCCCAACCCCGTGGTCCATTGCTGCACCTCCTTTAGTTTCTATCCCCCTTCAATTGTACAAGCTGCATCCCTGATCGTTATAGGCTCTTGATCAATATGGAGCGAATGAATGAATGAGTGAATGAGTGGATGAATGGAAGTTCTCAAAGGTTTATTTTAAACCTCTGTGGTTGGAGCTGGAGAGATGGCTCAGGGGTTAAGAGCGCTGGCTGCTCTTACAAAGCTTAAAGCCCATGCACCCCCATGGTGGCTTACAGGCATCTATAACTCCAATTTCCGGAGATCCGATGACCTCTTCTGGCCACTGCATGCATGTGGTGCATAGACAGACATGCAGACAAAAACCTTATTCCCAGAAAATATAAATAAGTAAGTCTGTTATAAGAAACTCTATGGTTTCCTTTGCCTTAATATTCTTTTTTTTTTTTTTAAAGATTTATTTATTTATTATATGTAAGAACACCGAAGCCTTCTTCAGACACTCCAGAAGAGGGAGTCAGATCTTGTTAAGGAGGGTTGTGAGCCACCATGTGGTTGCTGGGATTTGAACTCTGCACCTTTGGAAGAGCAGTCGGGTGCTCTTACCCACTGAGCCATCTCACCAGCCCTGCCTTAATATTCTTATGTGGAGTATTCTATAAAAAATACCATTCAGGCTGGGGAAAGAGGTGAAGGCACCTGCAGCTAAGCCTGACTGTGTTTGAGTGCTAGGACCCACAACTGTCCTCTTACACACACACTGCACACACACAATCTAAATGATAACATAATTTAAAATTAAGAACAATTCTTTTATTTATGGTATAAATGATTAGCTAGTATTTTGCTCACACCAATGATCTGATCTTGAATTATTTCTTAACTATAAAGATTGTAGTAGGTTTATTATCATACTTTCGTTAATTATATTTTCATTTGGATTCTACAGAAAAATAATTCATGTTTTAACTTTGTCTCCCAAGATATTTAGTTGGCTAATTCCGCTGCTACAACTCTGCTTTTGGCCTTACAATTAAGTGGCTTTTCAAGAATTACATTTTATCTCTTTATTTTAACAGGAATGGTTTTTAGGAAAAGCACTGTATGATGAAGAGTCGACGATCATCCACCATTACGCCTTCTCTGAGAACCCAACAGTCTTTAAATATCCCGACTTCGCTGCTGGCTGGGCCCTTAGCATCCCTCTGGTGAACAAGTAAGGGAGTGTGTGTTATTTCTCCAAAGGTTCTCAGATGAGTCTCAGCCAGAGGTGATCCTAAGGACTGGGAGGAAGGGACAGAGAGCCAGACAGGAGAGGAGGTCTTGCCTCAGCACCGTCCCTTACAAAACCCCGCAGACAGGCCATTCCCCTCTTTCTTCTTCCTAGGAGTTTCTGGCAAAATGAAGTGACTAATAAGTCATGAGATTGAGGGAGGGGACCAAAGGGGCAGAAAACTTGGCGGAATCACGTGACTCGCGGGGGTTGGAGAGGATGCTAATTAAGGAAATGAATATGCAGATGCAGCTTGGGCCGGGCTCCGCCCCGCTGCTGAAAACTCTCTGGGCTATGGTGTCTGTTGCATGCAAGGAACTGCAGCAGGGCCCTACACAGCTGTAAGGAGAGTGTAGCTAGAGCTTTATAAATTAAATTTAGTTTGGTTTCTAAGCGGCATGCAACGGTACCACACGGTGTTTCAGTACATGTAGAGGCTGCGCATTGGTTCAGTCAGGGTATACAGAGTCTGGGGAGACGGCTGGGAGGGTCGGAGCACTGGCTGCTCTTGCAGAGGATCCAGGTTGGATTCCCAGCACCCACGTGGGGGCTCACAACCATCTGTAACTCCAGTTCCTGGGGATCCAATGTCACCTGTGGCCTCTACAGGCCCTCACTGCAGGCACACGGTGTGCTCACATCTATGCACACAAGTGATCGCACACTTAATGTACAAAGAAATGTATAGATCAGGGAATACACATTCGTCTTCTCAAACATGATTATCATTTACAGTAAGAGCATCCAAACTCCTTTCTTCTAAGCGTTTTGAAATTATTACAGTACATAATTATTAGTTTTTATATGTAAAGTTTATTTTTATTACGGTGTTTAAATTTTAAGATAAAGGGCTGGAGAGATGGCTCAGCGGTTAAGAGCACTGACTGCTCTTCCGAAGGTCCTGAGTTCAAATCCCAGCAACTACATGGTGGCTCACAACCATCCATAACAAGATCTGGTGCCCTCTTCTGAAATATCTGAAGACAGCTTCAGTGTACTTTCATATAATAAATGAATGAATGAATGAATCAATCAATCAATCAACCAATAAATAAATAAATCTTTAAAAAAAATTTAAAATAAAATACCCGACTGCAGTTTCTTCTCCCTCTTGTCCTCTCAGCCCCCCTCTCCCTCCCTGTCCCCCCATTTCTCTTCAGAAAAGGCAGGCCTCCCATGGATATCGACCAGTCAAGTTGCAGTAAGTCTAGGTGCCCCCTCTCCTATTAAGGCTACAGTAGGGGGGAAGAGCCCCAAAGGTAGGCGACAGCGTCAGAGACGGCTTCAGCTCCCGCCGTTAAGAGTCCCATAAGAGGGGCTGGAGACTTGGCTCAGTGGTTCAGAGCGCTGACTGCTCTTCCACTGCTCTTCTCACAGGTCATGAGTTCAATTCCCAGCAACCACGTGGGGGCTCACAACCCTCTGTAACGGGATCCGATGCCCTCTTCTGATGTGGCTGAGGACAGTTACAGTGTAACTCACATACATAAAATAAATAAAATCTTAAAAACAAATTAAATGACTGTCACAGACAGCAACGTTACAGTTTTTAGGCGAAGCTACTATAACTAAGTCTCCCTAAGTGTCTGATGTCTGTCCTCAAAGCCTCTTGCCTCTTTAAAAGATGCAGGCTTGGGCTGGTGAGATGGCTCAGTGGGTAAGAGCACCCGACTGCTCTTCCGAAGGTCCAGAGTTCAAATCCCAGCAACCACATGGTGGCTCACAACCATCCGTAACAAGATCTGACTCCCTCTTCTGGAGTGTCTGAAGTCAGCTACAGTGTACTTAAATATAATAAATAAATCTTTTAAAAAAAAAAAGAAAAGATGCAAGCTTTTTGCTGGTGTGACTCTTAAGGTTATATATAAGTTTGATACCCTGGAGGGATGGTTCACATTGGTATCCCCGCTCAGGAACCCCACTGGACCTGGTTCTTGTTTCCCATGCCACTTTGTCAGATGTTTTGCCTTGTTTTAACTTGGATGGTTTTTTTTTTTTTTTGCTTTACTGTGTATTTGTTCTGGTACATCTGAAGAGAGGGACAGTGTATATTTACATATATAAAATAAATAAATAATTCTTTAAAAAAGAGTCCCACAAGAAGACCAAGCTGCACAACTGTCACATACATGTGGAGGGCCTAGGTCAGCCCCAACATGCTACCAGTTAGCAGTTCAGTCTCTGGGAGCCCTTGTGGGCTCAGGTTAGTAATTTCTGTGTTTGTTGTTGTTGTTTTAATGGTGTTCTCGACCCCTCTGGCCCTTACAATCCTTCCTCCCTTCCTTCTCTAGAGTTCCCAAAGCTCTACCTAGTGTTTGGCTGTGGGTCTCTGCATCTGTTTCTATCAGCTGCTGGGTGAAGCCTCTCTGACGACGGTTGGGCCAGACACCAATCGTTAGGAATCGTTTCATTGGCTTTCTTCTTTTCTGTTTGTGCTTTGTTCTAACCTGGGTCTCTGGGCTTTCCAGGATCTGGCTTCCAGCTCTCTGGGCAGTGTGTGCCTGTGGGTAGGTGGGACCCACTGAACTCATCTGTTGATGAGGGAAGCAGTCGGGTGCTGCATGCGTAGAGTCTCCCATCTCCTCAGCCTTGCTTAAGTGTGGTTCCTGCTGGGCTAGGAGAGAACAGAGGGTTCCTTGTGGTAGCTAGGTGTGTAGGTGTCTTAGTCTGGCCTGCTATAACAAAATACCACAAGCCAGCTCATTTATAAGCAAGGAAGGTGTGTGCCGGAGGGTTTGGAGGCTGGGAGATGTCAAGATGAAGGAAGGGACTTTCAGCTTCGGTAGCTGGTACAGGCCCCTCTTCTCTGTGACCTCTGAAGAATGCACAGATCCCCCTGGAATTCTTTTATCAAGTTCTTTTATCATACCCCTGTATGATGTCTACTGACGTCCCATCCTCCTAAGAGGAGTTGTATGTGGTCAACATGGAGATGTAAGGTCCACAGACATTCATTAGACACTGCAGTGAAGTATGGCTGATAGACTTCCAGGCCATGGAGTGCAGAAGGCTGCCAGCACATCCCCTGTATGCTGGAAAGAGCGCCAGGTGACCTTGGCATCCAGTGACACCTGCTCCTTATCACACTGAGTAGCAACCGACAAATGAAAGTTTTAGTCAATAACCGTGGTCTTTCCCCTCCCTCCCTCCTTCCCTCCCCCCTTTTTTTTCTGCCTGCAAAAACAACCAAGTTTTATTTTATTTTATTTATTATTATTATTATTATTATTATTATTATTATTATTATTTTTTGGTTTTTCGAGACAGGGTTTCTCTGTGTAGCTCCGGCTGTCCTGGAACTCACTCTGTAGACCAGGCTGGCCTCGAACTCAGAAATCCGCCTGCCTCTGCCTCCCGAGTGCTGGGATTAAAGGCGTGCGCCACCACTGCCCGGCCTATTATTATTTTTTTAATGCGGACTTTGCCATAGTAACAAATTCAAAATCTGGTCTTTTAGATTATATTTCTGTCCCTCACCTCATGTAGACAAGGAATTAAAAGAAAAAAAAAGAGATAATAAACCCCATCTAGTATAGCAAATATCGGTGGCAAGATTTGTTAAACAATTATTATTAAAGCATGCTCTGTGTGTGTGTGTGTGTGTGTGTGTGTGTGCACGTGCACACAAGCGCAAGAGTGCACTCAGTGATCACTCGCTGAAAGCGGCCAATAGTTTGAAAGCAACCTTAAAGAGAATAGCTGTTCACCATAAAGGCCGGAAACAGCATGTGAATAGGTTGATAACGTCTGTTTATGATTTTGAATGCTATTCTGGGTCAGTAAATTTTTCCCTTATAAACGCTGGTAAAAATTTGACTAAGGGACTGGAGAGATGGCTCAGCAGTTAAGAGCACTGGCCACTCTTCCAGAGGATCCTGTTTCGGTTCCCAGCACCCACATGGCATTTCATAACCACGCGTGACTCCAGGCCCGAGGCATTCGGCGCCCTCTCCTGGCCTCCGTGGGCACTGCATGCAAGTGGCTCACAGACACCCATGCAGGCCAAGTGTCCATCTAAATCCAATAAATAAGAATTTTAAAAATTGGCCAAGACAAGACGTTCTCCATTCCTTCTCCTACAGTGTTGAGTAGATGTAGAATTGTCCCTTTGTTAGAGACAGACAGAAGGCACAGGAGGAGGGGTAGGGGATTCATTTAGGTTTGCTCTTGATCTAACAGTGCCAAAGGGAAGACTCTTTTTTTAATTTGACGTGGTATCCTCACACTTGAGGACCGTCTAGTGAAGAGCAGCTTTCTAGGGAAGGTTCCTCAGTTTAGCCTTGAAAACAAATGGGTTGCTCGGTGAAAGCTGGGTGTAGAGGCCTGAAGGGGGTGGGGCATGCGTGCGTGCGTGCGTGCGTGCGGCTTAAGACTAGATGCTGGAGAAATTCAGGGCTTCCCAGACCAGGTAGGAATGTGAGGCTTTATTCTGGGTGAGAAAGAAACCACTGGAGAATCTTTTTTTTTTTTTTTTTTTTTTTTTTTTAAATTAAGCCGAGAGAAAACTGGTATTTTTCTCCCAAGCCACATGCTTTTATCTTAAAATTTGTATTTTGTTCAGCTATTAGAAATTTTCATGAATCTGTTTTTCTCGTTTGACGGTTCTTTCGCCCTAAAAACAAACAAGCAAGCAAACAAAGGAATGTCTCTGTTTTCCAGGCTTGCCAAGAGATTAAAGAGCGAGGCACTGAAGTCTGACTTCACCATTGATTTAAAGCACGAGGTAGGTCACGATTGATTAGGTCTTAGTGATCCAGGAGTCACCAAGTTGAGCTCAGTGGTTGCTAGGACAGTCGTGACTATTGCTACCGGCTCTGTACCAAAGAAATAGTCGTGTATTTTGATGCAGAAGTTGCGTCTTATATCTTACATCCCGTAATAGTGCCTTTCCCTATGCCCCCTCTTGTTCTCCCCACTGAGATGATTTCACCGCAGTAGGTGGAGAAGGATTGAGGGGGTAGAGGAAGGTTGAATCCCATGACTCATGAGTCTTTGCCTTGTTAGGTAGGTGGATGGGCCGGAGGTGAATGTTTAAAAGCACGCCAAAATGAAATTTTAATTGATTATTTGGGAATCTCACATTATGCACCCTGATCATACCTCATAATCTTCCCATATCTGCCCTCCTCCCCACCCCACTTCTCCTACACCCTCCTCTCCCCTCCAAAACTGGAAGAAAAAAAAAAAGCAAGTCCGTTTTGTGTTGTTCATATACTTACTGGAGCACGGTCAAATTCCTAGTGGCCAGCCCCGACCACGCCCCCTGGGAGGATGCGCGTCCTCTGCCTGCATCCTCTCTAGAAGCTAAGGATTGGTTTATTTTTCTTTTATGTGTACGAGTGTTTGCCTGTGTGTATGCATGTGTGCCGTGTATGTGCAGTACCCACAGTGGCCAGAAGGGGTCATCAGATCCCCTGGAACAGAGCTACAGGCAGCAAGTCACTGTCGGGTGATGGAAACTGACCCCCAGTCCTCTGCCAGAGCAGAAAGTCACCTCTCTAGCTCAAATAATGGTCACTTGTATTAATTATTAATCTCTCTTGATTGTGTCTGCTTGACTTCTGATTTTTCATTGTTTCTATGAACATGTTGGGCATGATAGTTTTAAAACTTTTTTTAACTGCAACTTACTTTAAAAAAATGTTATCTTTTTTGGGCTGGGCAGATGGCTCAGTTGGTAAAGTGCTCATTGTATTAGTGTGAGGATCTGAGTTCAGATCCCTGCACTCACAGGAAAAGCCTGGTATAGCAGGCAGTCCCCATGCTGGGAGGCAGAAACAGGCAGATTCCGGGAACTTGTCTCCAGCAAGGCCACGCCTCCTAATCCTTCTCAGGCAGTTCCACCAGCTGGGACCAAGCATCCAGACCTAGGAGCCTGTGGGAATGGTCTCACTCAAACCAACACAGTGTTCCAAGGTCACTGCTGGTGACTCTGGGAAACGGAGCTGAGGTCTCTCATTCCTTGTGTTACTTTCTGTGCACTTAAAACACTTTAGTGTTGTCTTTGGGATTTTTTTCTCTTGTCATCTCTGGATTTTTTTGTTTGTTTGTTTGTTTACATGATGAATATTGATTCATGGTTAAGTGTTTATAGCTTATAAAGCATCAGATCAATCTATGTGCTGTTGCCATTCTTAAAAAAAAAACAAAACTTGTGGGTTATTGGAGTCCCACATCCACTCTGTCCCAGGGCTAAGGCCGCTCGTGGAGGTGGGATGCAGGACGTGGGAGTTTTGACTGCTTATCCCTCGCCGATGCCGGGCGGGCGTCGGGCTAGGAGAAGCTGCTGGACACTGCTCCAGGGGTGGGGGTGGGAGGGGAGCGCAGTCTGAGGTTCCTGGAGACTGATGGAACCGACTGGGGGTCCCTGGGCCTGCAAGGAGACCAGAACTGTCAGGTTCTCAGACTCTTAGGCAGCCTCAGAAGAGCAGAGAATGGAGTGGGGGCCCGCAGGCTGGATCTAGCCAGGGACTGAGGGGAAAAGGGGGGAGGAGGGTTCTGGCCATGGGTGGCTTGGCTTGGTGGAGGCCATGCTGGGAGCACTTGAGAGGCCTGTGGGAGACTAGACACAGCTCTTTAGACGCAGGCCTGTTCCATTGCTCCCCACTGAGGGTCCCGATGAGAAGAGACAGTCCATGGTTTTAAGGCATTTATTGTCATGGCAACACTTTCTCAGGGCAGGCCTGAGGTTAAGTGTTAAGAACCTTTTGCAGGGAGGAGTGTCTGGGAAGAGGAGTTTGTTGGCTAAGCCCTTCAGACATTTCGGTACCTGGTACCTCGTTAAAATGGAGATCTGTCTTGAGGCTATGTGTCCTGTGGTCATGTTTTCTATCTGTGGGGGCTGGCGGGGGTGGGGGGAGGTTGGGACATGGCCCTTACGTGACTGATGACCACAGAATTATGGAGAGCTTGGCCTCGTGTCAGGGGCCTGGTGTCCAGGAGCGTGGTTGTCCCCTGCAGGGTCACCTGTGGGGTCACCAGGGTCTCAAACCTTGCTCAACCGGAAACCAGGCCGCCTTTCACAGTCCCACAAAAACAGAGGAAAGTTTCTGTTGACTTTTAATATATCGACAGGGTTCAACCTAACGCTCTTTCTAGGAGGCATGTCCCGCTGCCCCCGGGACATTTTGTACCGTTTAATATCTATGGTGTTGTCTTAGCTCTGTCCTCTCTGCTGCTCTTGAGCTAGATTGCCCTCTACATCTGGGACAAAGGTGGAGGACCGGCCCTCACCCCTGTGCCTGAGTTCTGTACGGAAGACGTGGACCCCAGCTGCGTTACCACATTCCATTCTTTCCTACCGCTCTGTGTAAGTGAGAAAAACCAACTTCCTCCTGGACCAGAGGAGGATGTGCCTATTGTGTGCACAACATTTGCTTGTTGTGGACATAACACTGTGCTGGCAATTTATGTATTTAAACATAAAGCAGCCTTTGCTCCGAGCCAGGCCGCGGCCATATGCCTTGTGCCGTCTAGGTAAGTACTGTTGCCATTGCCGGCTTCTATATTGAGATGAGGGATGCACGGAGAGGCGGTGTTGCTGGACCCAAGTCTGTCTGCTCACCACTCGGAAGCCAGTGCCAGGGAGAGAAGAGCTGGAGGGAAGCCAGTGGGTCACATGAGGGGGTCACATGAGGGGTTACGTGAGGGCATCATGTGAGGGCACGTGCAGAGCAACGGGAGGCAGAAAGGGTCGTCTCCCAGAGACTGTCTCAGAGAAAGCTGGTGTGTGTGTGTGTGTGTGTGGGGGGGGTGCGTGTGCGTGTGTGTGTGTGTGTGTGTGACAGGGCTTCATGGGCAGAGAAAGAAAGGGGTGCAGGGGGCAGAAAGAGTGGGCACGCTGAGTAGGGCCTTTGTCCTGTAAGACCTACCCCTCTGTCCTTATACCCTTCTTCCTGTCTTTCCCCCTCTGCTCTTTTCTTTCTGCCCCTCCCTCCCTCCCCCTTTCCTCCATCCTTCCCCCTTTCCTCCCTCTTCCGTCCTTCTTCCCTGTCTCACTCCCCTCTTCCCTTCCTCCTCTTCTCTCCTCCCTTGTTTCCTTTTGTTCCCACCCTCTTCCCTCCCTCCCTCTCCCTCTTTCCCTACTTCCTTCCCCCTCCCCCCATCTATCCCTCCCTTGCTCCCTCCTCCCTTCCCTCCTTCCTCCCTCTGTCTTCCCCTCCTTTGTTCCCTCCTTCTTTCCCTCCACTCTCCCTCCCTTTCCCCCTCCCTCTCTCCCTCCCTTTCCCCCTC
>NC_034612.1:39883860-39886140 GCF_900095145.1 Mus pahari
CCCCCCCCCAGCTCCAGCGTCACACTAACAGAGCTCTTCCTCGGCTGCTCACAACCACATCCTTTATAAAGAGTAAGGAAGTAAACTAAACCTCACACTCGGGCCTTACTTGCAGGTCACCAGATAGTCTGGAAATCCAAAGCAAGACTGCAGTTAACCCTCTTAACCACTTAGCTTCGGCCTTTACAGAGCAGGAAGCCAGGGAAGGGAAGCTCTGCCCAGGTCCATTAAGGAGTGGCCTGAGGCGATAGGAATTTGGTTCCACTTCTTAGAAAGGTACAAGGCCTGCCCATGCGCCTGCCCCTACCACTCTCAGCAGGTGACCTCGCTTTTGATTTTCTGGCACAGTTCAGATTCTCATGGTGCAGACACTAAGTCTTCATGGCAGATCTATGGTTGGCTCCCACTACGACCCTGAAGGCTCTGAAACTTACTAGATCGTTGACCTTTGGGTTTTTTTTTTTAATCTCATTAAGGCAATGTATTCTATAACCTCACACAGTGTGTGTTATTCTCAAGTCAGTTATGGAAAAGGTTGTGTATACTGTTAAAAGGTACACACAAACTGTATACAAACTATACATGTACACATTACACATACACATACACACATACACATACATACACATACACACATACACACTGCACACACATACACACACCATATACACATACTGCACACACACATATTGCATACCCACAGAACACTCACACATACACACTGCACACACATATAGTGTACACATACACTGCATACACAAACTGTGCACACACTGCACACACATACACACATCACATACACATACTGCACACACATATATTGCATATACACACTGTGCACACACTGCACACACACACACTTATACACATACATTGCATACACAAACTGTGCACATACACACACTGCATGCACAAACCGCACACACTGCACACACACACACACACACACACACACACTTTATACACCTACACATACACTGCATAGACATACTGCACACATACACTACACACATGTATAGCATATACACACTGCACACATGTATACTGCACACATGTACACACTCACACTTACACACTGCACATACATATACTGCTTGCACACACACTGAATGTATGTACTGCACACACATACACTACACACATACACTGCACACACACACCTTGTAGTGTGACAATAGAGGGGACTTATAATACTTGCAGTTCCCAATGGGCTACCAGTCTTTTCAGACCTGAAACCTATTTGCTTTGCAATGCTCTTGGTATCTTGAGTAACAAGTACACATCACTATGAACCAACCCCAAACTCTTAAGTGGTGGTGTAACTGTGACGCTTATTATAGTTGTATAAGAAGGGGTCTTCTAGTTTGCTCATTGTTGCTGTGACAAACTGACCAAAGGAAGGTGGGGGAGAGAAGGGTTTGTTTGGCTTCTCTATCCCCATCACAGTCTACCACGGAAGGAAATCAGGACAAGCACTGGAGGCAGGAACTGAGGCAGAGACCGTGAAGGAACACTGCTTACTGGCTTACTCTCCATGGCTTTCTCAGCCAGCTTTTTAATACAAACCAGGGCCACTTGCCAAGGAGTGATGCCGCCCACAGTGGGCTAAGTCCTCCTACATCAATCTTTAATGGAGAGAGTGTCCCACAGGCCAGGCTGATGGAAGCAAACCCTCAATTGAGAGGCCGTCTTCCCAAGTGACTGTAGTTGGTGTGAGGTTGACAAAAAGTATAACCATTAGGTGGGGTCAGAGCTGCCCCAGGGAGAAGCTGAAGGTGTACATTGTCATCAAATCCCTCTGTGCCTCCTTCAACCTGTGTGGGCTTCCTCCCACCCAGGGTTTGAAGCAGAGGGCAGAATATCCATGGCTTAAACTCAAGTAAACAGTAAGGAGTCATGTATGACTTCCAGCACCACGTGTGGCCAGACCCAGAGAAGCAGACATCTCCTGCTTGCATGAAGTTACCTTCTGTTCTTCTCCCTCTGTCAAAATCTCTACTAGTTGAGAACACGACTAGACAGCAACTCACATTTGTTAGTTACCTGCCATGTGTTTAGTAAGTTAGCAGTGACAGCAGCCTTCTGGTGACTGTTAGTCCTGATCTCTAAATGACCAGGGGAGTCCAGAGAGCTTAAGGGACTTGTTAGTATGGCTCTTGGTCTGCAACTGCTGAGCCAGGGGACGGGTGCAAGGCCGAGCCGGGGGACAGGTGCAAAGCCGAGGCGGGGGACAGGTGCAAGGCCGAGCCGGGGTACGGGTGCAAGGCTGAGCCGGGGTAC